>NC_052054.1:110455563-110792706 GCF_903992535.2 Arvicola amphibius
AAATAAAGTTTCTTTCAGTTGAGACTTCTAGGTCTTCTTCCTAAAGTGCTGACTTATTTTACAAAGAGGAGGGATTCTGTTTGACAGCTGCTTAGCTCAATTTGTAAAACTCCAAGAAAGCGACCAATATAGCTCTGAGGATCATTTTTTCATAAGTAGTGCAATGACAAACCTCTTCCTTCCGGATTCAGACCTAGACAACCCTTCAAAAGAAAATGCAAGTAGGGAAAAGTGAAACTCATGACAAAGGCCTGGACAGGAAGTGAGTGTTTTGTAATCTGTTGTAGCTCCCAGGAGCTGGGTCAGGCCGAGCGCTCCCAGCGCTCCACACTTTAACCAGCTCCTCCTCAGTTTTCCTGATTTCGTCATGGATATTCTAACATTTACCAGAATAATGACAGCTCCAAAAGTATTCACGTATTTATCACATTGTGGTGAGAATGTATACTTTGCTCAGACAAAAAAAAGAACAAAATTACTCATGGCTGTCCTTGGACCATCCAGGAAATGAATTAAAAAGTTTGTATTTAATACTCATATTGTTTTGTCGATTATCTGCCTCAGCGCCAATTTCTGCTAACAATATAAATATACATTATTTTATAAATTGGTCAGGAAAAACATATTCAATCCCAAGTCGGCATTCCTTGGAGTTAGTGCATGATCATGAAGTGTGTTTTCTATCTCTCTTAATATGTCAGGCTTTGTCAGGGTTTAAGGAAGGGAGGCTTGGGGCAAAAACATCCCCTGCCCTGAGCGATTGTCTATCTAACTCCAGGGCAAACAAAGCTTTCCTGCTGCTCCTCCACAAGAAAGTTTCTCAGAGTGTCCCCTCTTCTTTTCCACCCTGCTGTCATCCCAGAACTTATATTAACATCTACAGCCATTATTGACTAGTTATTCCTTACTGTCACATACAGCCTCATTAAAATGATGTCAGTTCTATATTAAAGTTCTGTAGCTACATCTATCATCTCAAAATGTATTGCCATAATATTACTTTGATTAAAAAAAAATCTACTTCTTAAGATTGACCATGAACATGTCTGGAACAACGCCAATCACTGAATCAAGGGACTGTGACCCAGTGGCTGGGAGCTGGCATCCTGAAACTTCCACAGACTCTTGTCAGCGACAGAGTGCAGAGCGGCACCATGCTCAGCAGCTGCAGAAGACAATCGAATGAGGATAAATCACAGCCTGCTGAACAGAATAACCCCCTAACTTCCCACATGCTTGCACACTGACTTGGAATGTTTTTACAAGGCAGGGCATGCAGGACAGAGAACTTCAGACACATTTAGAAGTTTGAGTGGCACGCCTTCACCTCCACCCGGAGACCTCTTTTGCAAACTTGATGGGAACAGAGTTTCAGTGGCCAATTGACATTAGGACTTAAAGCATCAAAGCAAGCAAATGGCTTATCAGATGAATCCACCATCCATGGATGAATCCACACTGGAAATTCCAAGTGAAGGAATAAGTCTCACAATGTGCTAAAGGCTATACCAAATGCTTTCTAGATTACTGCATTTAGTCTAAAATATTAATGGAAACATATTTGCTAAACTGACTCCATTCAATTATAATTGACTTTACCAATAATATTAGCAGTAATTCTTACTGCTCACCTACTTTGGTCTAGTTAAGAACATCTCTCTCTTACAGGTGAAGAAACTGCATTTCCAGAGCTGAGAAAAAAATTTAAAAAAGTGTTAAGCCAAAGCTGACTGATTCTAGAAGCTGCACATCATTTCACATACAAACACATAAAAATATTACTAAAACAATGTACTTCAAAATCATGACCTTAGAAAAACTTAATACTAATAAGTCATGTGTTTCATATCAATTATCTTATGCAGGTAATTCCTTAAAATACTTATTTGTCTGTGCATGTTATGTGTGTTGGGGTCGGCACACAGATATGTCAAGGTGTGCAAATGGATAGAGATTAATTACAATAAAAATCAATGATAAACTGATTTTTTAAAACAAACTTAAGACATTAGAAACTAATATGTAAAAATATATTAGTGTGTTTAGAAATATTTAAATATTCTTTAAAATAGTTTTGATGTATCTTTTTTTAAAAAAAATTTCATGTATACGGGTATTTTGACTGCATGTATGTCTGAGTACCACGTGAATACTGTGCCTAGGGAAGCCAGAAGAAGGCCTTAGATCTGTTAGGACAGGAGTTACATGTGCTAGTGAGCTCCTATGTGAGAATTGGAAATAGAGCCGCGATCCTCTGGAAGAGCAACCAGTGCTCTTAAACCGCTGCATCATCTCTCCAGCCCCTACATAGATTTATATGAAGGTCATATGATTTTTTTTTTGAGCAGTGTATTTAAAAAAATATTTAAGGCAAGCAATGGTGGGTAAAGCTTTTGCCATGCTACATGATGATCCGAGGCCGAATCCCTCAAAACCCAAAGTGCACATGAAGTTGGTTATGGTAGCACACATTTGAATCTTAATAGTCCTGTGGAGTGTGGAGGGGGCCTTTACAGAAACTGAAGAATCCCAAAAATCTTTCAGGCAACGAGGCCTAGTGTAGACAAAGTGTAGGGGTGTGATCGATCGGCAATTATGATTAACCAGACTAGCTTTAATATATAATATTCAGCTTTAATAGAGGAAAGAAAAGGGAACTTACAAAAGCCAAGGTTCCAGCGAGGAGCGCAGGGAAACAAAAAGGGTAAAACCAAACAAACAGGGATCTTTTAAATGTATTTGGAGCCCCGGAGGGGTCACACCCCTCAGACAAGGGATTGGTCAGCTCCCCCATCAAGGAAGCAAGCAAACAAACAAACAAACAAAACAGAAAAGAAAACAAAAGAAAAGAAATAAAAACAAAACCAAACAAACAACAACAAAAACAAAACCAAACCCAGAACTTTGTGAAAATGTTAAGAGCTGAGGACCCACAAGCAAAATTGTCCTCTGACCTCCACCTTGGCACATGTATGCCCACATACAAGCACATATGTACCCATAAATAAATAAAAAGCTTCAGGAATTTCCTGTATAAAATAATATACATATAAAATAATAAATGATATGAAACATATTACTTGTCAGTATTAATTTTTCTAGGTCATAACTTTGAACTTGCTAGTGCTATTAATATTCCCATTTCTACATTTTCCCTTGACATAGAGTGATTGGGTTCTTACAGCATTCCTAAACTGTGAGAACATGCCTCTGAAAGTACTTGTAATCGTGTCCATGCCTGCTGAGCTATATTCCCTGATCAGCACTTGCCAAATTTCTTATACAATATATTCGATATCTTTTTCTACTGTGAAATCAGCACAAAATAATGTATTCATTGTCCTTTGAGTATTAAGCAATGATTAAGAAAACCAATGATAATGTCAACCCACTTTATCATAAGTTACCTTTATCCTACCCTCGTTAGGACTATAATTACAGGCTTCTTAATTACTACCATTTTTCAGACAAGGCACCGGAGTCACAAAGGTTCAATATTTTGTCCCTGAAACTCATCAAGGGGACAATTGAGGCAGGATAAAGCCTCGAGACTGCACATCTGCACATTTATATCTAACCTTGGAGCCTGATGAGAGCCATCTTCCACAAATTGGAATCTCCCAGTTGGCTTCTCTAGCTCCCCTCTCATGCCTTACAATACAGCTCACAAAGAGAACAAGTTCAGGAAAGAAAGAAACTCTATGTTTACTTTTTCTACTCTTTAACAAAATACTATGTAAGCGTATAAGGAGAGGGTGCCTCTTTCCCAGGAAACTACAGAAAATAACAGAAAAGAACTCAACCTCCAAAGACAGGGTCACTAATTTGTTCTAAATTTTCAGGCAGCAATGGAAACACCATCACTGTTAGGAAAAAAATGAATTATGAAGATCCACTGACTACCATGCTTGGGCTGTGGAAGGAGACATATCTTTTCCAAGTTTCATCATGGTAGTCATGGATTATCATTCAGCTTTCAAAATTAAGAATCAATTACTTTTATGGCAGCATATAAAGCTGGGGTTGTGTCCCTCACTTTGCTGAAATATCTTTGATTTCTACAGTCAGTGTGTTATTTGAAATATGACTTCCAAGTTATAGCTATTCTGGGTTTGGGCTGTGCCCCCATGTTAGAGCATTTGCCTTGCATGTATGAGGAACTAAATTATACCCCTTTCCGAATTACACAGTTTTTTTTTTTTTTTAATTCCCTTAATTCCGATGACCTTCACGTACTTGGTGAGTATCAACAAATTCCCATGCTCTTTGGTGACCAAATATAACCTCGGCTTCTCTAGCAACACACTGCTCCCAGGAGAAACTACAAGTAGATTAGATTTAGTGTAGACTGTCAACCTTATGTCCCGGTTTTCAATTGACTAACAGCCAGTCCTGAGGGTCTTCCTGGTCTCAACTAACCAAAGGGAAAGGCTTTGAGAGCTTGAGGTCTTTGGAGATGGAGGGCACATTACAGGTCTCAAGTTTCCCAGCTACTCCGTGTCACCCCATAACACACCAGTTCCCTCTGCAAGGAGCCCAGTCACAGTCTCAAGGGAGCAAAGACAGTCACAGATACTTCCCGGCAGTCACTCCCTGAGCAACATCCCTTCCCACAGCTCAAAGATGCTTCAGATAAAGGGAAACAAACACTTGAGACAGATGCAAAGAAACCGCTGCTATCTTTAAGTTAGCTTTACAAGTCATTTCGTTGAATGACACAGAATACAGCCCTTCTTAACATGACGTCTGGGTACACACTTTAAAGCCACATGTTCAGCCCTTGAATTCAAAGAGCACAAGTGAATATGGATTTATGGCCCCAGACTGTGGGAATTAACCACAATCTTCTCATCAAGTCCCCCTAGGAGAAAGGAAGGCTTAGCCTTATCCTTCCTTGGCTCTACCCAGCAGCTCTCAGCAGACAGCTAATTACCCAACTCCGGAGAATTAGACCCTAAGCCTTCTAGCGCCACCCAGCTCCTCTGCTTTGAATGCGCTCTGTGCACACCGCACACCACGTGGAAAATTCACCAGAGCTTCGCCATGCGGCCCAATTGGACTAGGGACAGAAACCTGCTTGACCTTGGACCCCACACAAACGGGAGACAGAACCATTGTTAGTGACTGCAGAGCAGGTGAAAGATTCCTAGCCTTTTCATCTTTCCACCAAAGAAGAGTCAAGGAAGAGCCAATCTAGTTTTCTAATTCCCAAAGAAGCCTCAGCTTTCTGACTCTCCTGAAGGTCTAATACTCGTTTAGTACTAGAATCCTATAACTGAGATTACTTGACGGTGGGTTTGACTCGCAAGAGGCCATGGTGAAGCCAACACCTCCTATCACTACCTGGGAAAAAATGGCATGTGTCACCGACTCATAATGACTCAAGGGCACCATTCATTTTTCTAAAATCAACGGGGCTTGGGGGTGTTACCAAGAAATTTCAGGAGTGTTGCTCTTTAGCCAGATTTCTGTCATTCTGAAACACGTGATACAGGATTACCGTATGAATTACTGCTTGCTGCTTCTTCCTGAGAAAGTGCTGCAAAACCCACTGCAGTATTTTGGGGAGAAAAGCTGAGCTGGTGGCATGTGAAGGAGGAAATCCTGAGGCAATACTGCCCTCTCGTGGCAAAATAGGAGTTTGTAAATGATGTGGCCATTTTACAACGTTTATCATCATGTGAAGCAGTCCCACTCAGTATGCTGTTTTTAAAACAAAATTTGTTGTTGACTCTCTCTCTCTCTCCCTCTCCAGTCTCTTCTCCCGGCCTCCATGCTCCCCTTGGGCTCGTCAACTCCTGGACGACCCCTTGTAACACTTTCATGACCTGTGTACCCTTCTTTCCTCCCTGAATCCCTCTTATTGCCTTAGAACAATCGCTTATCTAGTTTTATGGAATATACGCTTTCTCGCAACGTTCACACTGTGCATACACAGCCTGCGTGTAAATTGGGCTACTTAGCGATAAGAATCTCCTACAAACTCATGTTGCAAAAACCTGAAGATCCACTATCCCCCCCTTTCAGTTGCCTGGCAGAAAGAAGCCCGCGGATGCAATCTCACCGCTCCAAAAAACTATCAACGGTTTAAAGGCCCTCTGGTGATGGTTCCATGACCTCTCTTTCTGAAACATTTCAGGGTTTGCTCTCACATCTAATGAAAAATGCCACTTACAGTGGCATGGAACCGCTTCCTCTAGTCAAACATGCTTGTTAGTTTGAGGGGAGAAACAGTATCCATCCCCAGTGTTCCTTGATGCTCTTGGACAAGGTCAAAGCCAGAGAGGCAGAATGACAGCAACTGTGGCTGGGGTAGAGGGGCTGCTTGTGATAGATTCATAAAACCTTACAAGTAGGACCAACAAGACCCTATACTCAATCTATGATCAAAATGTGTAAAGCCAATGACTTTCTCTGAAGATCACGTCATTTTCTCACTAAGGCAGTTCCCTGATGCTCTCGTGAGCTTTATACAAACCCATTTCCTCCAGGGGTGTTTCAAGAAGCCAGTGGTTTTGAACAATTTTGTCTATGTATTTGGTCCTTTTCTCTTTGCCAGCCTTACAACTTGTAGAAGGAAGTGAAGTAAGACTGTTCAGTCTTTTTTTTTCTTCCGTCCCTTTAAACTCTCACGTTATTAAGTATTCCACATCTTTAATTATTAATACAGAAGTGGCTTATTGTCTTTAATTTCATTTTAGATTTCCTTTATTTCTGATTTCTGTTGTTTTGATTTTTAAAATTTGTTCTTGTTGCTTTTAATTATGTGTGTGGATTTGTGTCTGTGTGAGGGTATGTTCATGTGAGTGTAGGTGCCTCCAGAGGTCAGAGGCACAAGATCTCCATGAAGCTGTCTTTGCAGGTAGTTGTTTCCCACCTGGAATGAGAATACTATCTATTCTTACTGACGAGCTACATCTTCATTCCTATTTTCAATCAATTTATGTTTTTCAAATATTTTATGGCATCATATGTATGACATTTGCATATATATGTATATATATATATGTACATATTTATGTATGTGAATGTGGGTTCACTCATACCATGGCCCATGTATAGTGATCAGAGGGCAAACTCGGGCATCAATCTGGACCTTCCATCTTGTTTGAGAAAGTGTCTAGTCTATGACCATAACACCCTGAGAGCTTCAAACCTCTCTGATCTCACAAGCTGAGCAGGGTGGCGCTCATTCGAAGGGAGACATAGTCTCTTCGCTGCTCTCTCCAGGCTACATGGCTCAAGAAGTTAGAGGGTATCTATAGTCTCCCACTTCCATTGCTTCCTAGGCATTCTGGGGTTACAGATACTCACACTACATGTCTGGCTAAATGTGGGTTCTGGGGATTCAAACCTGTGGACTCCTCAAGCTTGTGCAAGCATTTTTATTCACTGAGCCTGGTGGTTTTCTGCTGAAAGGCTGTGTTTCCCAGCTTGCCTTGTAGACTATGGAAGTCATTTCTGTTCCTATAAGGGGCAGCATCTTACTTTCCTCTGTGAGGAAAAACATACAAGGTCGTCTGGACCTTGTTATGGATATGTAGGTCACTGCTTTCAGTCTTACAGAGATTTGAATGTCTTTTTGGTGTGAATAATATAGAAAAACTGTTTCTTGATGTTCTACTCTACAGGGCAGGCTGGCACTAGAGGTGGAATTTGCCCTGCCTGCCCTAGTCCCAAGCATGTTTATTTAAAAGTTTCCTTCAAAGTCTCTGTCCTGGGGCAGGCTAATCATCGGAGTCTGTGGCAGCGAGAAAGATAGAAACACAGAAGAGGACAGAAAAATACATTTTTCACTTGAGAACAGTTAAGAAGGAAACTATTTCCTACAGAAGTTACAAATGGAAAGGTGTTTACCACTCTGAATTTCCCCCACTCTATTTTCTTGGTTTTGCTTACTCTCTTTAAAGCTTCTGCTGAAACTTTTCTGTATTTTAGGATTTGCAAGTTCATGGAATTTTGATTCAAAAGGACTATATAGATAATCTTAATCTACTGTAATCTACTGTCTATATAACAGGGATTGCACTCTTGTTCATGAAAAGGGTATGTGCCTGATGAGCCTACCACATAGTTTGTTTTCATCTTCGTTGATTGCTTAACAGTCATGTGGCTTTTGGCCCTCTTTGCATGTGACATCAGCGTGGAAGCATACTATGTGACTTTACTGCCGTCTTGGTTACGATGATCACATGGTATCTCTCTACTTATCATTGTATCCCCTTCTTTCAGACTAAGGATGCAGCACTAGGCCTCCAAGATGCTTTGTTTTATATTAAGGAGGAAGCAACAGGTCTGTAAGACATTTTGGATTAGCATGGACTTTTGTATGATGGCATTTGTCTTTAGAATAAAAAAATAACATTTTTTTTCACAGACAGAAGCATGAACAAGTTCTATGTAACCCGTTCTTTTTACTATATTCATTAAGATTTTGCTATTTGGAAAAACGGAGTCACATAAAAACTGTAGTATTTTGTAAAAGAACATTGTAAAGGATCTGGAAATGGGGTTCCCAATTTCTCTATGGACTATATTTAGGGTTCAAAGTTTACTTTAATACTAAAAGACCTTTAATTCAAGAATTATTATTTTTAAGGCTCAAACTTGATAAGGATAAAATTGTAAAATCTTAATCTTATGAAAGATACCAACTTGTTTTAAACTGTTAAGGGCATTTAAAATATACAAGTTTATGGTCAGTCATGCTCAGTACAAATGTAATTCACTTACAAAGACAAGCTCGGAGGGGGAAGCTAATTTTTATCTCTTATTATGTAGTAAGTTTCTGCATATGTTGTCAAAATTAAGCCTAAAACAAGTAATTCAAAGCAAGTTTAAAGTAATCTTAAAGATTATTTAATGTAGGATGATATTAAAAATCAAGTATATAAAAATGGGCTGTGAAAGATTGGATGCTTGAGGAAGGTGAGGCAAATTTACAATACTCTTGCATGGCAGCCCCTGATTGGATGGAAGAAAGCTTTCAGGTTCTTGTTATGTCCTTATGTAGTAGTGGAATGAAGACACACAGGTAATAAAGTTTCCTTATCCTTCTAAAGAACTCTGGTACATGCTTCAGTCCGTTGTACAATTGCATTTAACTCGTGCCAATCTTCACATAAAAGTTTACATATAACTTTGTCTCTTGAACTTCCTCCACAACATTGTACAGTTATTACCTCCTGACATAAGTTATAGATCTTTGCCAGCTGTTAAGTTTTCTCATGGTCCCTGGGATGGACCCTCTTCTGAGGCACTCTGCTATTCCGCTTGTACCAAGAGATCTATATCCCCCAAAACCCCTAGAAGTAGTTTGGGTGACCTCGAAGAGGAGACAACTGGACCGTGGACCACCCAACTCATCCATCTTCTTGCCACCCCAGACATTGTCTTGGGGACTTGGAGCTAAAACAGCTGGACTGAAGTCTTCTTGCATTAATTAACATCTCTGCATCACCAGCTCAGGTGAGTTTCACATCCCTCAGGATGAGCTTGACTGCTGCAACACTCCAAGAGAAAGGACTAGATCTGACTACTGGGGTGGGCATTTTACTGTCCTCTACGAAGATGCTGCTTCCAGGCCAATACATCCTCACTCATTTGAAATGGGGTCTAGAGACAAGGACCAGAAAAAAAAAATCAACGACAATCCTTCTCCTATGCTTGGGGCTTGAGCTTCCTGTTCCCTCCCACTATGGCTGCCCACTGTGATCACTCTTTCTTCATTATTAGTCTAACATTCTATATCTACCTTGTCTTCTTTTAAATGTTTTACTTGCTGCACTTCACCCTAAACCCAAGCAAGATGTTTCACTCAAGTTCTCCCAGTAGCTCTCACCCTACAGCATCTCCATTTGTTCTTGAAGCCCGTGGGAAAAGACCTTATAAATGCCGTGGGGAAACTGGCTAGAAGGAACCTTCATCCCGTTCACCCCAGCCAGATGCAATTCTTTACATTAGTCCTCTAGTTTTTCCTGCCGTCCTCTTTAATCTTTTTGCATAGTATTTATAGTTCATTATTGCAGAATATACTTGGAACTGCAATTAACAAACAAAAATGGTAGAACACGTAGGGGAAACAGTGGCTTTTTCTTTGTTTTGTTGTTGTTCTTGTTGTTGCTATTTGTGTGTGTAACCACTGAATTGCAATAAACTTGTGGCTGTCAGATGCTCTCTAGTTTAAGCAAAGGCAGTCATGTTAACTTGGACAGTACTCTCTCCCCCTCTAGTGGTGATGAACAGCATAGGAAATTTGCCAAAGGCATTTTCTCTAGTACTCTGGTGGGAAAGATCTGTAGAGGATATAGACAGCCTAGAACATTGCACCAAGAGTGAGAAGAGAGGAGGTTCAGTCCCCAACCTTCTGTTACATGCTTTGTGAACATGAGATTTTGTTTGACTTGCTGCAACTTAATTGCTTCATCTGTTAGAACATCGATTTGGAGAAGTGTCATGGTTGCCATAAGAAAATACACTCATTAGCAAATTTATATAGATGATAACACATGAGAAAATAGGTTACCTTCTTTTTCTATATAAAATTCAAGAGATAAACATATTTAGTCAATGAGTTTGATCTTGTGGTGGACAGGTTCTTAAGAACCTTCGTGTTTGTCCCTTGGTGCTGAGAGAATTTAGAGAAAAGGTCTGAAAAAAACAAAAGAGCCAATTGACATTGTAAGCCTGAGCCCTGGCATCGCTGGGGAAACTACCCATAGGGCCTTCCTGCTAACTAAGGTGAGTTCAAATCTAACTGCAAAGGAATTGTCGGGCAAATCAAATCCAGAGGGGGAAAAAAGCAGGCCCTGGCCTTTAAAAGGTTACTTGTAGAGGTTCTGGGATTCTGTTACCAGCATTCATAAGATTCTCTCCCAATCATCTATACTCCAGTTCCAAGGGTTCAGTGCCCCCTTTTGACTCCAGTGAGCACAATGCACACACAAGATGCACATACACACTTGCAGGCAAGACATGCTTTTCAAGGTTCTTTGGAAAAAAGAATGCTTGCTTGAGGCAGGCGGATCTCTGTGAGTTCGAGGCCAGCCTGGTCTACAAGAGCTAGTTCCAGTACAGGCTCTAAAAAAGCTACAGAGAAACCCTGTCTCGAAAAACCAAAAAAAAAAAAAAGAAAAAAAAAGAAAAAAAACAAGAAAAAACAAACAAACAAACAAAAAAAAAAACAAGAAAAAAACCCCAAAAGAGCAAGGGAATCTATGGGAACAAAAACTAGTTCACACACCAGTATTCGATTCTGGATACTTGAAGGACTTCTAAGATTCAAAAATAAGCTTTAATCAGACCTTAGAATTGAATCTTTATCTGTTAGTTGATATTTTTAGGTTAGTGGAGGGGTTGAAAAGGATATTCTTGACACATTAAAATGTCCAGAGATGAATTATAATGAAAAGAATGTGAGTCTGTCTACTAGCATTCACATTTCCCTAGATTACCAATATTAAAAACAACAACAATAAAAAGCAAAGCAAGCAAATGAATGATCTTAGGAGTCCACCCATTTGGGGCTCTGTTGAGCTAACAGTTTTCCTCTTTAGTCATGTTAATTGTTTAGTTTAAGGCTCTCTTTTATAATCTTCTCATCATCTGATCTTTAAGGATTATGTACAAAGGAATGAGCATTTGAGTTCTAAGGAAGCAACTCGGCAAGTCACTGAAAATCCTAAGCAGGCCTGTTGCTTCATTACCTAGATGGAGAAAGAAGGACTATTCGAATGATTTCTAGGTTTTCAGAACTCAGATGCTCGTTCTTCATCCCTTCATGAGTTACCCCTGGTCTTTCTCTCTTCAGTGTCTGTAACCCTCCTGATGCTGGTGGCATGCTTCTAGCTGCACTGACCAATCACATAGCTTATAGATCTTCACTCCTTTGCAAACCCGATGTTTGCTGTAATGACCTTGTCTCCTCTCTTGTTAAAGTGTCCATCAAATAATGCCACTCCCTCCTTTTCTAAAGCTGCATTTGACCACCTCCAGCGACATCTCCAACAGTGGCAATTAATCCCTCTGTCTTCTGTGTATGTTCTTCTGAATTATACTGAACTGTGAGTGCACACACGTACACATCATCACTGGGCTTGTCACTGGGCTGAAATCTCTCTGAAAATAAGGAGCTGACTCAACTGTTTTGCAACCTAATGTACCTGTAAGACCATATGGTGGCAGCAGCTGAACAATGAGAATCTGCTGACTGAGCACGTGAAAGCCATTTGTAAAGTCCAACAAGCTACTGACCATTAATGCAAAATGTCATTACATCTACACGTGGTGGTTATCAACGATTAATCAGTGGCATGTAGGAAGCTAGGCTAAATAAGGGATAGGGGACCCAAGCAGTAGATAATTTTGCATGAAAATGAATGTTTTTCGCGCACAGGAGTTTAGAATGAGAATCAAAAATAAATAAAATGGCCCCAAATTCCTTTTCTCTCCCCTGCACTCTTGAAGAGTTCTCAGCTGCAGCTTTCCTGTCTGTGTCATAGGAGACTTTGCCATGTGGGTCCCAACGTCCTCCAGGGGCTTGCCAGAGCGCAGTCGAGGGGAAAGAGAAGGGGAAAGGCAAGGCTGGAAAAGGGTATCGCTTCCTTGCTCCCCCTTCTGAGTCTCACTCCACAATCCCATTTCTGAGATGGGGGCTAAAGCTTGTCACTCATGCTGGAACCTGGACAGTTCACGCTTACTCAGAGAGGAGTGGGGTAGGGGCCAAGGGCTGCCCTTTTCTGGGTGTTGGTTAGCATGGCCTCTCAGTGAGTCACTAAGAGCAAGAACGGAACCTGTCTGTAATCAGGTCAGTGGAGCATCAACCCCCAAATTGCCTGCCTCTGTGAATTTTCACTCTTTTTCAACTTTTTGTCTTTAAATTTGACTGCAGAGGTAATCTTTAAAATACTACAAGCACGTAACTGGTGCGTAACCACCCAAGAAGCAAGGATTCATGTGCCCTGGCGCCAGTCCTGTAAGTCTGTGACAGAGTAAAATTAAAAGGGGGGGGGGTAGACTGGGTCAGAATGAGGGAGAGGACAGCAGAAAGAAAAATTGCAGCTTCAGTAAACTTATCTGTATTAAAAGATAATATCTTGCAATGAATTATTAAAGGGAAAGTCCCCGCTCCACTCTGGGACTGGAGAGGTTTCCATACACTTTCATTCACCAGCCATCAGAATTAATGAACTGTCCCCAATACATATTTGTTTCATTTAAATATAGAATGTCTTTCTCTAATGGCACCGGTAACATGCTATCTCCTTTTGTTGACAAAGCTGCTTAAAAATAAACTTCATGTTCAGGAATGAGTTTGATGGAGATTTTTTTCCTCTGTGAATTGCAACATTGTGTTACCTCTCTCAGTGGGCATTGCGTTTCTATTACCTCCCTGGCTTTTCTTGGTCACCGTCAGCAAGCAAATGAACTCCTCCATTTACTAGCTGATGGAGGGATACGTGAGAATTATGAGAGCCACTGTCTGGAGTCTTTGTGCTTCTATTAATCATTATCACAGCATGTTGCAGGCTTATCTGTTATATCTTTATCATGAATCATTTCTTCAGTGAATTCTAATACAACTAGAATGTTCTAACTTGAAATATACATATTCCCTTCCTAAAGGAACCTGCACTCTAATGCAAATACTTATGGCTACTGCATCTCTGGAGTTCAAAAATGACTTTATGGAAAAATGAAAATGCTACTATAGTAATGTGATCTCTCTCCCCCATGCCTCTCCCCCCTCTGTGTGGGTGTCCCCACCCATAAAATATCTGACACATTTCTGTAAATTTAATACTCTTATAGTAAAGAAATTCAGCAAAAATTTCCCGTGTTCTTTGTTTGCATACAAGAACTTAGGTCACATACGTCAGGAGTAGTAGTGGTCTTTGTAACTACTGACACAGTTACCTGTCAGAAATAAAGGAACTGTTCCAAGACTATAAGACTCATGGTCAGACCTTGAGATGGAAAACATTAAAAATGAAGGGTATATTTTATCAGAGGCAACAGAAATGGGACCTAAAAGGGAAAGGGGAGAGTTCTCTTATAAACCTGGAAAGGGGGGCTTCATTAACAGGGACCACTTAAGGAGGACAAGGAGCTACAGCCATCAATGGCAGGATGATGTATATGGGTGGGTGAAAGAACAAAGGGGAACCCTTCAGACAAATCCTCTCAAATAAAAGAAAACATCTGACTCGTATCCTTTGTGGGAGGCAACGTGATTTAATTCAACATACCATACTTGACAGAAAGCATGGAGGAGCCATCAATTAAAAAGTGTTAAGCCAAGGTACATCATGGCTTCTTAACTGCACTCCTCAGGGAAAGGGGAGAGGGGGGAGAGAGGAGGGAGGGAAGGAGATAAGAAGACAGGCAGGCAGACATACAGACAGACGGAGAGAGAGATGAGTGTGGCCTGCTTTCTTCAGGCTTCAGGATTTGGTCTATGAGAGTGACAAGCCTCTTCAATGGATGGGTCTATGATATAAAGTGGCATCCTACAGCCAATGTTTACTACAATCTTTAGTCATTTATGATCATGGAGAAAAGAAGGAAGACACACTTAAGATAGCAGGAACATCTTCCTCGATGGCAGACTGCAGTTGACTCTGACCAGAGGCTGAATGGTTTCTCATATCAAAACTAGGAGAAGGTTCCCAGAAGCAAGGGCTATGCAACCTTTATAAACACCCTGAAGTGTTAACAGCTGAAAAAAGATTGCCTGATAGAGTGTGTGCAGTGGGCACAAGGAGGAGTGGAAGGATATGAATAAGTGGTGAGAAATTTAGCTGAGCAAGACCAGGACTAAGTCACTGAGTTCTTGAAATCCTTTGGGTAGTACATCCTCTGCACTGTAGGTGATGAGCAACTCTTCAGAATGTCACACAGGGAAGAACACATATCACATATAATCACTTTTTTATAGGAGTGAAAACAGATCTGGAATCAAGATTGGAGTGGAAGAAAAGGACTAGATATACTAGTCCTTCCATAAGACTGCACAGCTGTCTTCCAAAATACATCTGGATTCAAGAGAAAGAAATCCAAAGTACAATAGTGGTGTAGTTCGTTCCTCTCCTGACCTCCTGTACTCTTGATGCCTGTACTAAGAAGAGATAATTCCCTTCATTTCTATGCTCAAAAGAAAAATGATCAAGGGAGCCGCATGATGAACAAATGATTGACAGAAAAGATCATTGCTGCTTTCTGTCATCCAAGGCTAAGATGTGCTTTCAAATCCACTAACTTATTGTGTAAGAATTCAGAAATCCAAACGCTTGGGGATTCTACAGACTTGGCAACACCAAGATGGAGTGAATGTCTGAACTCCCCAAGGGTCCCGTTTCATTATTTAGGCTTCTCTTGGTAAATGGCACAGATTGGGGATCTACCCAGAGTTCACTTGAAAGATAAGTAACTTTGGCTCTCTGGGTATCTCTGGAAAGCCGCATTCCCTTTCATATGCAAAGCTGATGGTGTCAGGAAGGATTACTCTTGACACTCAGAGGTCCTTCAAATGATCTTCTCGTTTTCTAGGAACAGAGCTATTAAATGCAGCGTTTCAAATACCAAATACCATCCCTGTCAAAATAGCTGACAACCAGGGATTATTAACCAGCTCTAATGCAGCCTTTACTTCACAAAAACAAATGCTTTGAACTGTCAGTATGGCTATTTTTTCACCCTTTAAAGTGTCTGTTTTTGAGATTGCTGTAGAAACCCACAAATCAGGTAACCCTTAGTGAATACATTAATGTCTGTTGTGTGTTGGGACTAAATCTGTACTCATTCCCCTGCAGCTGATACTTTCAGGTCCAGATGTGAGAGGGGGTACACATTGTTTGCATAATGCGCAGTGTTTTGGGTGTGCTCAAGGTGTAAACTTCAGAGGCATGCACACTCACATACATATGAATGTACACCTATGCACACCCATACCAGAACATGCATACTTATAGACACATATGTCTGCGTGAACCTGGACACACTCTGAAAGCTCACACCCACTTGGATGAGCCCTTAGAAATCCTTTCAACAAGGTCAGAAGTTCCTCCTAACATGGATATGTCCTCCACAAGAGAATGTGACAAACAGTAAGTGACACCTGGCTCTCCTCTAGCTGTCAAGTAATTCATGCGTCAACAGGCTTGGAGATCACAGGGGGTGGATGCCATCCGTATGACCAGCAGCTTGTAAAACTAAGGACTAAACCTACAGAATGGGATTTGAATCATAGCTCTGACCCTGGAAAGGAGGCATGGCATTTGAACTTCTAGAATATTTGTTAACAGGTAACTACCTAGGACCTTACACAATTGCTCTCTAGCCAACAGCTTTCTGATTTCAAGTCCATCATGATCCCCCTTCACAAGAGTCAGTTTAAAAGGGTCTACCAGCTGGCTACTCAGGTAACAAAAATGTCCCAAAAGAAATGCTGCAGGCTCTACAGACTTTAGGGACTGTCTGAAGTCAGCTGTAGTGCTAAGAATAAAATAGCACCCAGAGTGTCAGGTATTTGAATGTTTGGTTCCCAGCTGGTGGCACTGTTTGGGGAGGCTTAGTAGGCATGGCCTTGCTGACAGAAGTATGACACTGGGAACTGAGATTGAGGAGTCAACAGCATGTCCTTCCTAGTCCATTCTCTCTTCTTGCTTGTAGTTCAAGAGGTAAGCACTCGGCAACCTCATCTGACTGGCTGCTGGTTGCTATGCTTCCTTGCCCCAAATAGACTCTTATCCCTCTAGAACCATAAGCCCAAATAAGCCCTTCTTTCTAAACATTGTCTTGGTTATGGTTTTTTTTTATCATTACAATAGAGGAATGACTAATACACCAGCATAAAATACCAATGGTAGCAATGGTCACTGTGGCCATCATTCACGTCATACACTTCCATCCCTTCCTTCTGCAAGAAGCTCTGTCTTTTACACCTAGCTCTTGTGTCTCTCCTGAGTTCTTTCAAGGGTAACACAAGACTGAGGACCCAAAGACAGAGTTACACTGACAACCTCATTTTACTCTCATTTCATTCTTGGGGATTCTAAGTCAAAGGCAGGACCCTACTTGGTTAAAGTCTTGGTGAAATTCTCCCTCTCCTATGGGAAGAAGTGATGATCACTAAGGGCAAGACCAAGAAAATCTGTAGTTTTAGTAAGCAGATGAGCGAAGGAGAGTGTGAAGAACAACTGAGAAAGGAAGTGTAAAGAAGGCAGCTGTGTGGGAGGCCTGGCTAAATTTAATAGAATGGCCTGGGCTTGCACATTGGCAGCATAGTCTAGTCTCGGAAGTTGAACTAACAGAGACCCTCTAGCTTTAGCTTCCCTGCTAATAGAAATACTATGTCTGCTTAATAAATTTAAGAGTACAAAGTACTGATCTTTGATGATATGGATATTGTTGTGGGATAATGGTCTGTATCCTTTCAATTGTATTTTAAATAAATGCTGATTGTCCATTAGCCAGACAGGAAGTATGGGAGGGACCACCAGGCAGGAAGTAGAGGCAGAATGACAACAACAGGAGAATTCTGGGAAGAAGAAAGCTTGATTGGCAGTCGTGACCCAGACACAGAAGAAGCAAGATAAGGTACTGAGCCACGTAGTTAACATACAAGAATAATGGGCTAATATAAGTTATAAGAGTAAATAAGAAACCTGAGCTAATGGGCCAATCAGTTTATAACTAATGTAGATCTCTGTGTGATTTCTTTGGGACTGAACAACTTCAGGAACGGGGCAAGACAGAAACTCCATCAACAGGATATGATAATATAGAATTCTGAGAACGGTGGCCATTGCAGGAAGAATACAAATGTTGCTTGCTTCATTTGGCATTCTGTTTCAACATGAGGGGCCATATTCCTTTGTAGCACAGAATAAAAGGGGATCACTAGAGGTTTCTATGTTTCTTCAGAAAGACATGCAGTGTATGACAGTATTTTTTTTATTCAAATAAAGCAAAATCAGTGGTTCTCAACCTGTGGGTCACGACCCCTTGCGGGGGTCGTCTCATGTCAGATATTTACATTATGATTCATAACAGTGGCAAAATCACAATTATTAAGCAGCAATGAAATAATTTTATGTTTGGGGGTCACCACACCAAGAGGAGCTGTATTAAAGGGTCATAGCATTAGGAAGGTTGAGAAACAGTGAAATAAAGCACAGTACAACTGTGAGCTAGCATCAATGTACAAACCTTTCCTCATGCCCCACTGGTCCCCTAAGTTGGAGGCAAAATTACCCACTAGATAGAAAGAGCTTCTTTTTTAAAAGGAAAAACTCTTAGGCTACTCGTTTCAAAGATATTAGTGGCAGAAAAAATCAGAAAAATATTCTTCCATGTGTTGAATTAAGATTTTGTTTTTAACTGCAATTTATTTCCATCTGTGGGAGTAGGGTAACCTTTTTGTTGAGACTCATTTTAGATAAAGATGATTAGAATGAATGGGAGATGTCATAAATCCAGATGAAATCAGCTTTATTTATTCATAAAGATACATAGCACTCGGGGGACATTAGATGTGACTCCTTACTTTTCCCCTGCTTTAAAGGTGTATTTGAAAGTTAGGCAGTAAATCTCTAATATAAACCTGCTTTGAAGTGCAGGTTGTAGTATACACTTCAGTTGCTAGGGGGAGCCATGTATCCACTTAATTTATTAACTTGCTCCAAGCCATGCAGGCAGATCTGTTGAAGTCCTATTCATTCCAGTTGTTAAATGTGTCTTCTACAACATGCATGATGTTTTTGAAGAGAACAAGATATTCGAAATCACAGAGTGGTAAATTTCAAGGCAAATTCTGACCTTAGCAAAACTGTGTTCCATATTTCTGCGCCCTTTCCCCTACCTATATAGTTGTAGTATTTCCAATGCATCCAGTTACCATTTAATTCAAATAGGACAATAAACAATATTCGATGGCAGGTGAGCTGAAATTACACCCGTGGTTAACTTACACATACTTTGTATCCAAAGCACACTTAAGTACAAGACAAGAAAAGGTACTATTGTCTAGCAAATTTGGAGTGTATAATCTCTCACAGTTCTATATAAGGCTGGTAATACTGGGATAAAGCAAGCAATCACTCTGTGTCTATCATGTTTGTAATACCACTGGTTAGATGTGCTCCTTTTAGAATTTTCCAGCAAGTTGGAAAACTGAATTAGTGGGAGGGTAAAATGATGTAAGGGAAGAAGAGAAAGAACTAATAATTTCCAGCAGTTATTACCTACCTAGGTTCATATATATATATATATATATATATATATATATATATATATAGTATCCATATGTATATATATGAAATCAACAATATTACTAATCAACTAATACTTCCAATTACTTTATAGATATTGAAAAAGGCTCAGAAAAAAATGTGTGACACACTTGAGTGTTCAGATCTAGCATAGGCTCTAGGATCTCATAAGCAAACAAAACCAAACATACAAACAAAAGCCTCTGGAGGGGCTGTGTCCAATGCCTCACACTAGAGCTCAGTTGCTGTGTAGGATAGTAAGGACACCCATTTGAGAGTACACAGAACAGGGATGCTTTGCACATGCCTGTGAGAGTCCTGTGTGCCAGAAGGAGAGATGACAGTGAATGGCACAGGGTTGTGAAAACTCCACCCCAGATCCTCCTGTACCTTCTGGGCTTTTCACACAGTAAAGAATACTCTTCAGTTCCTTTGTAATTTTTCCTGGTTACTTGTATTGACAGATTTGACTTCTGACCGTAAAGGTATAGAGGACACATCCAGTCCCAGAGGACTATAGCGCCAGCTAGCAGACACTCACAGCGTACTTGGTTTTAATTGCCACCTGATGGGTTTAAGTCTTCTCAGATAAAGTTCAAAATCGTGTTACAGTGTTTCATACCCAGAAGCAATAGACAGCAGACTGTTGGGACCAGCATGAGTTTGTTTGTTTTATTTAGCTCAGTAATGGATTTCCTAAGATGCTGCTCATGAGAGATAAACTCAAAAAGTAGCCTCTAACTATCTTTTACTTAAAGCATTCAAATTAGTGACCATGCAATATCTAAATTGTAAATATCCAATGACACAGTGGTTCATAAAATGTAATCAAAATCCCCATCATCTGAATTCCTTGTAGGGATGTAGAAATTAAATAATTGCAACATTTCAAGATCCAGCTGCCATTTAAAGGCAATTTTCCTTTATTTAACTCTGACATTAATTAGTCTAGAGAGCGCTACAGAAAATCAAAGCCTCACATTGTTTTTTAAATCATCAGACAGAACTATTGAGATCATATAGAAGATAGTGGAGATTTTCCTACCTGCAATATGCTAATACACCATCATCACAATGCATGGTTACAGGTTAGTTTATTCACCAGTAGTCCTATGACTAACATTAATTTATTCCATATTTCACAGAGCTAGATATTCCCACATTCAATAAATTTCATTGAAATAAGCCTTATTTCTGTGAGAGGCTCTTTGCTAATAAAATTTCTTTTTCAATTTGAAGTTAGTACAGATAAATACTTCCCCAACACAAGGTGACTTTGTGTAATGTTTGTGACTGTTTTCCATATCCCCTATTTAGGTTTTTCTGTATTTAGAAATACATGTGAACTGACCTCAAGGTACACTAAAATGAATGATAGATACTGTAGGCCAAGTTCCCAGCATGGCCCATAGGAATCTCGGCTGTGAGGGAGCTCGGTGTCTGATAGGAGGTCAGCTTTGGCTGCTGAAAAACCTATTCTCTTTTGGCCATTCTTCTGTTTCCATTTTATTTAACCATAAGCTCACAACCAGACAAATAACCATAAGCCACACATCACCAGACAATTGGGCTACAGAGAGTTTCTTAGCTGCATGTTGGAAGGGACTTATCTATATCACAGTCGTCAATAGTTTTACAAAGTTGGAGAGACAGTAGAGAAGAGGTCCTTCTCTCACACTGTGACTCAGAGGCAAGTGTCCCTGCCCTACATATTCTGTAAACCTTAAAGTAGTTAAGATGGCTCCATTTACTTACTCCATTTACAAAGGCCTTTAGTGGTTTAAATTAAGACACAAGGAACCCTAAATGATACTTGAGATGCACCTGAGAGAGACAAGTGTTTGGAGATATTCATGTATTCATAAAGTAAACACTGTGCATAGTTTAGTCAGACAGTACATAATGCTTCTCATTATAAAAAGTAATTATTATGCTTAGGTGTGACTTTAAAAGATCCTGACATTTAACATATTTGATGAATGTGCAATGAGCTGATCAGTTCTGGGAAGCGTCCTGGAGGGTCTCATCATTAGGTTTATATTGTCCCATTCTGTCAGAGTACCACGAACACAAATACAAGAGCTGAGAAGCAGAACATCTACTCCAAAAGTGGCACTGTCCTGCTTAATACCCATAATACCTCATGGCAAAATAACTAAACCTCACCAAGTAAGTTAAGGTATTGGTTTCCTATTGGCTTAGTCACAAAATGATATTTATGTGTAGTGATTGTCCTTGTCCTGAACTCACATTCACAGCCATTCACACAAATGAACATCATAACAACATGTTATGCTGTAAAGGAATAAATGGTATTTTAGCTTATGCTTTTATTTCTTATGTCTTTTCTCCAAATGATAATGAAGATCTCATTTGCCATGCATAGACACTTATATTCCCTTTTCTGAGAACGTTTCTGGTATCGTTGGTTAAAGAGAGAAATGCCATTTCTTTAAAAGTTGTCCTATTAATCTACAGCTGTTGGTAAATATCTAAGTTATCTGGTTAGCTAATTTGTTTCTATGGCCTAAGAATGAAGAAAGACTAGCTGCCACATTCAATCCAAAGGAGTCAATAAATATATGAATATTTATAAGAACATCAGTATTGACTTGGTCTTACAGTCATGCTTGAAGCTAAATAAAAATCTGAGTAAATTACCACAAATATCACAGCATAGTAGGATAAGAGCTAAAATATATGTACAGATTCAT
This sequence comes from Arvicola amphibius, assembly GCF_903992535.2. Classification (NCBI taxonomy): domain Eukaryota; kingdom Metazoa; phylum Chordata; class Mammalia; order Rodentia; family Cricetidae; genus Arvicola; species Arvicola amphibius. Next base: position 110,477,546 of record NC_052054.1, read on the forward strand.
TGACAACATCTGTGCAAATATTGTGGACAAAACATTTAAAAGAAATTTACACAAAAAGTAGATAAATTTATCAAATATTGATAAATTTTCAAAGACAGTATAAAAGTACACAGAACATGGAAAAGAGAACGAATTTTTTTTTAAAGTAGCCACTATGCCCATACATAGAGTGCACATTTACTACAGTTATAATTCAGAATGATGGAAATCAGAGACAAAAACGATTCGGTAACAAACAGCAAAGAAAGTTCCACCAATCACAAAGAAGAAAGACATTCTCTTGGGAGATGAAAACAGAGATGCTGAGCCCCTCCCCTCCCCATCCACACAGAGAGAAATCAAAGCAAACTCAAACGTTGTCTACAGCAACACAGGACAGACAGGTGGGAGGCATTTGGTATGTTGCATCACGGGAAGTCAATCACGATTGGCTAACGATGATGGTACCTGGCTCTGTTGTAGATCACTGGCTTGTCTGAGAGGAGTCACTGAAGGAGGAGGAACTCCTGATGTAGATGCAGAGCGGCCTAGCTTGCAGCTTACTTTAGGTTCTGTGAACAAGGAGGAGACAAAACATTAGCTGAGAAACATTTGAGTTGGTGGGTTGGAGCTCTTCCTACATTCCTGGTTTGCTGCGTGTGGGCATATACAAAATGCTGCTGATATTGTCTAATAATTATGCCAGGGATAAAGATTTTCATAATTACTTGTTATCAAAGGCACTTTATTCAAAGCCGAGTTCCTGTGGAGTAGAGGCAGAACCCCTTCAAGTACAGGCCTTGTTTCCCTGCACAATTAACTACAATTACTTTCCATGGAAGAAAACTACCCCATTCAGGAGTAAAACAAGTGACTCCTTTTTAGTTCATCTTTAGTTTTGGTTCCTAGGAATCCATGACCTCAAAATGTCTTACCTACCCTCTCCAAGTAACTCCTCTCCTTTTTTATTTCTCTCTCTTTTTCCCTCCCTTCTTCCCATTCTTCCTCCCTCCTTTGATCCCCTTTTCTTTTCCCCTTCACCTCTACCTCCCTCCTTTCCCCCTTTCTTATTTCTATAATTATGTTTATCATGCTTTTAATATAACATTGTTTTCAACTTCTCTCCATTTTCTTTCTACAGGCTGACTGATAGATTTAGTGAGTGTGTGAGCGCATGCACATGCATGCGTGTTTGAAGCATGCACGTGGCATGGCGTGTACGTGAGTGGAAGACAGAGAAGACACCTTATAGGAATCAGTTATCAGTTTCTACGTTTGCCAGCAATTTTCTTTCCCACTAGGAAATCTCATAGGCCCTCCATTCATTTTGAGTTTTACAATTATTGTCTGAATCATTTGCAATCTTTTGGGTAATCATTTTATAACTACCATGTAAAAATGAACCAGGCTGAGCACAGTGACCACAATCTTTCTCTTGCCCTGAGAGGGTTTCCATTCTCTTTCAAGGAATGCAGACCCTACAGAGCAATCAAGCATTTGATTCATGACAGCAGTTGTGATGAGTTTCCCGAATGCCTACTGTATACACAGCCTCAAACATGGTGCAAAGAATGTGTAGGGAAGACATTGAGTATCCATACTCTGAGGAACTTCATTCTTTTTCACGGAGGCAAATGCTGCATTTATACTCATTTGGTGGTAGTTTAGAAGGGAATTAGAAAGAAGACACAGCACACTGCCATTCATTGGGTTTATGCCTTCTCGTGGGCACCTGGGAACGAGAGGACCCGATGATGCTGTATAATAAATAGGTGGCACAGTCTAGTGTGAGCAGGACTCGGGAGCTATGGAAGCGAGGCAGAAATTCCATTATTACAGGGTGCATTTCTATACATCCCAAGTAAATAGTAATACGTGAAATGTGCTATTTCTCAGGATATAGATCCTGAAGAATAGAGCTAGCAAGGGAGAAAAACAATATAAGACAGCAATTACTTGTAAAGTTCATAGAAAACACTGGTACTTTAGTTTCTGTTGCTGTGATATAATACTCTGATAAGAACAATTTACAAGGGAATAAAATTTACTCTGGTCCCAGTTAAATAGAGATGGAGGAGAAGCCACTGTCTAAAAAGCTTGAGGCAGTTCATCACATGGTGTTCAGAGTCAAGAAGCAGAGAGTGATGAATACCTGTATTCTACTCACTTTCTCCTTCCTGGACAGCCCAGTATCCCATCCCAGGCACTGCTCCTACCCATGGCAAATGAATCTTCCTAACTCAATTATCCCAGGGAAGAGAATTACCCACCAATATGGCCAAAGTTTGTCTCCAGGTGAATACAGATCTCATTATGCTGAAAATTAGGAATAACCATCACACCTGTATAATACGTGTCCTTGGTAGACACTGGCTTTTATTATCCCTGAACACACAGATGCCCATACATGTACTGCATACATTCATGCTTGCATATGTGTGTACAGTGAATCTTACCTCTATTTCCCTTCTATGTTTAGTGAAACTGACTACATTCCTCTCTCTTCTTTCCATCTACTGCCTACACAACCTCCTCTTTCTTTACCCTGTCCTGATTGCTCTCTCTTTGTCCTTCTATTCTGCACAGGGCAGCATTTCTTGCCTTCTGGCATTTTTTCCTTCAGACGCACACAAGATCTGAAGCTCTGTTCTCTCTATGTGCTCTTGTTTGGTCCTGGGGCTCAGTGCCTCTGCACAGCAGGTCATTCTCATGCCTCTGAAAGAAAAGCCCAGTTCCCTAATGTCTGACACTCACCTCCTGCTCCCCCCCCAGCCCTGGTTTCCCAAAGCATAGCAAGATTATTGCTTCCATTTTCCTGAAAAAATCGTGGACATTTTCAGCTCCTTGCCCCCACCCCACTTTATGTACATGAATAGTCTGGTTAGAACTTTGATTTGACTTTGCAAAATCTCTCGTTTGTCTTATTCTTACCTCTGAGATCTTCGTACTGGCTCCCATCATATCTATGCTCAAAACAACCTTGGAATTCATGTTAGACCGAATTTCCTAGATTGTCATTGGCTTACCTCCCTATTTAAATATTTGCAAAGATTCCATATTAATGTCACAAAATAAAAATTATTTCAGAAATCCTCTGCAATCTGATACCATTTAGTAATGTCTACTCTATAGTCCGTTATTTCCTGCTTTCTAGAACATAGACAATTCTTTCTCTGCTCATGGACGCACCATGATCTGCCTCTATCCTTCCCCTCACATTCTTCCCATGCATCAACTTTTTCATCAAATCAGGTCTCACTGCTTTCTATGACTGTAAACCATCTTTTGATACTGCTTCCATTCCCATCTTCCAAATTTACTTAGTATGTATTCAGTGCTTACGACTTTTGAGCATTTTTCTAGTTGGAAGGGACCATAAAGTAAATGTTTAAAATTATTATATATTTTTCTGTCATAGAAAATACTCTGACTCATCAACATGAGGTCAGCACATCTTCTACAACCAATCAAATAACACAGACTATGTTGTAAGACCTGGATCTGAGGTCTACATCTATCCCACATTAAGGCAATAATTGTCACTCAAGGCGTTACGACCCTCTAGGACTCATATCAGAAAACTTTAGCTTTGTGTGTGTGATTTGAATTGAGGGCACTTGAGTGAGTATATTATACATTGCATATATTATATGAGAACATAGATAAAATGTCACTGTGCTTACAGTCTAACCTAATTTACCAAGAAGCACAAATACTTAGGGAACTACTTAGGGAATATCATTTTTTATCACATGAAATCGCAGATAAAGCCTCCATCAGATTCCTGGTCAATAAGGTCTCTGCAAGAAACCAATGAGTCCCTATATCCCATTAATGGATTAGCATACCTGATGAGAAAGGTCATTATATTTTCCTTATGATAAGATCTTGCATTCTGTTTATTTACTTCAAGGTTTCTTTCATGATTATATTGATAATATTTTCTGATAAAAAGCAACTGTCTGAACTTTTTAACTGTCTAATATAACCTAGGATTAATTTCCGTTGCTGAGGTTTTCAGTCCAGCCTTGATTTAATTACCATCTTCTCAATATAGCCATTGATCGCTCTAGTTTTCAGAGCACATATCAATACCGTCCAAACAAATGCGGGATTTCATTATGAACAGGGAAGCCTTGCTTTGCCCCTGGAAGTCAATCCAGATCATGCTAGGGGTAGTTAGCCCACTTATGCATGTAAACCATCTGCTATCCATTGCTCATAGCAATTTATACTACTTGCCAGACACCCTATGGGCCAACTCTGGAGTCGGGTCACTCAACAGGCAAATGTTTGATACTAGTTTACATCATGTGGGTTATGACTCTACCTGCAGATTTAGACTGAGATTATTCCCATAAATCATTATGTCTGCATGTATACAGGTATATATATATATATATATACACACACACACAGACACACTATTCCTATCACACACACACCAACATACACACACATATGAAGCAACACTCATGCTTTGTTAATGATGTGAGTTTTATCCTTCATTTTGACTCCAATTGATGGCCTATAGCTCCAAATGCACTTGGAGTTTGTTGTGGTGTTTATGAGAGAAGATAGATGCCACAAATGCTTATACATCTGAGATTTCTAGGAAAAGAGAATCATACACCCTGAAAAACCTAGATAATTTTAGTTGTAACTTACCCTTGTAGAGATTGTCTAGGCTAATGACATCAAAATAAAATTGTCCAAAGTTCTAATAGCCAAAAACAAAAGATTCTCTCAGGCTTAAGCAATATATACCCAAGTTTTCTTTCCAATTTGAGTTTTAGGTTTTGGGGGTTCATTTGGGCTTTGGGAGCTCTAAAAAACAATAAACCATGCCTGAGAAGAAACATAACATAATGCTGTCCTGCTTCAAGAACCTTCATTCGGTCAAGAGGTTAATAGTGAGTAGAAGTAGTCTTTTAGTTACCAAGAAAAACGAGCTTTTCCTTTGAAAAGTCTACCGGTAAGGCTCTACAAGAGAAGCAGATGCTGCTTGTGAAATGTCAGTGAAGACCAGGCATGATGAGGAGAAGAGCATTAATCTAATACAGGTGTTCCAAAAAGAGACACAGAAGAAGTCAGGGACTTCAAAAGAGGAAGAAAAGGAAGGAGGTTACAGGTCATAACCACAAGAAGTTTCCAGGTCAATAGTAACCCATTTCCCCCCCTTCAGTTAAGTTCTCGGCGAATTAAAGAACTTGTTATTAGTTCTTTCTATTTTTTAAGTTTCAAAAAAACAAAACACAAACGCAACAGTCATTTCTCATCTTCTCCTTATAACGGGAAATGGATTTCTGCTCTTGACTGTGTCTCTGAGCACTGATATAGGAGAAGCTCTAAGAGGAGGCAGCTGTTCTGTCATGGAATGGTGGTCCATGTTTTCAGAAAGACAAACGACTACCTGCCCTATCTTAAGAGATAAGTACATTCTCTCCAAAATGAATGAATGAATGAATGAATGAATGAATAGATAATAGAAGATCTCACTTTCATCTAGCATCAAAGAAGGGAAACAGTCAAATGTGGGCACCCATCTTCCCTCCACTTTGATGTTCCTTTCAGCGGAGCATGTCCTAACAGAGACATATCCTGGCTCCCTAGTCAGCTCTGCTGCTCAAATCTGCCAATCAAGGGCTCAGAACTGCACTGAAGTTAGACTAGCTTGCCCCCCACTGCATCAAATTGTGTTTACTACAGAGTTTTATTTCTGTATAAGATATAATTATGTAAGTTATTTGAGATAAATTGGCAGCTTAATAACAGTGGGAACCTGTGACATGTTCCAAAGACATTTAAAACTTTGTTACGGATCATGGCAAAAAATATTAAGGTGAGCTGAATCTATGAACTAAATCTGATTTTCACACATGAATGCATGTGCACACACTTATTAATAAATTTTAATAATTTTTTTTTAAATATTGAGTTTCAACTAATCCTATTGACATGTGATTGGCTACTAGACAGGTCCTGAACACATGAGCCACTGATTTCACTGCCCTCAGTTTGAGATATTAAATGTGTGCAACAAACCTAGCATCATACACAAAATTGCTGGAAGAATTGAACAATCTAGTCTAGAGAAACTTTGCCAGCATAATGGCATCTTTTGTTTGTAAATTTAATAACTTCACCCCTTGTAACATTTTGCTTGGTTGTTACATTTTTATTATTGTTAACACATCAGAATTATGTGTGTATGTGTGCATGTGTGTTCATCTGTCTATCCATCCATCCATCCATCCATCCATCCATCCATCCATCCATCCATCCATGTGCACATGAGTATACAGGAGTATGTAATGAATGTGCACATATGTGTATGCATGTGGAAGCCAAAGGACAACCTCACTTGTACCTCAGGTGATTTCCACTTTATTTATTTATTTATTTATTTATTTATTTATTGTCACTAACTGCCCTGGAGGTCACTCATTAGGTCATGCTGGGTGTTCAGGAAACCTTAGAGGTTATCCTCTCTCTACCTCCAAGTTCTGGGATTATATGTGATGACCACTACACGAGCTTTTATTTTGCATGGGTTCTGGGGGTCAAGCTTAAGTCCTGATGCTTATGTGACAGCCGTCTTAATGACTGAGCTAACTTCTAAGTATGCATTTTCTTCTCAATAACAGATATTTTTGTAGATGTCTGAGCAGATGATAGTCCTGAGTGTTATGGCTATGGACCTGAAGAGAGGACAAATCTGAAATTGTTATCATCATTTTTGTGACTATGGAGAATTGGGGGAAAAATCATTGAAATGTAAAAATCTATCATGAAAGAAGATATGTCTCTTCCTAGTTTTCTAAGAAATTTTTCTCCAATGGGACAAGAAAGACATGTGAACGCTTAAATGACTGCCGGTGTCCTGAACCAGCAAGTTGCAGTGTTCTGGGAAGGGCTAAGTAATTCAGTCACTCTACTGAGATGAAATAAGAGTAGAATTTATGCCCTAGCAATGCTGAAGCACGCATGAGCAGCCCGTACATGGCAGTTCTGTTGAACTTGTCCATATTGGGTTTCATAGTCTATGTGGATGAGACTATGAGACTAACCAAGTCTCTTCCTCAAGAGGGCACCAGATCTCATTACAGATGGTTGTGAGCCACGATGTGGTTGCTGGGAATTGAACTCAGGACCTTTGAAAGAGCATGCGGTGCTCTTAACCGCTGAGCCATCTCCCTGGCCCTGTATGGTAATTGTCAGGAGTCTCAGAGACATGATAAAAACCTAAATTCCTAAGAACAGTGATGTGACCACACAGTGTGAGACTCGTGATTTGTAGAGAATGTAGAGAACTATAAGGGCTGTTATATGTAAGAGAAAGAGACTCACATGTATATATATATATATATATATATATATATATATATATATATATATATATATCTTGGTAGAAACATTTATTCCATTCCTTTTTGTGATATGTATGCTCAAGATCCATGGTCTTCATCTTGATATATCTTACAGAGTGAATATAAATCACTCTGTTCCCTGCATGGTGAGGCTCAAGGTGCTGTAGCTTCTTCCAGAGAGGCACGATAGAATGTAGCATGAACGTGTTTTTCTATGTCAGCCACTTTCAGAATAACACCCTAGACATTTACATCTCTTCAAATGGATGCAAAACGTGCTTTCACTTTAAAAAAAAGGTTTATTTACCTTAAATTCTTGAATAAATATGTACCAAACAAGATATGTTATCTATTGAACAAATACAAACTTTAATACTCTTTAAAAATACTATATAAGGCAAATCTTCTAGTTGAGACAAAAGCTCAAACACATATGATGAGTTGAGTCAGAATTGAATATATATTGCCAGGTAGGTAGAAATTTCATTTTGTGTTATGAAATTTAAAATATAATAAGTAAATGAGAAGCCACCTCCATTTCATCTCCTTGATTTTAGGGAAAAAAAAACATTTCTACTATTTAGAAAATATAGTATATTCTTGGTGTGGGAAGTGCTTCTGTTATGTGTTACTTTTATTGGTTAATGAATAAAGCTGTTTTGGCCAGTGGCTTAGTAGAATAGAACTAAACAGGAAAACCAAACTGAATTCTGGGAGAAAGAAGGTGGAGTCAGTGAGACACCATGTAGCTGCCACAAGGGGGAGACACATGCTGAAACTTTGTCATAAGCCATGACCTCATGGTGATGCACAGATTAATGGAGAATCATTAGTTTAGGATATAAGAACTTGCTAAACATATGCTTAAAGGTATTGGCCAAGCAGTGTTTTAAATAATATAGTTACTGTGTGACTATATTATTCTTTATATATAGTTCTTTCAAGTCAGGGCAGCCAGGAAACAAACGAACAACCTCCAATAGCATATTCTGCTACAGAATATCAAAATAGAAGAATGTAATAGGTTTAAATTTTTTATATCACTTAGCTTGCTGATGTTAAAACTTTCTGAAATATTAAAATTAAAATTAGCTGTAATTCTAATGACATTTTCTTTTTATTAGAGTGGATTTTTATTAGAGTGGGTTAATGAGCAAACATGAAAGAGCGAGCAGTTATAAATTTCATGCTCTATTAGAGACATATAAAGGGAAATGGCATGTTATATTTCAGTTGCCTAAGTCTCAATGCTGCTACCTTAATGACTTACAGACATCAACAAAGGTCCATATAGCTGACCAAAATCCATTTGCAGGAGCTCCACTCAACCTGGTTCCTTTAATGCTATTCTTGTTTATTCTGTTGCAGAAGGTCCAGAGACCCTAATATCTTTTAGGTATCAGAGAATAAGGTCCAAACTCATTGTTAATGAAAATATTAAGAATCTTAATTCACTGTGTTGATGGATGCATCGAAATGTCAAACATGATGTTCAAACCTGTTGTTTCTCAAGGCCAGCACAGCAAAGGTACCAAACAGTGCTGGTGCTGCGCTGTTCTCGTCCCACAAGCTTGGGAAGAGACAAATATTTTCTTAAGAATGAATGCAAAGATTCCGTTTGTTCAAAGAAGAAAGCTGATTGTATCTGCTCACAATAATGAGTTCAAGCTTTAGACAAAAATAAATTTGAAACTTGGCCCTATCACCATGAGCTTGAGAACACCCAATATTTGGAAGCTTTTCTTGTGAGATCAGTGTAGGTACTAATGGACGTTTTATATTGATTTTATAATGGGATCTCTCAACATATGGCAGAACGGCACTTAGGATAGTCTTGGTGAACTGATATCTTCTAGGCACGTGAGGTTATAAATCATGGTAAGTTAATGTTGTACATTGCAGGTCGAGAGAAAATGATGGATTTGAACTTGGCAAAAGTAGGGTAAATTTATGGATATGCAAAAAAGTGGTGACTAATATTTAAGACGTTCTTTGAGCTTCAGAAGGACCCTGAGGAGGAGTGTACACAATTATGTCAAAAGTTCATTTAAATCAAGATAATGAGAAACCCATAGAGACAGCTGACCCGAACTTGTGTGAGTTCACGGACTCTGGACTGACAGCTGGGGAACCCGAATGGGACCACAACCAGGCCCTCTGTATGAAGGTGACAGTTTTGTAGCCTGGTCTGTTGAATCCCTGGCAGTGGGACCAGGATCTATCTATCCCAGGTGCATAAACTGGTATTATGAAGCCTATTCCCTACGGTGGGATGCTTTTCTCAGCCTTGATGCATGTTGGGGAGGGGGCTTGGTCCTGCCTCAACTGAATATGCCAGGCTTTGTTAAAGGACTTAACCTTCTGAGGAGTGTGTTGGGGGAAAGGTGGAGAGGGGGAGAAGGGGAGGGAGGGTGAACTGTGGTTGATATGTAAAATGAATAAAAACAGAAAACAAACAAACAAACAAATGCTCTTCCCCCGTTAACTATCTGTCTATCTATGGCTGGATTTCCTTCATCTGTTTTACCCTAACATGATAATGACTGGTCTCTGATAGAAATCCATTGAGTATTTATGTAACAAATCATTTCAAATCATATTTTAAAGGAGTTTATATTTATGAAATTGAATTTTCTTCATTTCTAAAGTTTCCCATTCTTGGGGGAAAGTGCTAAAATACACTGTGCAACTTACAAACTAAAAATACGGAGAGCCTGAGAGAGCAAAAGAGCTTGAGAAGGCAAAGCAGGGAGGGAGAGAAAGAGAAAGGGAGGGTGGAAAAGGGAGAGGGAGGGAGGGAGGGAGGCAAGAGTGATTTGGAGTTTGTAGTTCCTGTTTTGAACAGTAGATGGCAGTGAAAGCATTAAACTTGCTGAAAGTCTCAACACCTAAGGTATATTAGACTGAGCTTTCCCTTTGGGGAAAATGACTGAGCCCCACATTGGAGCACTGGACTGAGCTCCCAAGGTCCTGATGAGGAGCAGAAGGAGCGAGAACATGAGGGAGAAAGTCAGGAACGTGAGGGGTGCGTTCACTCATGGAGACAGTGGGACAGAACTAATGGGAGATCACCAACTCCAGTTGGAATGGGACTGATGGATCATGCGACCAAACCCATCTCTCTGAATGTGGCCAACAGCGGGGGCTGACTGAGAAGCAAAGGACACTGGCGCTGGGCTCTGATTCTTCTGCATGGACGGGCTCTGTGGGAGCCTTCTCAGCTTGGTCGATCACCTTCCTGGACCTGGGGGGAGTTGGGAGGACCTTGGTCTTAGCATAGAGTAGGGAACCCTGATGGCTCCTTGGCCTTGAGAGGGAGGGAGGGGAGGTATGGGTGGAGGGGAGGGGAGGGAAGGGGGAGAAGGAGGGGAGGGAAGGGGGAGGAGGAGGGGAGGGACGGGGGAAGAGGAGGGAAGGAGACGGAAATTTTTAAATATAAAAAAATAAACCATGAGAAAAAAAAAAAGGTAATGTCTGCTGCTGTGGATTTTCAAAGAAACGGCAAGGGTGTTCTTTGTGAGTGGTATTGGTACAGTGGACCCATGGAGTCTTTCCAAAGATAGCCAAGTGCTGCCAATAAGAGGGTATCCCCAGAGGGCCTGGCAAGAGTCATGTGCCAGGCAGGGAAAGACCCCAGTTGCTGGAGTTATAATCAAAACAAAGGCAGCAGCACATTGTTATTCCAATGCTCAGGCAGGTCTGATCAATTACCGAGACAAACGGCAGGTTTAATCTTTTACTGAGACAAATGAAGTAAAGCTACATTCTCTATCAGCTGACCTGTCTACGACCGGTTACTTCTCAAGAGATGCAGTTGGAGAGTAGCTGGAAATCTAAGGTTTCTTCGAAAAGAATGAAATTATTACCAGATTGCATGTTTTTCCTGAAGTGTTCTGAGTCACTCTCTAGTATACAACATCATGTTCTGTGTACGTTTTTCATGGGAATCGAGTTTGGTTTACATTATAAGCCTGGTAAGTTAAGACTCTGGCTTCAAACTCTCTGTGGCTTCAGAGGCAGGTACTCTCACAGACATGTCAATGACACGCAAATCCTTGACTTCATCTGCTCCCGTAAATTTTATTAACACCTTATCTTTACTCCGAATTAAGTTAAAAATATAATTGTTTAAGAAAACTTCTAGAAACCTATTGGATAAACAAAGCCCAGTGTCCCATTTTATTGAATGGAGAGAAGGCAAGGGCAACAATGTTGTTTCTGCCAGCAAATCTTTGGGAAAGCAAGAACAAGTTCCTGGGTATCACACAGCCTCTTCTCGTCACTTCAGGCCCTGTGTGTCTCACAGATGTGTGGGAAGAGTCAGTGTCCAACAGAGTACCTATCACTTTTCTGTTTTGTGTTTTGTAAACATCAAAACACACTTGCGATCTGGTTGCCCACGCTTTCAAGAACAAACATTATAATACGGGGACACAATTACTTGATCAGCCACAACACATCAGTTCGTTTAAAAAACAGCAATTGCGCAGGCCGAAGAGCAAAGAACACATTTCTCCCTTGCTTTTGGAAGGCATGCCATTTGGAACAGGATATTTATCTCCATAATTCTGTTGCCTTTGTTTTAGGAAGATGATAAATTAGAGGCTCCAGTTGACCACATAAGCCTTGGGTTTAAAAAATCCATAAATGGCTTTCTGTCATTTTCAGGTAAGACACAAATAACCAATACAGGCTCTGAGCTGCCCCTCTGCTCTCCTCATGGTCCAGGATGTCCAACATGGAACATAGAATCTTAAAAACATAGCCCTTCCCGGCCTTAATTAGCCTTGAGGCCTTAGGTCTCTGCATCATCAGAATGCCAGATATTGGGCTCCAAAGGAAGTATTAGTTGGATGTCTACCTCCGCCATTAATTTCCCCATCTTCAACACCATTAGCATCTAGTACATACCTAACACTGGGGCACTGAATGAAATATGTGCATGAATGAATGGCTACTGGACATCGAAGTGGAAATAGGGGAATCCTGTCTGATTATTATAAGTCATTAGGTAAGGCCAACACTGAAATTCGAAAACATGAAGTCTATTCCTTGTTTGAAAATAAAACTTACCAAAGAATCCTGAAAATTACACACTGTTGTTTGAGCCTTAGTATTGTTAGAAAAAACATTCAGTAACACCAGCCCATGCATGTGTAGGCATTTGTGAAGCAGATATGACATGATATAAAATTATATAACAAAAATTCTACAGAGGTCAGTGGCTTCAATTCTGTAATGTGGGTTAAATACCATTTGACATAACTTTAAATACATTTTCTAGTTACCTTGGAGTCTATCTTTAGACTAGTATATTGAAGCATTTATTGGAACATATAAAACCTTAGCCTGGTCTACAAGAGCTAGCTCCAGGACAGCAGGACAGGCTCTAAAGCTGCAGTGAAACCCTGTCTCGAAAAACCAAAAAAAAAAAAAAAACCTTATATACAACCATAAGATATCATAGTTTCTACTGTTGTGATAAAACACTTTGACCAAAAGCAACATGTGAAGGAAAGGATTTCTCTCACCTTGCGATTTTCCACTATAGTCCAAAACGGAGGGAAGTCGGGACAGAAACATAAAAGGGTAGTAACCTGGAGGCAGAAACTGCAGCAGAGGCCATGGAGGGGTGCAGCTTATTTGCTTGCTCCTCAAGCCTTATCAGCCCAGTGCTGACATCACCAACAAATGTTAGGTTGACCCTGAAACATCAATTGTCAGTCAAGGAAACACACCACAGGCTTTCCCACAAGCCAGACTTGGAAGCATTTTCTCAATTGATGTTTCCTTTTCCAAAATGACTCTAGCAGGTGTCAAGATGACATAAAACCAGGCGGCACAGAAAACCATGTCATTCTTTTCTGTGCACAAATTGAGTTTCATTTGTCTAAGTCTTTCTATTATATACATCTTAGGCCAAACTTTGGTGTTTTTTTCACCCTGAGAACTGAAAACCATTCAGTTTGGGGCTGCGGAAATGACTCCATAGTTGAGAGCACTTGCTGCTCTTCCAGAGGACTTGAGTTTCGTCCCCAGAATCTAAACCAGGCAGCTCACAACTACCTGTAGTTCCAGAGACCTGAAGCTCCGCCCACCCCAGCTTCTGTATGTACTTGCGAGTAACTTAAATGTCCAAATGGCTTGATTAATGAGGAATTTGAGCATCATTTCAAGACAATGCGTCTCCTTGGCTGTTAGGGAATGTTCCCACCATAAAGGAGTCCAGTGCTGGATGTGCAATCTCTGAGTCCATCAAGGCAGGAGTAGGAGGAAGAGGAGAGATGTCAGAAAGGGTTTATTGACTGCATAGCAGAAGTTGGTTTCTCTCCTCCATGGCTTCAGTACGCATTTAAACTTGAAAATCTCTCTCCTTAGAGTGCTTTTCAAGGCCCACCCGGTGTCTTGGAATGGGTTTTCTACCACCTGGGGAACTCATGGCTTTTCTCTGTGTCTTTGCTTGTTGACCCAGCATTGTTTAGTGTCTTGAACCAAGACTTGAACCTTTGCAGAACCAACAGCGATGTGACCTACACGGCTCCCGAAAGATCAAATATCGTCTATGGAATCACGCTTGTGAAATGTTGTCTTCTAGTCATATTATGCGGTCCCCAGTCTTAATCAAAGTAACTGAAACTACCTCTGGGGACTAGAAAGAGGGTTGGAGAAGGCCCTTAGAGCCGCACCTGAGCATCGGGACACTACTTTCTCATTCTAGACACAGCTCCTCATGCATGCCCCTTGCATCTGTGTGTGATCTTGTCTGAGTTTCATGCTGCCTCAGGAGGTGCTCAAGTGTATAATAGGCGGGTAGTTTATGAAAAGGGGACTCCAACTATACAGCTTTAGGGAGGACATGTTTAGGTGTAATTTTTTGGTGATGCAGCTATTTGGAGATCATTAACAGTCCAGTCATTAACCTCTGTCACGTGATCCTGAGGCAATCCCAATTAATAATTATTTAATTATCTAGTGGATGGGTTCCTTTCTTTATTCTATCACCTGAGGTAAATAGAAGTTTGCTCACTTCTCTCCAAGAAATGCTACACAGCCACACCTTAAACAGACCTTTGGCCCATAGCCAAGAATAACTTCCCAAGCAGCTTTTCGTTCTGTGGATCTAGGCTGACCAGTTAACCTTTCATGGTTTTTTCCTTACTATAGACCCCTATAACTAAAAACAATATCAACTTCTCATTACAGATGGAATTCCCAAATACTTGTACTCTTGCACTGTATACCTTGTCACATACATACAGAATCAACATATTCACAGCCCCTATAGCACAACACATATACTCATTCACATACATAGGCAGGCACATACATACATAATCACACACAGCTACACACAGAATCACAGAAACATACACACACACACACACACACACACACACACACACACACCCTATAGCACATGTAACCAAACACCATCACACTCGATTACATGGTCACATATGTACCATTGATCTCACATATACATATCAATATTGTGACATACAATCACAATAAATCCACACAAGCACAATAACACACTAACACATAATCACCAATCACATGCATATAGTCACACCTCATCACAAGACAATTACATATATACAACCACATATACAAATTATATACAATTACACATAATCACACAAAAGTCATATGCACTTAATTATCGAGGATCTCTCTCTCTCTCTCTCTCTCTCTCACACACACACACATAAACATACACACACATATACACACAATCATGTATGTACAGACCACAACAAATCACACGTGCAAGGGTACAACCACGCACACAAATCACTCTAAAGTCACATCTTAATCACGCTTATGCTACCACACAAATTTTATACATATAAATCACACACAACACCATACAAAAATCACACAACCATCCACACAAAGTCAATCTAAAATCCTGTCTAATACTAGGCTCTGTCTCTGCCTCTAACTGCCTTCTTAGGCTACAGAGGAGGGTTCAGATAAGGACACCAATATTCATTTTGTAAATCTCTTTTGCAAGTTCTTCTGTGGCTTGGCTTTTTATCTTGGGATATGAGACTAATTATCTTATATTATTTTGTAATTAGCTTTTGCGTTTTATACCCTGCTTATTTCCATTCAAACTCTATTAAGAAACACTCTGACCACTTAAACTATTTAACATGCTCCCATTTCTCTCTTTCTGGTTATTTCCCAATGCTGTCTGAACAGTATCAGGAAAAGAAGAAATAATCTGATTTCTCTGATTAACACAAATTATGGAGACATAAGTCACAGTTTTCCACAGAGAAATAGTGGAACCACTGGGGATGTAGTCTCCATGACTCCCCAAAGACGCCACATGAGAAGACGGCCATGTGTTTACTGCTAGAATTCAAAAGGCTAAATTCCAGAGTGAGACAAGAGTGTGAAGAATCAAGCAGCAGAGACAAACAAATGCTTCCCAGGGAAATAACCAAGTGTGGGAACTGGAAAGAGAAGCCTGTGATGAAAGTGTTTTCTGGTGCAGGAGCCCACTGCACAGAATGGCAGCCTGGAGGGCTGTAAACACAAAGCGCACAGCTGTGTGGGGCGGAAGTGGAGGCAGGCAGGAAGCTCGAGGGCTGCCCACAGCCAAGTCCACATTACAGGGAGGTCTGCCAGCGTGCTTTGCTTTTCTTGCTGCAGATTATACGTGAACGAAATGAACTCCCAGGCTGGTCAAATACCATCCTTTGAAGAGAAAGATGATAAGGAGAAATTTGGAAGCGTAGATTTTCGTGTTCTTTACAAATGCGTTAATTAGTATGTTCTAATTTGCTTTATTTTCCCATCTTGTCACACCACAAAATTAAAACACTTCATTTGGGGGAAAGACAGTAAATTCAAATAAATCATGATTTCTTGATCAGTTATCCATGTTTGTCCCCTCAAACTTTGTGATTCACTACTTCATTGTGTTTGTAGTGGGCAGGTTTTTGTTGTTGTTGTTGTTGTGTTTTTTTTTTAAATTTTTTTTTGCTTTGCTTTGATTCTATTGCTCATACAGCTAGTTCTGTGTTTGTGTGTGTTGTGTTGTGTTTGTAGTTTGTGTGTGCTGTGGTTTATGTGGTGTGTGTGTATATTTGTGTGTGTTGTTTTGTGGTTTGTGTGTGTTGTGGTTTGTGTGGTGTGTATGTATATTTGTGTATGTGTTGTTTTATGGTTTGTGTGTATTTATGTGTGTGTTGTGTTTGTAGTTTATGTGTGTTATGGTGTATATGGTGCTGTGTGTGTATTTGTGTGTGGGATTTGTGTGTATTTATGTGTATAATGTGTTTATGGTTTTTATGTGTGTATTTGTGTGTATGTGTGTGTGCACATGCATTGATTTATTTTTTATGTGTCTGGATTGTCTGGTTAAAGGTCAGAAACTTCCGTTTCTCTCTGTTGGTTTCACCTGTCAGCATGTTAGTACAGGGTTACTCATACGCTGTTGGCAGGGTTGGAGAAAATCAGGTGTAAGTTCTCATGCTCCGTGAGACTAGAGCTCTAAAGTCCTGCTCAGTAACTTCCACCCCATTACATTGGTCACAACACATTCAAGGGATGAGAAATGAACCTTGCTTCTTGCTAAGAAGCTATTAATGCAGATATTAATAGTCCTGAATGCAGGACTAGGTATCAACTCCCCTAGTCCTAGCATAGCATGAAGATGCAATGGGGGGAAAGGAAGGGGATGTGGCGTGGACATTGTGACAAAACATTATAACAGTTAACACTAGGTTCTCGAAAATGTTTTTATCAACACTTCTACAAGTGAGCCTTAGGAAAGCAGTCTACCTCCTCGTGGTCATCTGGCTACTATTTATTACTTTGCTCCAAACTTAATAACAAAGTTTCCAGAAGTCCATGGAATTGCCTTCCCTTAGCAAGAGGATATGCCACGTGATTCTCTGGCATCTAAACCTCACATGATACAGAGTAAATACCAAATATTGTTTTCTTACTTAAGAAAAATATGATCTGAAAGAGAGCGAATGAGTACATGTCAAGTAAGAAATTCGTCAAAGAGGATATATGTATTGTATTTATAATATCTTCTTATGCTTAATTTCTTTTCAACAAAGTTTTAAATCCATTTCTTTTTATCATATAGAATAGAAGTAGTGTGATAAACTAAGATTACTTTTCTTAACTTTTTTGTGTGAGTATGTGGATCTCTCTCTCTCTCTCTCTCTGCGCGCGCGCGCATGTGTGTGTGTGTGTGTGTGTGCATGTGTAATGCATGGTTGCAGGAGTGTGCATGCTATGCCATAGGTATGGAGGTCACAGACAATTCTGGGAGTCTATTCTCTCCTGAAAGCTTTTTGGACCTAGGGATCAAATACAAGTTCTTTTAACTCCTGAGCCAAACTGACATTGCAAGATTACTTTTTGACAGCTATGTATAATATATCATGTAAGAACAAACTATAAGTCTTGCTTGCCTGTGATTATGTCTCGTAATCTCTTCTACTGATGCAAACTCAGGTGAATGAAAAATGGTTATGCACATGGTCTATATTTTTTCTGAAGCATACACACACACACACACACACACACACACACACAAACACACACACACACACCTTGGAGTCCTGTAATCAGTGAGTACATATGCGGTTAAGAAAATCTCTTGGATTCTATGTACTGTTCTCTCCAAAGAAATTAATCTGTCTTAATTCTAGGGAGAAAATTCACAGAGCTTTCAAGTCAAGTTGAAAGGGACTTAGACAGCATGGGTCTAGCAGCAACTTCACACAGGCTTCCCATCACAAATTTCCATGCATTTTTAACCCCTTAATGACACAGACAATGAAATTTCCTTTATCTTAGCTTTGAATGAGAGCAGAGTTCCATTATTCCTTCAAGTCACTACCACCAACATAATATTTTATTAATATTGTTGCCTCACATGATTTTCTTCACTGAAAACAGAAAGCAGGAATTATCGTCACAAGTACTGACACAGTCCTCAGTCCCAGGATTTTAAGATAGGGACCTGTTTGCTGCTTGTCTCCACTTGTGCACTTGGGAGTCTTTCTCTGTATAAAGGAGAAAATCAGTACCATCTTTGAGTTATAATATCAGGATATTCATCAGGAGACTTTACAGACCTTCCAGTACCACCAACAGTGACAAAAACATCATCATTTTCAAGAAAAAAAAGCACCTTCCTTACAAATCTATGGATGCAAATTCCATGTTCAAAGGTCATTCTCTTGGAGTTATTATGATTCTAGTCTAGAATCCCAGTTTCTTATTGCTCCGATGAACATGACTCCATTGTCCTAGATTGCTTTCCCACTTTCTGAGCTTCTTGAACAACTCTATCTAGTCTCCCTAATTTCCAAGAAGGTGATTGGAATGCAAATGACAGCTGCAGACACCTTCTGAGCCATGACTTGGCATGCAGAGTGTTGCTGCTGGAGCACTCTGTCTCCCTGAGGACAGCACATTGCCCCTGCCTAGCCACTCTTGTCTTGCTGCCTTTGTCGTCCAAGCCAAATTCCTGTCAGTGAAGACCAATGTCTCATCAGACTTCTTATAGAGAACTTTCCTCCACTGTTCTAAGCTGGTGGTTTTCTTTGCCTTGGAAGGAAGACTGCTGTAATGTTCAACGATCCACATAGGTAATTGCAGCATTTATATAAAATTTATTGTGTTCCAGGAGCTATACTCAGTCTGTTGCATATTTGCCTCAATCAACCCTATCACCTCTTGCATTTAATTTTCCTTTTTCATCTATTTTTATTATTAATTATCATTATCATGATTATTTGATTGTGATCCAAGCCTTTAACATCTGAGACATCTTTACAGCCACTGTCTTTAACTCTCAAAATCATTTGTCTTATAGAGTTAGCATACATCTTTTATAAATAAATCTCAGGAAGATGAAAGAGTCTGCAGTTCCATCACCAATACAAAACAGACTGAGGACTTAAATGCTAAGTTCTGCGAGCAACTACCATTGTAAGTACATATGTATTCAAAATTCATACAAAGTTCATCATACAAATGCGGCTTACAAGAAATAACACATTATCTTACTTTCAATAAAATTAGTTATCTGTCTAGTTTCATTTCTCTGAAATATGAACTCCTTTTGGGTACAGAGTGCAGATTCACTAGTGGAGGTAGACCACACATCCTGACAATGAGTTTTAAAATGGTAAGATTGCCGGACAAAAAAATGGGAACATGGGGGTGGGGTGGAATGGGGGGAGGGGGGGATGGGGAGAGAAAAGTGTTAAGTTGAGGATGGGAAGAGCTTGGGGGAATAGGATGGTTGGGATATAGGAAGGGTGGATATGGGAACAAGGAATTATATATCTTACTTAAGGGAGCCATTCTAGGGTTGGCAGAGACTTGACTCTAGAGGGGTTCCCAGGTGTCCAGGAAGACGCCCCCAGCTAGGTCCTTGGGCAGCTGAGGAGAGGGTGCAAAATAAAAATGGTAATAGCTGTCCTGCAGAGGAGAGTATACAATATTGCCTCTCTAATTCCTGGTTCACTCTGTTTACCACAGCAGAGTCTGTTAGCCAGAACAAAGAGCAAGTTGAAGAACAGAACTCTATGTCTGGAAGGTTGGGAGAACAATAATCTGTAAAGGAAAGTCCTAATGAAAGCTGGAGTCAAAAATTCCCCTTCCCATTCTCCCTGTCTATTCAAAGGTCTTGGTACTTCAGCAGGATTCTGTGAAAGATTTAACTGCCGTTCACTACTCACAAAAATCCTTACCTGCTGTCTTCTATTACATTCTCTAGGGCCACGTCTCACTCATCCCTATTCTTCCTATCATGGCTCTCCTAAATCTCTGTGACTTCTGAAGAATGTAGACTCCGAAGGTGAACTGTCGGTTGGCCCTTCTGGTTCTTTGGGACTCTCTCTGCTGTATGGTCAGACCCATGACTCCAGCCAGCAGTCAACCAGAAAGCTCATACTGACAACGCTCAGATTCTACAAAACTGGAGGGAGAGAGCCATCTGACTCAGAGACTTCTGACTACTATGGTATGTTTAAAACTCGGGAGCTGTTACAGGATCACAACCGAATCTGGAAATTTTGGATGCTCGTTGGCAAAATCAGGTTTGCTTCTGTGCTCTGGACGTTTTTCGTGATCTCTAAGACACCCACATACCTATCTGAGTCCTGAGATGCCTCAACTTGTAATGACTTTTCCTTCTCCCTGAGAAGTGTGCTTTCATTTCTGTGCTTCTAAGAAATGTGGAAATACATATTTCAGACTAATTGGCTTCCTAGTGCAAGAAAAATGATAAAATGATTTCGCCTGTGAGAGTGATACATATGTTTTTCGGCATGCTTCCTATGTGATCAAAATCACATCTGCTTTTATGGAAGGATCCTTTCCTGCTACAACTGCTGATATGCCTGTTTTTTTTTTCTTCTGAGAACATCTTAGCTACCATCACTCCCCTGTCCCCTTCTGTCACTGACCCATCTCATCACAGAGCCAAGCTATCCCTGACCCAACCCAATACTGACCTATCACATTACTGACACATTCCATCACGGACCACCCAGTCACTGACCTACCCCATCCCTGATCTAGCCCACATCTGACCCATGCTATTATCCAATCACTGACCCACTCCATCACTGACCTATCCCTCACTGACGCTCTAGGATGATAAACTCTGAAAGGTGAGGACAAAGAATCAGGGTGTTTTTAAAAGACCATTGCTCCTCTCATTTGTAGGAACTTTATTCTTGTTTAGGCATAAGTTATAGTCTAATAATTCTCCTCTCTCTCTCTCTCTCTCTCTCTCTGTCTGTCTGTCTGTGTGTGTGTGTATGTGTGTATGTGTGTGCATGTGCACAAGGAAGAGAGAGAGATTTTGCTTCCAACTCAAAGTTTTCTGTTTTTACTTCTAAAAATGTTCAAGTCAGGTCAGACCAACAGCACCAAGCTAAAAACCACTCCAAGCTTCAGTTCATGCTTCAGTTCATCTTTGTCTTATGTGCAACATTGTTCTTCACTCAACTGTTGATGACAGTGGTTCTCAGGAAGATCTGAAATCTCTGTGTATGTGTATCCTTTTTTTTTTTTTTTTTTTTTTAGTTTTTCGAGACAGGGTTTCCCTGTAGTTTCTAGAGCCTGTCCTGGAACAAGCTCTTGTAGACCAGGCTGGCCACAAACTCAGAGATCCGCCTGCCTCTGCCTCCCGAGTGGTGGGATTACAGGCGTGCTCCACCACCACCTGGCTTTGTGTATGTGTATCCTATTTAGTCCATCATCATTTGTGAAGTTTGCATCTCTTTACATTCTTAGAATTTTTTTTTTTTTACTATACAAGACTTAAACTAGTTAGGATAGGATAATTATTGCAAATATTTGTTATTATTGTATATTATTATTGTATGTTATATATTGTATGTTATTATTGTATATAATTTTCTATTAGACTTAGAACTCTCTTATTTAAACAAACGGGGGAGGTGCTGTAGGAAGTCTTACAGCTAGTAGTAACCTCCCCACTGGTGCGTGACTTCTTATACTATATATGCTGATGCAGAGCATGCTTCCGGCCTCTTTTCCGGCCTCTTTATGTTCCGGTTGCGGATATCAGTTTCTGTTTCAGCAGAGGATTCTGATTTGTGAGTTTACCCCTAAATAAATAACCATCTATTTCTCAATTCTGAGCTAGTGTGGGGTTTCTTTTAAGTGTCCGTTCCACATTAGATAATCATGAAAATAATGTATTTCAATAAAATTAAATTATGATCAACAATTCTGTGCCATAAAGAGACAGAGGAAGATCCTGGAACACAGAGACTATAGCACATAGACTGTTGTGCATATGTATGAAAATGAGCATGTGTCCACAGAAACAGCATTCAACAGAAGCTATAGAAACTGTAACTGACTGAAGTCTGATATTTTGTTAATAAGGTATTTACTTGTATAACTTCACCCCCACAACCCCTATTATATTCATGAGTATGTGAGTCCCAGTTCTCCACTGCTTTCAAAAATCACCCTCCGGGGATTTTCTGACTTACTAAACAACAGTAGTTTAATAAACTACTGTGGCAACCAGTGGCAATGTTAATTAGAATGGGGATCTCCTGACATGTTTCCTCTACTTCAGCAATTCCTCCATTCCTCAGCGGGGCTGTTAAGAAGAGCCATTCCGAGGAGCTAAACTACTTTGGGTAAAGTAATAGTTCATGTTAATGTGTGTATGTTCAAGCACACGTGCCAAGGTGTGTGTGTGTGTGTGTGTGTGTGTGTGTGTGTGTGTGTGTGTGTGTGTCTTTAAGGGGCACATTAGAGGAAGGAAACTGATGTGAGAGAGGAGCGTGTAACCCTTTCGCCCCTGTGAGGTATGGTATCACCAATAACTAACTATACAAGTGAAGGGAGAAGGTTGTGGATGACTACCCCAGCATTTCTAGCAAGGTAGTAGTGGCTCAACTTCCCAGCAACCCGAAGAAAATATTGAAGTGTGCAGAAGGAGAGGCAGGTAGGAGTGGCTCGTTCTCTTCTCTCCCAAAACAGCAAGTCAAAAAAATTTTTCTCGTGCAGCCAGTTTCCTGTTACAGACTCAGGCCATCTTGTAGGTCCATGAGTGTCAGGTGTTGTCTGGTTTGCTTAAAATGCCAAAGGTGAATGGGCTTTGCTTTCTCTGCATGAAATCACTGATGCAAATGTGTTTTCTAGAACATATCTGGTACATTTGAAACTCTTACTGTTCACAAACGTAAAGCTTAAAGCATAAGAAACACCTTTCCTCTTTTCCATTTCTTTGTCAAAAACAAGCAAAAGCTAACAAACCAGTAGAAGGGAAGACCAAGTCCTTGAGTAATAGCAATAACAACAGCTGTTGGGATCACACTTTCACACACAAAACTCGGAGGAGAGCTGACATTGAATTCATGCCTCTGCATTTGATTCTCCACTGTGGGTTTTTGTTGTTTGCATTTTGTTTTTCTTCTTAAGACAGGCTCTCACTGTGTCGCCCTACTTGGCCCAGAGTTCTTTCACAAACCAGCCTGGCACTGAACTAACAGAGACCTCACCTGGGATTAAAAGCTTGTGCCAGCACCAACTACATTTTGTGTTTTCTAAACTACAAAATCAAATCTTGACACTCCTCCCCCCCTTTTTTTTCCTATCTATGTCTAACTGTCTCAGAACCCAGAAAGGGCATAAGGGACCAAGAACACGTTTTCTATTCCCTCTGGTCAGTAGATAGTTTGTTGCTCTATAATCAGAAGAGGCTTGGAAGGTTGCAAACCACAATAGATGCTTCAGGAGCTTGAGGTGGAAGAGTGGAATGTGGAAGCTTTGCATACATATTTTATTTAAACTCTGAACTTGTTAGAAAGTGCATGCCATAGTGCTAAAGAACATAAGGAATGTGATTGCCAATTTCTGGGTGTAGTGATATTTTATTTATATTTCAATAAATAAAGCTTACCTGATGACCAGAAAGGCAAGCAGCCAGTCACTGGCTCTTACTTCTTCCTCAGTCCGAAAAGTGTGATCCTGCTTCCTGGAATCCTCAGAATGAGACTGAGTCTGTGAATTGTCTCCTCTTGTCTTAGAATCCTCCATAGATCAGAGAGTAAAGCAGCCTCCCTGGTCAGCCTTACAGACCTGGCAGTAATGGCATGCACCTTTAATCCCAGTAGCCACACTAGTTTGCCATAGAAACCAGGCAGTAGTGGTGCATGCCTTTAATTCCACCACTAGAGAGGGATATAAAATGGAAGGAGACAGCTCTCAGGTGCAGTCTCATCCCAAGGATTCTTGGAGGCAGGATCTCCATTTTCAGATTGAGGGAGAGGTAAGAGCCTGTGGCTGGCTACTTTGCCTTTCTGGTCCGGAGGCAAGCTTTGTCTATTAAAATACAAGTGAAAGATCACTACATTTGTGCAGCTTGCTGTGTAGTGAGAGTCGAGTCATTCACCACACAATTCTATCATCTTCATTCATAACAGCCTGAATTGTTTTCTAAAGTTCTAAATTGTAGATTCCTTGGATTCCCATCTCAAATTCCTTCTCTCTCACGTCTCCTCTGTTCTTCATGTATGGTTCATCCAGACTATGCTTGCAACCATTTCTAAGATCTCTAGTCCAGGCCTGCAGTGCTGCTGAATCTTATTCGTTTCAAAACTGCAATTCCCACTGTCTCCTGGCCCCTCGCTTAGATATCCAAGAATGTTTCCAAATTAACAGTCAGACTTCAATCCCCGACTCTCTCGATTATTCCTTGCTCCATATCTCACACACATATCTTTTTTCAGGCAATAGACCTCCTGTCACTCAAACTTAAATTCATCATTGAATGTTCCATAATGTAAAACAAACTACATTAATTTGTAACTTAAAATAAAGACTAGCAAATATTTACTATATAATGTTCAAAATATAACCCTGGTGTGGCAGTTAAGTGCCTATAGGTATGCAAGATTATTTACCAATTATGTCTAGTAGGTAAAAGTTCCCTCCTTTACTAAGGGAAAGAAAGGTCATGCTCCCTCCAGGGAAGGCCCTTTCCACTTCAGTCAGGAGTTGATCTTCTGATCTCAGTTCTGACCAACTGAATGAAATGAAAATTTCAGCCTTCAGTTTTCAGTCCATGGCTGGGAAAAAATAATCTTTTAGGAAAGCAGAACAGAGTCATGAGCAGGATAGATGGCTCTGAGGACAGAGTGGCATCCAAGAGCAGTTGAAGAAAACCTGTAGCCACACACCTGCCGACTCAGCACCAAAAGCACCAATAATATCCACCATGTGGACGACTATTAACTTGTGCTTTATGGTTCAAGTGTTTCTGGTTAATACAGGGTGTCTTTTAGAAAGATGCTCATCTACAATAGTTGATTCCCAGTAAACTGACCTCAGATCTTCACGGTAAATACATCGTGTGTGTGTGTGTGTGTGTGTGTGTGTGTGTGTGTGTGTGTGTGTGTGTGACCTGTAGATTTTCAGGTTTCACCAGAATGTATGCCAATTTCTTTCCCCCATCCTGGTGAGCCTCTAGAAATTATTGTCTTCTAATTTTTCTTCCCAAAGTCAATGTCTCCCAGAGAATTCACTTGTTTCTGCTTCACATCTTATTGCATACAGGAATTTCTGCAAGGTGTGAATAGTTGAATCAACAGAACATGAGCCCCACCACTGTGAGTAAGCATAATGTCATCGAGTGAGGGTCTTAAAGGGAGAAGGACAGATCCTTTCTCTCTTCTTGAGCTTAAACTTAGTAACTTCTACCATGCTTGGACATTGGCACTGTGGTTTTTAATCCTCTCAACTCAGATGATGTTATACTATTGATACTGTGTTTGAACTGCATTGGGCCGTGGGTTTTCCTGGACCATCAGCTTGCAACGTGCAGGTCTGGATCTTTAAAACATACATGATGATTTGAAGATATCTCTCATAATAAATCTCTTTCAGTACATTCATATCTATTGATTGTTTCCCTTTTGACACTATTGACTAAAATAAGCATTATAGCACAGTGGTATACTTGTCTACCAATAGACTATTAAGAACAGATATAAAGATATTTGATTAATCATTATCATCTATGGCCTTAGGATGCTGGTTGTTGCATCACAGGCATTTAGATCACAATTTTGTTTTTATTAAATATATCTGTGTTCTAAACATAACATTACGTACTTTAGATAGAAGTTGTAAAGTTTTAGATGAGTCTATGAAAATAGTGATAATCTCTATAAATTAGTTATCAGTCATAGCTGGTAAACATTGTCTACTATGATTATTTATATATTTTGTTTTTGAAAGTGTATATTCTTAGCTGGTAAATTTTGTCTATTATTATTATTATTATTATTATTATTATTATTTGTGTTTTTAAGTCAGGGTTTTACTGTAGCTTTGGAACTTGCTTTGTAGACCAGTCTGGCTTCAAACTCATAGAGATCCACCTGTCTCTGCCTCCCAAGTGTTGGGATTAAAGTCATGTGCCACCAATGCCTGGCTTATTCTTTTTTTTTTTTTGTTGCCTACTATTTTTACTTATATATTTCGCTTCTTACAGAATGCATAGAGAGTCCTAATTTACTTCTAGTTGTTATTATAAAATACCTTGACAAAAGTCACTTGGAGGGGAAAGAGTTTATTTTAGCTCAGAATACCTGGTTTGCAGAAATGTGAGGCAGAGACAACCAGTCAAGAGAATTTTAATGCATGCATGCTGACTACTTAGCTCACTTGATCTACCCAGGAACTTCTTGGCCCAAATCATGGAATGGTTCTACCTGTAGTGGGTTGAATCTTCCCATATCAATTGATGTAGTCAGGACAATTCCTGGAAGGCATGACCACAAACTAACCTGATCTAGACAATCTCTCAGTGACATCCTTTTTCCGTGATTCTAGAATCTATCCAGTTGGCCTGTGAGACTAGTCAGCATGTATAACTACCAGTATTTTTACTTTAATATAGGAATCATTCAGAATTTTTTGTAGATGCGTAGAACTTTTCTTCTCTTGGTTTTCAATTTGTTCTGTAAGATGAGTTCTTCACTCTGTACGTGGGATGGCTCTACCATCTAGCTTTACATAGTGTTGTAAATCTGGGAAGCTATGGCTGGGTCTTTTTCAAGAAACATCCCTCCCCAAGCCCAGAGATCACTAGCCTCCTCTATGTCAACTGTCCCATGTCAGAGAGTACATAGGCTAACTTCATGTAAATTGCTTTCCTGGATGAATATCAAAGTCGAAAAGAACATGAGAGGATTGGTCTTTTCTTTAGAGACCCAGCACTCTTTAGGAACAGAAACTGAAAGCTGCAGGAGGTTCCTTGATTATTCACTGTTTATTTTAATTGACAGCTCTCTGTGAGTCCAACATGTAGATGATTCAGATCAAAGCAAACTTATGCTGCTTTACAAAATCGATGTTTAATAATACTTATCTGTTAACCATACAGAATGGCATTGCCTATTTTAATCTCGAGACTTGAAATGGAGAGGTACATTAACGTTTTCTCTTTTGTTTTGGGTTTGAGAACTTCATGCCATGTCACGTGTCAATGGACTGTGTGATTCAATTCAGCTTCTCCCTCTAGTGTCTTCAAGTAGTTTTTGGTATATTTCTGTCCTGTGTTTTACTTCTGATCAAATCTCACTAGTTGCTTCAAATAGCTTTTTAAGAAAGAGAGCCGCAAACACTAATTCCCTCAATTCTACAAACTGATGTGGCTTTAGTTCAGGCTTATAGAGCGCAGAGTATTCTCGCTGTACACTGCTGCATGGCAGAGCTTCAAGTAGCACTTTATTCCTTGCCATCCCTGTGAGTCGCTGTCCTGTGGTATGCCGCATGGGTCAACCCTTTATTTATGTGTTTGGGTTTGGAGTCTGAATGGAAGCAGACTGGTGTGAGGTGATGATTGCCTAAGTGATACCTACTTAAGCACAGCCTTTGCATTCACAGAGTCATTTGGAAGACCGGTGTTCTGCTTACCTGAACTGTGGCTTCCTGCCAACAAGGTAGGGCTCACAGAGCATCTGCCCATTCTGCTAGTGACCACAGGTGGACCTGGGGTTCCATCCCATTCTTGAGCTTTCATTGGCTCTCTGGAGGAAGCTGATCCATAATGACCTCTCTCTTTGCTGTCCAACTTTGGTAATGGCTCCGTGCTGTGGCTTCGGACTTTGAGCTCTTCGGTGGATTCTGTGTATTAACAAAATTAATTGTTATTTGAGAATTAAATCCGTCCTGAAATAGTTTTTAGAAACTTGAATGTCATTTTAATGTGCTTGTAAGATACTACTGAAAACAGGGTTGTATTGTAGACCTTGGCTTTAAAATATAACACGGAAATGGGTCCCTTGGGGGATTTTCTTCTTCTCCAAGATGGGGGTATGTTAGTATCACCAGAATGAAAATCATTTTTGATATACAATCTTTTTTAATATACAATACCTCAATGAATCTTGACTCTTCTTTTTGAATCTCCCTTTGGTTTCATCTTTAATGAACTTTCCTAAGGAGTGTATTACCTTTCGTTTGCCTTTCTACTCCCTCGCCTCTCCTTTACTGTGTTGTGTCATGAATCCAAACCATCTATGCTCTAAGCAAATACAGTGGGTTTCATTAGCTGAAACATTTCCCACGATTCCTAGTGACTGGCCAGTCTTCTGCCACTTATTTTCATGTTTTCAATTCTTTCTGTCTCACAGATCCTTCCTTTCCCTGCATTTGCTCTGCGTCAAGCCCCCCTTTCCACGCCACCTGTGATTTTCTTTTTCAATACATCCTTTGCGCACTAGTCATCTCAAAGGCAATAGCTGATACATTGTCCTCACTCACAACAGATCCTTTGTGTTAGTTTTATCCTTCTGGTTTCAAGAAAATCTCATCTAATTTTTAATGATTTCCCAAACTTTTCATCAAAAGATAAGACCTTTCTCTACAGTTTTACATTCCTTATCTAATGAATGCCTTATGGATAGCACAAATTTAACGTTTCAGACACTGTATAGACATTTCTCACTTAACGAGTGGCTCTCCCTGGCCATCCATTTATCCATGTGAAGAGATTGTCTGTTCTTCTCTCTTAACCCAACAGATAAAGCCCAAATTCAAATCCATCAGGCATACAAGTCTACTGACTTTCTGAGCCTTTTATGCACTCTTCCTTACTTGATATCATGTCTACCTCAACCACCCTAGTTCAGACTCTTGAATTGAATTGTGTCTCTTTAATTGGTCACAGCTGGCTTCCTTGACTTCGTCTTTGATATCCAAGGTACGAGTGACAGCATCCCTTTAAAATACACATGTGACCATAATGTACTCCTGACAGGAAGACTTTGAAGAGTGTCCAGTTCACAACACAATAGCTGAGTTCCTTATTAGATCCTCCTTTATTAGCCTTCCCTTTCTCTCTTAACCATTGTACCCAAGGAACAGTGCCAAAATGGTCATAGCTTCTATCATGCTCTTCCACTCCTGAGCAAAACAATGCTGCCTGCTACGACTTCATGCTCTCTGCTCTGACTATCCTAAATCTTGTCTTTGCTCTAGTTGGGCAAGTCAACTGATGCTCAGTGACGTCAGTGACTTCTGAAGTGTCACCACTGCCAGGGTCATGCCTCCTGGTCAGCTGTACAGGAACATGGCATATCTGCTTTCCACATACCTACTTTCCTGCCAAACTCCAAATTCTTGAAAGTCACATGCTTTGGTTTTTCTTTTCTTAGGACTGGTTCCCCTATACGCAAACATCTTGTTTAATTAGTATTTTACTTAATTACTTGGCCTGTTTGTCCACTCTTCAACCATCTTTCTGCTATGTACAGGCAATACAAAATTTGTAATGGAACCAGAGAAGCAGCTGACGATAAATGTTCTAAAGTGGCATGATCTTGGGAATTTTTTTTAAAAAAAAATCTGATCATTTGATAACAATAATATATAACATTCATCGAATTAGAAGTCTAATCCATATAAAGATTTTTTGATAAATTAATAGGAATGATTTAAGACTGTATTTTTGTTTTCTTGTATTTTAATTGAGCTTCAATTGGTTCTCGGCTTTCAACAGGGTTAAACACAAATGTCATGTTTGGTTTCTCATTATCTTGCTGAATGTGAAAAAGAACAGCCTTCTGTGTATCGAGCAGCAATGGTCAGGCTTCTGAGGGCCTCACAGGGCTCTACTTGGCAGTGTTAGCAAGCAGTAATTATAGACAGAAAAAGGACGTGGTAGACAGAAATAGCCCCGTTGGTTATTGGGCCTGTGATTGGCAGCAATGATTGGTCAACACTCTGCTATTTGTTACACAGGGATGCTTTTAAGTAAGGGTGCAGTTTGTTTATGCAGTTAGATTATAGAAAAGCACCTGTGGGCCAGATTTAATTTCACATTTTTGCTGTTTTGCTCTCCGATTCCTCTGCCTGCTGTGAATCTCTGCCAAATGAAAGCCCTGAATAAACAGCCTTTCTGTTCTCATTGGTCTGGTCTTCTTTTATTTTCACACTGCTCTAGCCCCTTGCAGCTCCAAGAAGCCCTGAAGCTATATAAATACTAAAATTACACTTTATGCAACGAATAAATCAGTAAACTAGTCCAATCCAACCGCAATATCAGAAAGAGTTCAGGCCTCTAAAGACACCTGCTATAAAGTTAGATACACCGAACTCAAACATGACAAGTCAAAATATTTTAGTGATAGCATACTTAATCATAATTATTAGGACAAGAACATTTAACCAACACTTGCTATTCAGTGTCCTGAGACAATTAAATCAGGACCATACATGGTCAACATAGGCCACTCCCAAGCTGTTTACTCACAGTCTCAAAGAAAATGCAACTGGACTTCTGAACGCCGCTGCCTCAAATCTAAGGGCCCATATGTTTCTCCCGAATTACTCTTCCACAATCTAACTCAACTGCTTGGGTTTCTGTGCTGTTATCTCTTTATGGAGTAAGACTCCCCTCCTCCCCTCCGTCTCTTCTGTCCTTCTTGTCTCCTTCTGCCACCTTCTCTTTAACAGTTCGACACATACACAAGAGCCTCTGGAGCTGGAACTTGCACAAATATCAATAAAAAGACAAAGAGTTCAAACGCAAAGCTGCGTCCAATACCGCTCTCTCGGATATGTTCGATACAGAGGGAGAAGATTTGTAGAAAGGCATCTCCACCAAAGTTGGTTTCTTCATTCTTACTCACATTACTCTCCCGCAAATATCAGGGCACACTACTAGGCCTCAAGTCTCAACTACTTAAAAGCCCAATACAGCTTTGGGAGCAAGAAGGAACAGGATTTTTCTTCTTTGTCTGTTTCCTGTAAGTTCCAAGGGTTAGTTTCAGTAAATTTTGGCAAGTGTATTTCTAGAAACTTAAACAACAACAACAAAAAAGTGAAGAGTCTTCACTATTCAGGTTCAATTAGAAAGCAGAGACAATATATTAGTAAAAAAATTATCAGGGTGGTGGTGGCACACACCTTTAATCCCAGCCCTCGGGAGGCAGAGGCAGGAAGAACTTTGTGAGGTCGAGGCCAGCCTGGTCTGCAAGATCTAGTTCCAGGAAAGGTTCCAAAGCTACAGAGAAACCCTGTCTTGAAACACAAAAAAAAAAAAAGAAAAAAGAAAAAG
Source organism: Arvicola amphibius (assembly GCF_903992535.2). Taxonomy (NCBI): domain Eukaryota; kingdom Metazoa; phylum Chordata; class Mammalia; order Rodentia; family Cricetidae; genus Arvicola; species Arvicola amphibius. Next base: position 110,509,007 of record NC_052054.1, read on the forward strand.
AAAATTATAAGCATATTCTAGAGCTTCTGTTTTGTAAAAAATCTTTTCCCCGTGTACATATTTAAGAATTGCTGTCAGACAATTATCACATGTACTCACTCACAGGTTTTTTTTTTTTTTTTTGGTTTTTCAAGATAGGGTTTCTCTGTAGTTTCTAGAGCCTGTCCTGGAACTAGCTCTTGTAGACCAGGCTGGCCTAGGACTCAGAGATCCGCCTGCCTCTGCCTCTAGAGTGCTGGGATTAAAGGCGTGTGCCACCACCGCCCGGCTCACAGGTAGTTTTTAAACATAAAGCAAAGAAAGCCAGCTTACAAACCACAATCCCAGAGAACTAGGACAACAATGAGGACCCTAAGAGAGACATACGTAGATCTAATCTACATGGGAAGTAGAAAAAGACAAGATCTCCTGAGTAAATTGGGAGCATGGGGACCTTGGGGGAGGTTTGAAAGGGGAGGGGAGAGGTTAAGAGGGGAGCAGAGAAAAATGTAGAGCTCACAGAGACCCACATTGGAGCACTGGACTGAGCTCCCAAGGTCTTGATGAGGAGCAGAAGGAGGGAGAACATGAGCAAGAAAGTTAGGACCGTGAGGGGTGCGTTCACCCACTGAGATGGGGACAGATCTAAAGGGAGATCACCAAGACCAGTTGGAATGGGACTGATGGAACATGTGATCAAACCGGACTCTTTGGATGTGGCTGACGGTGGAGGCTGACTGAGAAGCCAAGGACAATGGCGCTGGGCTTTGATTCTATGGCATGGACGGGCTCTGTGAGAGCCTTGTCAGTTTGGATGCTCACCTTCCTGGACCTGGGAGGAGTTGGGAGGACCTTGGACTTCCCATAGTGAAGGGAACCCTGACTGCTCTTTGGCCTGGAGAGGGAGGGAGTGGGGGTATGGGTGGAGGGGAGGGGAGGGAAGTGGGAGGAAGGGAGGAGATGGAAATTTTTAATAAAAATAAAATAAAATAAAATGTGGCAAAAATCAATTAAAAACACTTAAAAGTAAAAAATTGCTTTCAAAACCAAGTAAGTTTTCTCATTAAAATAAAGATAGAACTCTTCAAAATAACTGTCAGGAGATATGTGGTAAGTGGACAACTGAACTAAGAACTAACTGGATTTAGACAATTAAATTAAAAACTACACAATTAAGAAATATTATGGGTTCAAAGAAATCTATTCAGGAAGCAAATACAATTACCCATATCCAAATATTTTGATGTTTAAAATCAGTTGCAACCATTTTTTGTTTCGTTTTGTTTTGTTTTGGTCTTTTGTTTTGTTTTTACTTTTGTTTTAAAATAAATGACTTTTATTTTTTTCCTTGTACATTTCACAGTCAGTTTCTACATAACTTCACACAATCTTAAAAAAAAATTCACATTTGGTAAATAGTCTATACCCCAAGGAGGTTGTAGCTGAAAAGTCACTTCAGTATATGTGCAAGAGTAACTTGTGTGAAATCAATTTTGAATCTTATAACATAAACTAGCCACAAGATCTGGTTGGTGGTGGTGCACAACTTTTATCTTAACACTTGGGAGGCAGAGGCAGGAGGATTTCTGTGAGTTTGAGGCCAACCTGGTCTACAAAAGCTAGTTCCAGGACAGTTAGGGCTATTACACAAAGAAACCCTGTCTCGAGAAAAAGAAAAACCAAAAATGAAAAAGTGTGTGTGGGGGAGATTCTTCTTATACACTGTGTGGACACCTTAAATAGAGTCATGGTGTCTCAGCGCCCTGTGTAGCAGCTCCCATTTGTAGAAAAGCAATGTCTGTGTTCTGCACACCCTGTTCATCCAGTGGATGACCGTGCTAATGGTGATTGGGTGACTGATAAAGAATAGATACTTATTTCTTATATTTCTACAGCCTGAAAGTCCATGACAGGAAGGACACAACTAGCGACAGCCTTCAGTGCGTCGCCATCCCTTCGCAGAAGGTTGACGGGAAAGAGAACAAGCAAGAAAGAGGGAGGGGGAAGTGAAAGGAGGGAGGAAGAGAACACAATGAGAGACGAGGGAAGGACAAAGAGGAATAGAGAAATAAAGAGAAGCAAACACCGTTTTATAGAAAGCACACTCACATGAAACTTAATCCATTCCTGTGACACAGCGTTAATCTATTCACAAGGGAGAAGTTCTCGATGCCTCACCTGTCTATCATCCGTACTGACAGAGGGTTTAGTAAGGGACACATGCCAATCACAGCAGTGTGCTTGTTTCTGAAGCATTCAGAACCAGCTTCTTTCTGTTTATTTAGATAAACACCCTGGTGAATGCACAATGAGTTTGCCTATCTCACCTTGGTCATGTCTTCGTTCTAACACAAATGAACTCCCGTTCTCTCTGTGACCCTAATCTGAACTCTAATTGCATGTTATTGTGTCTTTCCAAACAGTGCTGTGTGGAGCTGATCACTGCCAGACAGAGAGAGTTTACCTCTGAGTCTAGACAACTGTGGGGTCCTTTTGTGACCTCTGTCAGCTCATTTCCTGAATCTCTGGAGGGACAGGGCAACAGCACTCCTGTCTCCACAATCTGAGGGCAGTGGGGTGAGGGGCAAATTTTTATTTCTCATTGTTCCTTCACTCTTGTGTGAACCCTGTCATTTGGGGTCAGTTTTGATATCCTGGAGAGGCCTTCTCTTCAAATGTACATATATATTTGCAGCATTTGAACTATCCAAGCACAGATTTGTAAACATATTAGTGCACATTCCCCCTTCTATAAAAAGCAGTCTAAAAGTAAGTTTGTTGTATTTATTTATGTTTATAAAGAACACCAGCTTAGTCATCTGTGGATCTGATGGTTTTAGATAAATTGGAAACTCCAAGTTTGTTTTAAGAGGGTATAAGATGCCGGTATACAAGAAGAGGCCCATTGAAGCAGAGTTTAGTGTGCCCCAAAGTCTGATGGATTGGTTTTAAAGATTGGGCCTAATGTATCCCAGAGCTGCTCATCAACTTGCCATGTAGCCACAAACGTGGTACTCCTGATGCCTCACCTTTGCCTCTCAGATGCTGGATCTACAGGTGTGTACAATGTTAGGACTTATGAAATGCCGGAGACAGAAAGAACCCACAGCTTCATGCTATGCAAGCACTCCACCGGCGGAGCTCCACTCCTAGCCCAACTCTAACCCTCTGAAGCAGCAAAAACACCTCAAAGTCCTTCTGCCACTTGCCCAAGCTCACAAATGGAAATTGTCAAGATCCTCATAGAGAAGCAGGGTGCTGGTGGCACCGCTGAGCTCAGCACTCTGCAACTCTGCCGCTGATGGAGGAGCCAATTGTTCTTTTCCCCTTGGCACAATGAAATCAATTTAACCATCATGTTTACTTTCCCAGGAAATTTTACTTATCCTTCCACTTAGGACCACATTTGTCCTAAAAAAAATTCTTAGCTGTACAAGCAGATGCTTTAAGCCTGTAACAGATAGAGGGCCATCAACACCACATTACTCGTATCAAAATGTCATATACTAAGTTCACCAAGTAGCACTGAAGGATCGAACCGTTATAGTAAAGCTTGCATCAAGAAAGGCTAACCGTGCTGGGCAGAGAGACAATTTACTCAAAGAATGCCAGTTACAATTGCCTTTGTGGTCACAGTACAATAGCTAAAATGATCTCTGGGTAGAGGCTTCTCACAAAATCCACCTTCCTCTCTTTGTGGCTATCCACTAAATCCACCTCTCCATTACTCCTTGCAACAAGAGAGAATTCTATCACAACACTCTAGCCAGCACTAGGTGGGGGACTGGTGACTGCTCCTTCCAGCTGTGCATATTCAGGTTTTTGCTTCTCCTGCATAATGGAATTTGTTGAGGTATTAAAAGCTGGCAGCGCCTGCACATGGAAACCCGCCATTAACAGAGGCTCGTCTTTCAATCCATTAATTGATTGTCTCCTCTTCTGTGATAAAATCTTGGTCTGGAACATGCATGACCTCAGGACCTGCTGCATTGTATTAAACCATAAATTAGGAGGTTGTTAGTTTTGCAACATTTGAACTATCCAAGCACAGATTTTTAATATATTAAGTAGTTCACATTTTCTCCCTCTATAAAAAGCAGTCTAAATGTAAGATTGTTGAGTTTATAATGAAAGAAGAGGTTTTATACATATAGTGACAGAAAAAGTATTAAGGAACAAAAAGAGGTAGGTTGCCAAATAAATCTCAAAGGTGTTGGCTAGCAAGATGACACTGGCAGCACCAGCCTGGAGGCTGGTTAGAGCCCTAAACCCCAAAGAAATGAAGGAAACTAACTCCCAAATGGTATCCTCTTCCTCTACATACGTGACACGGCACATATGCACAGGCAGTCACACATGCCCTTCCCCCAACGAACAGAAAGCTCAAGTTTTCAGCTTTGTTTTCCTCCTTACGTTAGTTCTGGGAAAACTCCTCTATGAAATGGATAATCTTTAGTGAATATTTAAGAAATAATTTAAATTCTGTGGTTTTAGTAAATTTATAAAAAATATACAATGGATACACTGGAATAATCATCCATCTATTTAACATATATCATTCACATGAATAGGAGTGTTACCACACACCCGAATTTTTTTTTTATAGTTTTCTATTCGGACTAACAACAAAAAATCACATCAGTAAAAAGTTAAAAATGGCTTTTCTGTGGTATCAAAGGTCCATATAAGATTCTTAGAAAATAAAAGAAAAACTGAACAGTTCAACGTGAAAATAATTTGGACATAAGTTACATCTTAAAGACAATTTGATAAGTTAGATTTTCCCAATGCCGCTGTGGGTTTGAGATGATCAGTTGATACTCTGCTCCATTCTGTAACCCCCAGGACTCCAAGAAAGTAACACTGACCATAGTTTTAGATTTCCCAAATAAAAAGACAGGCTTGATGCAAAATGTTTCTAATGATCCTTCTAAGTACCACATGCCCGGACCTCTATCCCAGTTCTTGAGAAAAGTACAATAGGCCACGCTTCCTGCCATAAATCTGCTTTAAAATACACTTCTAAATGTACACGCCTTGCTCCATCTGCCTGAACATTTTCAAGCCAGGCACTCTGATTTTAAGCAATAAGACAATGAACTGTTATCACGAGCGTTGTGCCAAAAGGGCTCTCTAAGACAGAAAGAAACAGTTCTATGACGTAACACAGAAGTCAAGTTCTGATTACATTCACAAGCAGGGATGGTCACTGCAATGTGACTGCATCATCCTCATTTTATTGATGAGGACACCAAAGCCCCACTCTGGTATGTTTCCAAGAAACTGACGGCTGAGCAATCAGGCTTAGATAATCTCTGATGGGGCTGACCGCAAATGTTGTGTTAACTCGGGTGTACCAGCTTTTCTTTCTGGGATTGCATTGCTTGACTTGTGACTGTGCTGCGTCATACCATACTGGACCACTTTCCAAACCTCAAGTGCTATCATGTTTATTTACACTTTACTATTCCTTGGTTTCATTACTTAATTTGAGGCAGCTGTACCCTTCCACCCTCAGCGTTGCCTTATGGGGTCTGACTCCTTTTCCATTGCACCTTCATAATGAAGAGAGAAATATGTCCCGCCAAGAGTCCGTGTCGATCACACTAATGCCCATCTCTTTTCTACACTGCTCCTGCTCTTGCCTGGACCCATAACTTCCTGCATGAACAATTCTCAGATGACTACCAGATCCTTGGCTACATTTTTGCTAGAAAGCCAATGCATCTGAGAATCAATACTCAGATGTACAGAAAGTAGGAGAGTCAAAATAGGGAAATGTCTCGCCTCATCAAACAGGCCAGGCCAGACTTTCAACAGCCAGGTAGAAGTGCAAAGGTTCGGGAATCACAGTATTTACACTTCTTGTTGCAAAGAAGGGTCATGTGGGAAGGAGGGCTAGCTAAACCAAAATATAAAGAAGCTACAGGAGGCACAAATCAATCAAAATGGGGACATGTGGAGTTACCCAAGCCAGAGGTTCGTGATTATGCCTGCTTTATATCTGCTCTCAAAATACCTACAGAACGCTAGGTGTCCCCACACAAACATGAGTGTGCCACCAAGTTCTAACATAGCCTTTGCAAAGGGTTGTGTAGTCCTGATGCCGAGGCTTAACTATGAAATAGTTATTGGTCTTTGATCTATTAAAAGTGTTTGTGTTTAATGCAGGTGAACTTGTGGCTCTCTGCAAAAAGAAGACTTTCTATTTGGAATTAGGATTCATGGGAACCTAAGTCCTTTACAGAAGTCGTGTTTTATGAGCATATCTCCTACTAATGTCCATTGTTTTTCAAACTACATAGCTAAGCCTGTTCTAAAGAGGGTTTTAAAACAATTAAATACTTTCTTGTCATCAATGGAAGATGAGTGCTTTTATAAATAGAATGTCTTTCCTTCCTGAAGCCAAAACAATCCCACACCCAGAGTCTAGAAGAAATGAAGCAAAACCCTGGAAAAACTGACATGAACAGACTTTTTTAATGGCTATAATTTTGGTTATTCTTCAATAATAAATTTAAAAAATTCATCTTCATTTGAATAATTTATACTCAATAATGTCACAAGAAAAATGATACAATAAATATCATTAAAAGGAATTCAAATGACTGATATTTTTGATAAGGAAAAACATAGAATTCTATTGATGCAGCTACCATCTCTGTTTTTGTCTACTTTTAAGTGATCAAAGCAGAAGAATCCTTTGAACAGTAGGAGAAAAGGAAATGACTAGGGGAAGGAAGGACTCTAGTAGAGGGTATTTTAGGAGCCAAAAGGACTTTGGTGATGGAGGATGATTTTATGTATCACCAAGATTGAGTTTCTCTGTATTGGAAATTGCTAGTAAGTATTGATAAATCAAAATCAATGTTCCTCTTCCAGAACCAGTTACCATATAATGTAGAAAAGGCCTAAATACTCTTACAAGATATAAAACTGGTATTAGCAATGCAGAGCCTGAGTTAATACCTGCAGTCTGGGAACGGGGTGCAAAAGGTCCACATCCTTTTGCGTATTTTGATGTGGGGAGTCCCAGCCACAGCGTGATATAGTAATAGTGTTGCAGAATTGTCTTTGGAGTTAAAAGCACTAGAGTACCAGGTAAGAATTAGCCCCTAATTAACTCTCAGGCCTTGGGCAACACTGTTCTCTTCTGAACACTCATGTTCTTATGTGTCAAGAAGACATTTAGACTCCCAAGGGTCGTCAAACCCAGGTGTCCAAGGATAAGTGTTAGGATAGAACCCACATTAGATACTCTGGTTTCTGGCTAAAGGCTTGGGGATAGTTTTTTGTTTTTTTTTTTTTTTTAACTCTTCATGCTTATGCTACAGTTAAATTGAAATTTCTAGACTTGGTCCTCAGTATGGTGTATTTTAAACACTTTCATTACTTCTAATATGAAGAATCAGTACCACTGTTGAATATTACAAAAAATTTTTATCACTGCTTAAAATAATTTGGATTGTTCACTTGGATAGGTCCCTTTTCTTTTATAGTTTTACCCATTTTTAGATGAAATTATCCTAATTATTATTTTTTTTCACAAGCGAAGGGAAAAAGTAAAAAAAAAAAAAACCCACATAGGGACTTAATATATTTTATGTTTTAAAGAATATTTTGGAAAAAAGTTATAGGAAAAGAAAAAAATGAGTACTTCAAAATTGAAGATAATCTCTATAATTTGTTTACTTTCTGTTATGATTAGCCCTCAAATTCTAATATAAGGAAAGATTAGACTGGCATATCTAAGAGCATGCAAAGGCACAGACTGTGAGGATGGTTTCTCATATTTCATTGGCTGCTTCATCTACGCTCTCTCACCAAAGAAAAGGAGGGCAACTGCAAGGAAGACAACTCCGTTAGAACAATGACAATCATCACAAGAGAAAATATGTAGCTGACCTAAGCCAGCCAAGAAAAATGTCACTTAACTTTTCTTAATGTTTTTGGTTCTGTATGCCTATGTATTTTTTTTTAAAAGAAATGTCATAGTTTAATTTCTTTTAATTTTTGAAGAAAAAGAAAGATTTTCAACTGTGAAGTGTGAAGTGTGTGGGCAGTTGAATGGAAGCACAGGTGTGACCAAACTTAATTAAGACTCAAATCATTTTAACAAACAGATGGCAAAACCCTTCACCCTAGAAGGATTAGAAACATTTAAGCTCTAAAAGTATTAATTTATGAGAAGAAAATACCATTTCCATTATTCCTGAAAGATGTGACTCTGAAAACACATCCATAAATGTTTCTGAAAGAAACATTAAATGGTAAGGAGAATGGCACCCCACTATAATCGGTAAGAGGAGCATTTAATATCTGTCAAAGCAAGAAACAACTGGGTGTTACCTGGACACAATTACTATTACAAATGTATGGCCACAGTTGAGGGAGATGGCAGTGACATTCATATGAAAAATGTCACAAAAAAGAAATAATGACTCCTCCAAAGACAATACCACTCATGGGTGCAGGACTGAATGTTCACAGAATGGTTTTTTTGCTGTTGTTAATTTGTTTTGTCTTTGTTTTTTCTGATTTTAATTTACTGATTTTCTAGAAAAAAAAAAAACGGTTGGAAAGAGTCAGGGTGTTTTGCAACCATTGCAAGACAATATAAAATATGTCAGAGGATCTACAGATAGAAATGTACATTTAAATTCAAATAGGGTGTATGTGAACTGGCTTTTGTCTTTCTCCACAAAAGGATATTTTAAATGAAATTGATAATGCGCCCCTAGAACCAGAGAGATACATTGGGAGAAAGAGAATCAGCCTCCTTCCTAAGGTGTTCAGACTTAACTCTGCCTGTCCCCTTTCCCCTGCTTGTTTGCTTAACAGTGATGTTGTCTGCCAGGTTTTCCCTCAGAAAAGTGACATCTCTCTTAAAAATGTAACTCCAATCTTCATTTCATTTTTTAAAATTGCCTTACATTGTGACACTCAAAGAAAACATAAGAGAAAACTATAAATGACAGCTGAAAATGAGTTTTGAATTTAACAACAAAGCATGAGCAACAAAAGCAACAGGAAATAAATTAGAATAGATTGAAACTGGAAAGTGTATGAATCAATGGGTGCAATAAACAGAGTGGTTGTGCAGTCTATGGAATGGGAGGCGATAGCTACAGACCGTGTGTCTAGAATGTATTAATACCACACTAGGAGCTGGGGAGATGACTCAGGGAGTCAGAGCATACAAGCATACACTGTGTAACTTAGAGGACATGAGTTCACATCTCTAGCACTCCTGTAAGACCTTTACATGACCGTGGGTGCCTGTAACTCCAGTGCTGGGAAGCAGAGAAAAGGGACTTTAGAGCTGGACAACCAATTTAACTGAAACAGAGGTTCTGGCTAAATGGAAGGTACTATTTTGAGGGAATAAGAAAGAGAGTGGAAAAGAAAAATACCCTATGTACTCTGCCTTCTGCAATGTATACCTGGATTATATATAGAACCTCCATAACTCAATAGGAACCTCAAGTTCTCAAACCATACAACATTATGGGTAATATTTTGGGTATGTATTCCTCTAAGGATGATATGTCAATGCCTAACAAATGCCTAGAAATCATCAACATTATTGATCATATGGAAATATACATCAAACCTGAAATATAAAACTTCAGGACCATTGGGACTTCTATTTAAAATAAAATAAAAAGAGTTAACAGGAGTGTGGAGGAAGCAGAACTATTGTGCATTACTGGTGAGAATAAAAAAATAGTAGTCACTTCAGAAAAGTCTGGCAGGTCCTCAAAAGTGAAACAAAGAATTTCTACAGACCCAGCAACTACTTCCATATTCAAGAACAGAAACCACAGGTTCAATCAGCTCATTATATACCCATGTTCTTCAGAACACCGGTAACATAATGAAGAGGTGGTAGCATTCCAAGGGAGTACTGATGAATTAATAGAAGTGCTTTATGCATGGTCCTTAAAACAAAAAATTCTGCAGGGTTGAGTCTTAAAGGCATTGAGCTGGGCAAAGTGTTCCAGGCATAGAAGGAAATTATAGTATGCTTGCATTTATGTGAGTTAGCTAAGTAGTCCAAGAAACCACAACAGTAAATGGAATGCCATCAAGACAAGATTAAGAATTATTGTTTTGTGGAAGGGAGTTTCAGTTTGGAAAGAAAAAAAAGAAGAAAGAAAAGGAAAGAGAATGAGAAGACGACGAAGGAGAAGGAGAAGGAGGAGAGGAGAAGAAGAAGAAGAAGAAGAAAAAGAAGAAGAAGAAGGAAGAAGAAGGGGAAGGAAATAACTCTTAACTCATAAGATGTTCAATGGTGATGGCTACATACCGTGGTAGTTTACTATTATTCAACTATATACTTAAAATACTAAAATCATAAGTAGAATGTTACACAAACTTTACCATAGTAAATAAATACTTGTATATGCATTTATCTGGTTCTTAGGATTGGCATGAACAAATGGGAGTAGGAATGCTGATTTCTAACTTTGAAGTTTGTCTTTCACCTTTAATAGAAATTTCTGGGCCTTTGAAGGGCTCCCATGATCAATGTGCCAAGTGACTGAATTTATCCTCTTTTTCCCTTCAGTCTCTCAGTTGAGATTAATGACTGTGACATTTAGCAGGAGGCTGTATTTCTAGGATCTAGGGCCAAGAGTTCACATTAACCCTCTATGTGGATGCACATTAACCCTTGAGGGGTGTCTCCATGCTCCCCCATGGGGATCCCCTGTTCAGAAGCAGATCTCTATGCTCCTCAGTGCAAGAAGAACCAAGACTTCTCCATCTAGCTGGCACTGATCTTGCTCTTACTCTGAAGACCTACACTTGTTAAACAGAAACCACTTCATCTGTAGCTGAACCACAGCCCCCTGGGTACCCAGACCTGTGGTGTGGCTTCACCTCTCTGTCTCCAAATCTACTTTAGCATTCTCTGGTGTTAGACTAACAAGAAAGAAGGGAAGACAGAGGGAGAGGGAAAGGAAGATATAAAAAGAAAGAGGGGGTAATGAAGGGGGAAATAGGAAGGAGAGAAGAAATGATAACTGAAGCCCAGAGAAACATATTTCACACCAACCCAGAGTATGACCTGGCTTCCTTAAATGTCAGCTCCTCGCAGTCTTTTGAAACCCATCATTGATTTCACAGGGAACTAGGTCAGAGCTGCTTTTAACTGGGGAATCTGCGTGCTGCAGGTTTCATTTCACTGTGAGAAATGGGTATTAAAAATTGATGTGTAATGCAAGACTCTGCTTAATTAGCATTTGGATAAAGACTTAGTGAGGAATGCCACGGTAGTTAATAGAACAAGTAATGGATAAGTGTTTCCCCAACTGCTTTTGCATCTGCAGCTTTGCCCTAATAAACATTATTCTGGAAGGCCAGTCGGCATAAAAGCTGTCTCTGTGCCACCTAGATTCTATTTTGGAGTTTAGTATTATCCCTATGCCTTTGTGGTGGCACACATATTTTAAAATAAAATGTGTTTGCTAGCTTTTCTGAGAGGTTTTTGTTTTGTTTTGTTTTCAAATTCCAAGCTTAACATTAGAGTAGGGGAGATTTAATATAATGTTTAATATTTAATAGAATATATATTTAATATATAAAGAAAATAACAATATTCATGATATTTGAAAAACATATAAACAGGTGGGGTTTAGAGACTGGGATACTCCTGGCAGCATGAGGCTTGTACCTGTATATAATGAGGACAGCCTGATTGTCTCGGATGTGCTATTTATAAGGAGAGTCTGTCTATGTGATAGCTCTCCGTTTCCCTCCACCTCCTTTCCCCTCTCTTCAAGTTCCTCTCCTCTCTTCACCTCTTTCCACCTCCTTCTCCACCTCCCCATATCCCCTCCACCCTCTCCACCTCCCCATATCCCCTCCACCCTCTCCACCTCCCTATACCCCCTTCACCCTCTCCACATCCCTATACCCCCTCCACCTTCTTCACCTCCCTATATCCCCCTCCACCCTCTCCACCTCCCCTTTCCATCCTCTCCACCTCCCTATACCCCCTCCACCCTCTCCACCTCCCTATACCCCCTCCACCCTCTCCACCTCCCTATACCCCCTCCACCCTCTCCACATCCCTATATCCCCTCCACCCTCTCCACCTCCCTATACCCCCTCCACCCTCTCCACCTCCCTATACCCCCTCCACCCTCTCCACCTCCCTATACCTCCTCCACCCTCTCCACCTCCCTATACCCCCTCAGCTCTCTCCTCCTCTCTCCATCCTCTCCATCTCCCCCCATCGTCTCCACTCTCTACACCTCCTTCTGCCTCCCTCCATCTTCAAGGTTTAGATTTCATTCAGAATCCTGAAAGCTGCACTGTTCCTACGGGGGCAGGAAATGGCTTAGTGTAGGGCCCGGGTCTGCCCTTGTTCCTGGGGCTCATCTTGAGGACAGTTTCTGGTCAGATGACTAAGCATCCTGTTTGTTCCTGTGCTCCCTCTGCCCCGCCTGGTGATTTGTTGTAGGGCATTGTTGACTCTATTGTTGGTATGGTAATTTCCCACCTGCCTAGGTGGGAGTCCTTGTGCAGCAGTTAGATATGGTAATTTCCCACCTGCCTGGGTGGAATTCCTTGGGCAGGAGTGGGGTATATAAGATTTTCCCCAAGGCTAAATAAACGGCATTCGGCTGATCTCCTTTCGAATGACCCAGGTCTCTTTGTGTGTTCTTTCAATCTCCAGGCCCTTGTCCGACTCGTAAGGTACAGTGGCGCGCGAACTGTACCGAGGGGGTAACACAGAATCGGGTGTTACAATTGGAGGCCCCGCCGGGATCATCAACTACAGTCGGAGACCCATCTGCGATTTCGGGAAGTAGGGATTCCTGAGAGATCGCCCTCGGAAGTCTGGCCAGCAGGTAAGAAATTGAGTGGTGAGGGTGTATTGGTTATGGGTGCAAGTAATTCTGTTCCAGTGTTAAGGGGCCGGTTAACAGGCCAGTTGTTAAGTCTTTTGGAGAAACAAGGCACCGGTATTAAAGTTGAGACAGCACAAGAGATCGTTAAGACGGTTTTAGAGTTTAGTCCCTGGTTTCTACATGCAGGGGGTTTTAATATTACTGATTGGGAGCAGGTAAAGGCTGACCTTCAAAATGCTCTAAAAGAGCGAGGGCCAGAAGAATTCCCCTTAGCAATATTTTTGCTATGGTGCTTAGTCAGAGATGCTCTTCTCAGTGATGATGTTAAAGTAAAAGAGCAATTAGAGAATTTGAACAAAACCCTTGAGGAGATTCAGGAAGTAGAGAATCTGTGAGTTCTATTAAGAGTTTTGAGGAACAGGAAGTTAAGAGTATTAGAAGGGATATAGAACAGGAAGAAGAAATTTTAGAAAAGGAGATCGCACTGATAAAAAGAAGTTAGAAAAAGAGGAAAGGAAGGAAGCAAATAGAGATGTCTCCATGAGACCTCCACCGCAAAATACATTTCTTGACACTTCAAATCCTTATACCAGTGCTTCCGCCCCTATAGACTTAGAGGCAGAAATTCGAGAGATCCAAAACAGATTAAATAATCTAAGTAGAGAGAGGCAGATTTATCCTGTTGTGGAAATTATTGATCCGCAAGGACAGAAGGTCAGGCAGCATAACCCCCTGGCCTTTAAGGATATTAAGCAGTTAAAAGAAGCAGGTATGGACTATGGAGCTCATGCTCCTTTCACTATAGCTTTTTTGGAATCCTTTGCAGAACTCAACCTTATACCCAATGACTGGATGCAGCTTTGCAGGGCTTGTCTTTCAGGGGGAGATTATTTGTTATGGAGAGGTGAAATGCAGGAAAATTGCAAAAAGACTGCACGGAAAAATGCCGAGGCGGGTTTCCCCCAGCATAACCTTGACAAGTTAACTGGTGAAGGACAGTATGCTGGTTTAGCAGCACAGATTGCATATGATCCTTGTCATATGATTTTTGTCAAGAGGTTTTATGCCCCCATAGAGATGGAGATTTAAATGACTTTATCCGGTTAGGCTGGGACATTGATGGCACTCACGTGATGGGTAGGGTAATTGTTTCTGCCCTTAAGGAAGGTCAAAGTGAAGCCAGGTTAAGGAATTGTTTTCAATATGGAAGGTCAGGACACAACAAAAGGAACTGCCCTGCAGGTAAAGGGATGGTTAATCAGCCCAGGAAAAAAGCCAGGTGTAGTGGCACGTGCCTTTAATCCCAGCAACTAGACCCAGCAACTAGAGACAGAGACCAATAGAACTTTATGAGTTTAAGACCAGCCCGGTCTACAGAGTGAGTTCCTAGAACAGCTAGAGGCAGGATGCATAGTGACATCCACTTCTCCTTGGAATACTCTTATCTTTGTTATTAAGAAAAAGTCTAGTAAATGGAGGTTGCTGTAAGATCTTAGAGCAGTAAATAATTATGGACATTCTACAGGGAAATCCAGACCCAACCTCCTTTCGTGAATTGACACCTCAGGAAAGGAAATGTATTACTTTAATTGAGAAAAAGCTTGCCTCTGCTCATACTCATTATATTGACTATAGTCAGCCGTTGCTATTGATAATTTTTCCCTCTCAGCATAGTCCTACTGGAGTTTTTTGGCAGTGAGGACCCATCCAATGGGTACATGAACGCGTGTCACCTTTAAAAATTGTTATCTCGTACCCATCAGCTGTGCTACATGTTATTCAGAAAGGGCATGAACTTAGTTTGCAAACCTTTGGAATGTTACCTGATGAGGTTATTATGCCTTATACCCAGGCAGAAATAACTTGGTTACAAAATTTTGCTGAAGATTGGACCTTGTTTTTATGCACTAATCCCTGCAAGTTTGATAATCATTATCCTTCTGATAAGTTGGTCACCTTTTTCAAAAATCATCCGGTATGTTTCCCTAAAGTTATTTCTTTGCAGCCTCTGGCAGGGGCTCGGAATGTGTTTACTGATGGATCTTCCACAGGGAGAGCTGTGGTAGCCTCCCCTCCTGATTTTGATATTCAGCCTGTTGATACTAAATCTGCTCAGGTGGCTGAATTGATCGCTTTACAAATGGCCTTAAAGAAATATGCTGATATTCCATTTAACCTTTTTACTGATAGTCAGTATATAAGCAAAATTCTTGCACCTTTGGAAACTGCAGCTTATATTGCCTCTGTATCTCGAGTCCAGACGCAGTTATTGGCTATTCAAACTTTGCTTTGGGCCCGGTCTGTTCCCATTTACGTAGGGCATTTACGGGCTCATACTGACCTCCCTGGTCCCTTGAGCGAGGGGAATGCATTGGCTGATCAGCTTACCCGCCAAATTTGTGCGGTTAGTCTAGAATCTTATGAAGCCGCAGAAAAAGCTCATAATCGTTTTCATCTCAATGCTGGGTCGTTAAGATTTCATTTTAAGATATCTCGAGAGCAAGCCACTGACATTGTTAAAAAATGTTCTCTGTGTTCAGAACTTTTAACTGTTCCCCATTTGGGAGTTAATCCTTGTGGGCTTGCTCCTAATCATTTATGGCAAATGGATGTTACCCATGTTCCTTCTTTTGGGCGTTTGCAATATGTTCACGTAACCGTGGATACATATTCTCATCTTATTTTTGCCTCAGCTCATACAGGAGAAAAATTACATGATGTTAAAAGTCACTGTCTCCAGGCCTTTGCCTACATGGGAGTTCCAAAAACTGTAAAAACTGATAATGGGCCAGCCTACACCAGCTCTGGCTTTACTAAATTTTGTTCTGACTTTTTCATTTCCCATAAAACGGGAATACCCTATAATCCTCAATGACAAGCTATAGTGGAACTAGCACATCGTATGCTCAAAGCCTATCTGCATAAAACAAGAAAGGGGGAATATGGTTCCACCCCCAGAGACCATTTGTCTTTTATTTTATACATTTTAAATTTTTTGACTGTTGATGCTCAATGTCATACCGCTGCTGACTGGCACTGGCGGCCAGATTCTTCCGGGATGCCTCATGTTAAATGGAAGAATCTAGCAGATGGCACCTGGTATGGTCCAGATCCTGTACTGGTGTGGGGAAGAGGGGCTGTTTGTGTTTTCCCACAGGATGCTGACAATCCAATATGGGTACCTGAGCGCCTGGTGCGTGCTGTGGATTTTCCCGTCCAGAAGCCTGAAGACAGGACAGAGCCAAGAGATCAAGTAGATACTGGCTTGTCAACTGAAGAGTTGCTGGGATCCTGAGGAGCTAGCTGTTGTGGTCCGAGTGCTAAGGACCTATCTACCCATCCCGTGATAATGCAGCCATTACTGTGGCTGCCAGAGCAGCTAGAGCTGCTGGATTTTCCATTAGTCAGTCAGTTGCTTCTGCTTGCACAATGGATACCCTCTCAGGGCAGGTTGCAAATGCCTTGGCCATTCAAATTGAGCTAAATTTACAAATGTATATTGCAGTTAATTTTGCTACAGTAAAGGCTTATTGCTGTTTTTCATGGACCCTGGAGTATACAATTTACTAATTGGCTCTTGAGATTATTCTAGTTTACTATACCAGGGTTCCTTTCACCAGTGCTGAGACCTTACTTAAAGGACTCCAATTTGGGCAGATTTATTAAGCAGGCACAGTCTCCTAAGGAATGCTTATATGCACTGGAGCATCATCTTCATGGTTTCATGGTGCCAGAGCCAAAGGCAAACTCAGGTCAATGTTGCCATGTGGCAAGTCCTCTTAGCAATTGCCCCAGAGAATCTTTCAGCACAAATCTGGCTGAACTCGGTGATGGGTGACTAGTGAGCCAATGACGGGAAAGGTTTTTGGGGGGCTACCCCAACCTAAGACAGGAAATGTGTTTTGACCTGGATGCTTTCCCATGACGGGTAAGGGGTATTGCCTGATGTCCAATGCCACCCAAGACAGGCCTAGTCATAATTTATATAAAGGGGGGACCTGTAGGGCCCGGGTCTGCCCTTGTTCCTGGGGCTCATCTTGAGGACAGTTTCTGGTCAGATGACTAAGCATCCTGTTTGTTCCTGTGCTCCCTCTGCCCCGCCTGGTGATTTGTTGTAGGGCATTGTTGACTCTATTGTTGGTATGGTAATTTCCCACCTGCCTAGGTGGGAGTCCTTGTGCAGCAGTTAGATATGGTAATTTCCCACCTGCCTGGGTGGAATTCCTTGGGCAGGAGTGGGGTATATAAGATTTTCCCCAAGGCTAAATAAACGGCATTCGGCTGATCTCCTTTCGAATGACCCAGGTCTCTTTGTGTGTTCTTTCAATCTCCAGGCCCTTGTCCAACTCGCGTAAGGTACAGTGGCGTGCAAACTGTACCGAGGGGGTAACACAGAATCGGGTGTTACAGCTTAGTTGTCTGCAGTTCTTTATGTCAGGTACCAGAATTATTCTCTTAAGATGTCAGATCCTTCATCCAGCGCTCACTGAAGAGGAAGACACACAGACAATAGCAAGGATCTCTGGCATCTTCACCCTTTCCCATTTCAGTCTTTTCGAATGAACTGCATATTCTTTCTGGATATATCTAGGGTCCTGTGACCACCCTTCTAAAGTATGTAAAAATTAATGTTTTATAGGATGCTTCCAAAGATACATTTTTTAAAATTGCAACATGTTTTAAGGTAAATTTGGTGGGATAAAAGTCTGTCGCTTTCATTTGTCTTCCCTAAAATAACAAAATTTATCTATTGTCCTGGGCCATTGGACTGATCTTTTACATACATAAAATACACACACACACACACACACACACACACACACACACACACGTATATCCATACCTACAGACACATACACAGTTTGAGTCCCCAAACTATTTTATAGTACATTAAGGAAGTCTTAAAGCTGGTTGACCAAATCTATTCTAAACAAAACTGTGAAAATGGATAGCCATACTTACCTTTTCTTTTTTTCAGTTTTCTAAAATCTCAGCATTAAGCAGGCCATACTCAAAGCCACCTGCAGCCCAGCTAAGCTCACCAACTGTAACGACCACTTCCATCACTCACTGGTGAAGACCTGTGCTTTCTTTTTCATAGAACTTATATCAATACTTACTTGTGCAGAGACAACAAGTATTTGCATTTATTTTTATTGTTGGCTGACTGTTTTCATCTCTCAATATGTAATTATACTGATTCTTCTTTTGGCTAATGCATATCTTCATACTTAAATATGTAAATTACTTGTACATAAAGTATGTATAAATTATGTAAGTCCGAGTCTTCGATGTTTTCTTTTCTTGGATCATTTGGTTCTTAACTATCTTAACTAGTGGTCATCTTGGCTTCCTATGAGTAACTTACGTTATCAGTACTTCATAATCATGATATCTTAGATGGCTATTAAAAAGTTTAGGTTTGAAAAAATCAATAACTCCATCATTATCCACCGATGGTGCAAAATGCACTCATGAGGACTATAAACACAGAATGAGAACAGCATATGACCCTTGTATTCAGAAGCTGTCGTCTAATTCAGAAGGTTAGATATCCACTCATTCATTCAGTCAATGGGGCCAATGCACATTTTAAAGATGCTCCTGATCTGTAAGTATACTAGCTCTACAACAAAACCCACTCACATCACATGCCCTGATCCTGCCTTTACACATGTACCACGTACACATGACGGTGACAACACCATTAGTCCTGGCCAGAGGAACTTGTAGCACATAAAGGAAGAGGGCTCCAACAAAGAAAGAGGGAAGGAGCTCACGAAGGATCCATCCCTACAGAGGATGCTCTGTGGTACAACGGTGACAGAAAAGCCTTTACAAGGAAAACATCACAAGGTCAGCTATGTCAGGAGAAGTGTATTAACTTACTTTCTATTGCACTGACCCAAACCATTTTGGTTTAGGAAAGGTTTATTCATCTCACACTGCTGTGTGTCACAGTCAATTACTGATGGAAATCAGGATGGGAACACAAGCAAATATCATTGAAGAAGGCTACTTACTGGTTCATTTCCTTCTGCTTGCTCTGCTACTTTTAAAAATGGTGCCCACACACATCTTCCTAGGGACAATGCCAACGATAGTGGGCAGGGCCCCCTTATATCAATTAACAGCTACGAAAATGCCCACAGACATACTTTCAGGCCAATGTGATGGAGGCAATTTCTCAACATTTTTGCTTTCTCAGTGACTCTAGTTAGTGTCAAGTTCAGAAAAACTAACCAATGCAAGCCTTAAGGGAATCAAGATGGAAAATAATCTAGAGTCAGAGAACAAGTAGGAAAGCTTATATGATTTTAGGTTGAGTAGAAAGAAACTGAGGTTAAGATACAATAGGACAAAAGGCAAGAGATTTCATTGACAGATAGACTGCTTGATCCCACTGGGCTCACAGTCTTTTTAGGTGTCATCAAGTGATGTTGCCTGTGACTCTGAGTAGAATAAAACAAAAGAAAAACCACAGCTGAGCACATTGTATTAAACCATGGGAAACCAAGAAGTTTGGAAGTCAACCAGGGTTCTAGATCATGAGAAAGAAGCCACAAAAGAACTTCTTTTAGTGTATGAGGAAAGAAAATTACTGTAAACCCGAGAGCCACTCAAAAGTACCCATCAAGAATGAGGGCAAAAGTCCATGCCTGTCAACTGGAACTTATGGAGGTTGAAGCAAGAGGATCCAGGGGTCAAGGCTAGGCTGAGTTACATAGTGAAAAACCATCTTAAGAAAATCAAGAAAAAAAATAAAAAGAATAGGAGAGCCAGGCACTAGTGGCTCACACCTTTAATCCCAGCACTCGAGAGACAGAAACAGGTGGATCTCTGTGAGTTCGAGGCCAGCCTGGTCTACAAGAGCTAGTTCCAGGACAGCCAGGGGTGTTACAGAGAGAAACCCTGATTGAATGGGAGACAAGTTGTAGATGCCACATACAGAACATGCCCTTAAGTAAGGATCATTGCCTAGATGTAGTGAGTCTTTGCTTTTATTGTTTTCTTCCTGAAACATCAGTGGGACCTTTTACTAGTCAATACTAAGCCAAAATGAATTCTTCAACTTTAATAAATTAAAGGAAGATTATTAATAAGCTAGCAGATCACTAAACTAATAAAAGAGCAGTATGCAGTGATTTATTTAAATTTCCTAGGTTTTCAATGTCTCAGGACATTGTGCCATTGACAAGCGTTCAACTTCTGACAGCTCTCTCTGGGTGATAATCACTAACAAATGGCTAATAACCAATCAGTCCAAACATTAAAATTAGTATGCAGCTCTAAAGGCAAATTTGTCATCCAGAATGTGATACTCGAATAAAGCAATCTCTTGCGGGATGCTATCAACTGAATCCTTCTAGCCATTTGGATAGCTTAGTTGTGTCACAAGAACAAAAAGACATTATGGGAGTATTCATTCACAGCACCATGTCTGTGTTAGGCAATAAATGAGTGTCCTGATCTGGTTTATACTTGTTTCAAACTACTATTATTGATTGTTTCATAGTCACATACACACATATGTATATATTGTGCACATTGATTATATTATCCTCTCTCATCTCTACTCCTCATGAATTCCTTTTTTTTTCCAACAAATGCCCTTCTAATCATCGTGGTGTGTGTGTGTCCCATTACATATAATAAATGCTACTTGGACGGCCATGAACGAGGGTTATTTTTATTTGAGCAAGGTGAACTTGAAGAGGCTACCATGAAGGAATATGAATCCCCCTTCTTATCCAACCCTTAACTACCTGGAGCTCTTTAAGGCTGTTGATTCTCTCTTCATTCTCTGCCTTGCTTAGTATTATTAATCCCATTTATAACAGGAAGATGCACGCAGAAAATAGAAAAATGTTATTTCGCTGAATGCAACTAAAATTGGACTAGGAGAAAATGTAGGTTAAGTTTTTTTTCTCTGTTATCCATGGTCAGAAGTAAAGCTCAGCTGTCTCAATTGAAACACCCCCTGCCCCCAACCAGGTCAGTCGTATACCTAGCTAGATAGTATGCATGGATTCAAAATCCATGTCATCTGCACTCCTCCCTCTCCTCTCAAGCACTCGTTAGGATTTTCATTTCGTTCCTTTGGGAATAGCGGTGGCCCAGATTCGCCAGTTGATTGGCTTTTCTACTAGGAGTGGAATGTTTAATTAACCTAACTCCCATCAGCAAGCTACAATAATGAGCTTGCTTCAACCACGAATCACCATGTACTGCTCCATACACCTTATTAAATTTGAAGTTGTTACTCATTTACAAACTTCTGGAGGAAATAATGGTTTTCAAAAAATATGAAAAGCTTTCAAAATATTTTATAAATGAACTCGGTTTCCTCCGAGAATGCACAAACATTCAACCAGCTAGTGGCATCTTAATAGTTCCCTGGGTTTCCGCATGGCTTCTTTTCAGAGAGATTAAATGACGTGCTTGAAAAGGGTTGCATTCTTCTTTCTACTTGTGCTCAATAATGCAGAATGTTTAGCAGATTGGAATTCCTTCTTTAAAGTGTTAAATCGCTCCCTTACTTTTATAAATGCACCTTTTTAATTCTAGACATCCAAAGGGATCAATTTTCACAGCTCTTTCATTGGTACAGGCTCTGATGATGATTTGACATCTACAGAATGGCTTACATTTAAATGCTTCATGGTTATAGTCGTTATATTTTTTTATTCCAGTTAAATATGCCTGGAACAGAATGGTTCTTTAAATCATGCCACTTAAGAGTGTAAGCAATGGATTCAGTATTCAGAATCACTACTCTTTTTGAATGACTATATTGATTTCAATGTGAAATTTTCTAGGTCACAGAAGTCTGTTTTTTATTTTTATTTATTTATTTATTTATTTTTTTGACAGGCGTTAATTATATTTTATTTGGCTTTACATACAGGGCTACATGTTTACTTTTAGAACATGGAATCACACTAAAAAAATTCTTCTACATCATTGTTTAGTTATTAAATAGTTTCCCTAATGGGAAAACAAGTATTTTTTTCCTCATTTATTTTCCTCATTTTTTTTTTCTCATGGTTTATTTTTTTTTATATTTAAAAATTTCCATCTCCTTCCCTCCTCCTCCCCCCTCCCTCCCCTCCTCCAAACTTCATGGTCAAATATTTCTTATATGATTTCTCCTGCTCAAGTTCAATAGTCTTCTCAAGTTATAATGTATATTCACTCAAGTTCAATACACACACATATATTTGTGTGAATACACGCACACACAATATATATATATATATATATATATATATATATATATATATATAGCTTTGACTCTGAGAAACACAGCAGACCAAGGTATTACAAGAATTAAAATAACTAACTGCAAGATATAGCTCTTTTCTTACCTTTCTTTTGTCTTAGTAATGTTTTTGTTTACATTATGAGACATTAGAATAGGTTACAGATCAATCCAAAAGTACAAGCAAAGCACACAAAAGCTAACTATCTATGTAAAATTCTAAGTTGACAGATTCTGGGTAGAGACTCCAGGGTAAAACTGACACTGTTTTATGGACTTTATAGGAATCCATGGAGCAAGTGAAGGCTTCTAACACAAAGACTCAGAGGTTTGTCTGGGGTTCGTCAGGCCACCCAGAAGTCCATAGAAGCACAAAACACATAAGCAGTAGAGAGATGAGAGATGAGTTTTACCACCCAGGATTTTCAACTGTAAGTTGGAAAAGCATGGCATAAAAGCCTTGTCCAAAGTCCCAACACTTTGTGGTAGGCCAAGATGGAAAGTACTTCTCATGGCATCTAGCCTTGTTCTAAATCCCTAGATCATTTAGTTAAGTAGAGGCCACGCCCCAGCCACTATAATATGGCACAAGGAACTTACCTTCTTATTTAAACATAGCAGTTTATTAATTATACTTTTTAAAGATTTCAAAATCCATGATAGTAAATGAAACACAGATAGTAAATTTTCTGTTTCATCTAACTGATGAGGAACAAAAGAAATCAGTTGTAGTATATTCCACTGGTGTGACTTAGGTATGACTGAGAGAGTCTGTTTTTAAATAGAGCACTGTAGTTTGTTTCTGAATCGAAAATGTGACTGGATTTTAGAGTCTAAAGCAGCACGGGTTCTTCTTAACAGAGAGAATTGCTGCTTAAATTGCTGACAAGAAATTGCACTTAAAGATTCAGCAGCCAGTGAATATAAACACTGGGGATAAACATGTCTACTTGAATCAATCAAAGACAGCTGCAGCGTACCCCCAGAAAGGTGAGCAATTATTTATGAAATTATGTTTTCTTCAGTGATTCTGAGCTGTAGTTCTAGGATAAACTGAACAAGGAAAACAGACAGAGTCACTATCCCAATTAATTAGGAGTCACATGAATGTTCAAAATCAAGGAATTTTAGTTATCTTTCACCTAACCTTACCACCCTGAATATGGGGTATTTTAGCTTTAATAGAAGACCGATTAAGCAGACTGGCTCATTCTTAAAGAACTGTATATTTTCTCTCATTTTAAAAGCAAATGTCAGCGTGGACAGACTCACGGGTCTAGGGGACAAAGAAGGTGGGGATGAGAGCATTTACTGAGGGTGTGTTGTTCTTCCTGTGTTCACCTGAGTCAGTGCCTGGTCTTCTGTTGTGGGATGATTGTCATTGCCTTTAGCCGTTTTCTTGTTGCTATTGTTATTGTTTGCATGTGTTTGATATATGTGTGGTGCATGTACGTGTGTGTGTGTGTGTGTGTGTGTGTATGTGTGCGCGCGCTCGCGCACGCACGCAGAGGCCAGAGGAGGAGATTAGGCTCCTCTTTTAGCACTCTGCTTTATTTTTCTGGGACAGGGTCCTCACTGAACCAGGAGGGAGGCTGATAAGCAACACCCTCCCGATATCCTCCTGTGGCTCCTGCTATAGCATTAGCATAAAAGGCACATGAGCACCTATTCCCAGCATTTTATATGGGCGCTGGGATCTGAATTCAGGCTGTCATGCCTGTGTCACAAGTTCTCATAGCTGCTGAGCCACTTCCCTAGCCATAGCTGGGGTTTGGATCAGTGTCTTAATTTCCCTTGGGGTAGTCATGGACTGTCATGCTACTGAACAGTGATGACCATGAGGTCAGCATAGTGGTGACCATGAGGTCAGCACAATGGTGTTCGTGATATCTTCAGTCAAATATACGAATTCTAGATTTCTGAGGTTCATGCTCAGGACTGGAAACCTGACTATCTCTATCAGGTTAGTTTGTGAGCAGGTGTCTGAGAGAATATTTTTTTAAAGATTTTTTTAGTGTGTTTTGCCTGCATGTATGTTGTGTGCCACATGTACACCTGGTGTTCATGGAGGTCAAAAGAGGACACTAGAACTCCTGGAACTAGAATTAGGGATGGTTGTAATATTAATGATAGAAACTGAACTCTTGTACTCTGTAAAAGAAAGAAGCATAGTTTCCATTTCCTCTAAGTATCTTCAGAGTACATATTAGAGTACTACTCAGAGGTAAAACAAATGACATCTTGAATTTTGCATGCAAATGGAGGGAAATAGAAAACACCATCCTGAGTGACACAACCCAGACCCAAAAAGATGAACATGGATGTACTCACTCATAACTGGTTTCTAGCCATAAATAAAGGACATTGAGCCTATAATTCATGATCCTAGAGAAGCTAAATAAGAAGGTGAACCCAAAGAAAAACATAGTTATCTTCCTGGATATTGGAAGGAGATAAGATTGCTGGGAAAAATTGGGAACTTGGGGGTGGGGTGGGATGGGGCTCAGGGGAGATGGGGAAAGAAAAGTGTGAAGGGGAGGATGGGGAGAGCTTGGGGGAATGGGATGGTTGGGATAAAGGAAGGGTGGATATGGGAGCAGGGAAGTATATATCTTAATTAAGGGAGCCATTTTAGGGTTGGCAAGAGACTTGACTCTAGAGGGGTTCCCAGGTGTCCAGGGAGATATCCCCAGCTAGTTCCTTGGGCAGCTGAGGAGAGGGAGCCTGAAATGGCCCGATCCTATAGCCATAATGATGAATATCTTGCATATCACCATAGAACCTTCACCTGGTGATGGATGGAGATAGAGACAGAGCCCCACACTGGAGCACTGGACTGAGCTCCCAAGGTCCAAATGAGGAGCAGACAGAGGAAGAACATGAGCTAGGAAGTCAGGACCGCGAGGGGTGCACCCACCTACTGAGATGGTGGAGCTGATCTAATGGGAGCTCACGAATGCCACCTGGACTGGGACTGAAAAAGCATGGGATAAAACCGGACTCTCTGAGCATGGCGGACATTGAGGGCTGCTGAGAAGCCAAGGACAATGGCACTGGGTTTTGATCCTACTGTATGTACTGGCTTTGGAGGGGCCTAGCCCGTTTGGATGCTCACCTTCCTAGACCTGGATGGAGGGGGGAGGACCGTGGACTTCCCACAGGGCAGGGAACCCTTACTGCTCTTCGGACTGGATACGGAGGGCAAGGAGAGTGGGGGGAGAGAGAGGGAAATGGGAAGCTGGGAGGAGGCGGGGAGGTGGCGGAAATTTTTAATAAAAAATAATAAAAAAGAAAGAAGCATAACTGAGCCATCTTTCCAGCTCTCATGAGGGATTTTCTTGGTCATTAATTGTTCAGAAGGGAACAGCTCACTATGAGTGGCACCAGACCTTAGGAATTGCTCCTGGGTGTATAAGAAAGCTAGCTAAGCATGAACCTTTATGCACGTGAACTAGAAATCGAGCCCAGTCAATACTGTTTCTCCACAGTTTCTAGTGTAGCTTGTTGAACTGAAGGCAGGAATCACAGCCTTATCTCTGACCAGAAAATTCACCTTTCAAATGCATAAAGAGGAAGAAAAAAAACAGATACCAACATCTCTAGAATGTAAAATAATACTTAAATATTACATCAAAAAAACCTAAATGACACTTGAGTCATGAATCTTTCACTACTTTATGTCACTTGTTCTATGTTTATGATGATGTCAACAGGTGCCTACCAATGCTGTCAGGCTGAGATAAAGGAAAGATGTCATGGAAGGTAGTGAAGCAACGATTAGTAGTTAACTTGTATTTATTAGCAATTTGGTTTCTGTGCATCACATAATATTTCTAAGGGTTCTTCTATCTTTTTTAGCATAAACTAATATGTCTATTTTTCTCTATAGCCAAGGACAGTTCAAGTTTTAATTATTCATTCCTATGCTTTATTTCTCTTCCCTCTCATTTATGTAGAATAAAATGTCAGGCCTAATGAAACTCAGCATGACTTTCTCTGAAGTGTTGTAACACAACCAATAGATGATGGAAAAGAACCCAGTCCTTGGCTCCGAAAGCCTGCAAAGGTCCCATGTCACTCCTCCATGCACATGCTTTGTTCTTGAAGAATGCAAAGCCCTTTCAAAGTCAGAGAGTTGTGTTTCTGCTATACGGCACATAGATTGATACTAGCAGATGGATTTCTCCCCTGAAATAACTTCATTAGTTAATTGTTCCTCTATATACAGTTTTTCTAGCTAATTGGTACATCTGCCAGCTGGAGGTGTTAAGGGTTCTCCAAGGAAACTGATAGGTAGGGAGAGAGCCCAAGAGTTTCACCAGTCCAAAGTGAAATGCCTGATAATGTCACGGGGGAATTGGATATTTTAGAAGTAAGTAATTCATTCACATTTTTCTCTTTTATTCTAAAAAATTTACTCACCATGGATCTGCCTTTTAGTGAGTAGTTTTTAATTCTTCTCTATTATCCCAACTTCTGCATTAGACACAGTATCATCCCAGAGAGACAACCAATGGTTTTACTAGACACAGACATTGTCAAACATCCCTACAGGCAAAAACTGTTTGAATTCTGAACAACTGTTCTATAGACAGACTGCTCCTAAGAATTTCGAATGTGTGTATGAGTGATTTGAGATGTTGAGATGTTCTATACATATATAGTTTTGTTTCCTGTATCTAACATGAAATATAGAATCCCCTTAATTTTTAAATTCTTAAAATAATGTAAAGATAAATATATATGTAAATATATTTGCATATATATATGTAACTCAAGAATGTTGAAGGCATTAAACACTACTGCTTAGGCTCATAAAAAGATGTGGGAGAGTATCACTTGATCAACTAATGCATTTATAATTATTTCCTGGTAAAGAAAGGAAAAGCCATTTATAGTTACCAATGATTATGGGTTACTTGAGAATGCCATGGTCATCCCCAGCATAAAAAGTGATAGGGACTTCTTTTCTTCCCCATTTAAACAGTAGAACTACATAAGAAGATAACCAGATTGCATGGTGGACTCATTTGACATATGATGATTAAATCAGTTTAAATGACAAAAGCACGATTAAATCAAAACAAACAAAAAAATTAGTGTGACTAAATTATCTAGGCATGGAGACAACTGACCCGGAACTGCATGGGACTGTTTACAGGCTTGTGGTGTGAGCTATGGAGGACTCATGAAAGAGCTAGTAACTCGGAAACTGAAATTTCTGGTCTTTAAAACTCACTGGCAACAGTTTTTTATACCTTAATTATTTCATATAATACACACATCAATGGATCCAGGAAGAATAACTTAAACATAAGATTTAAATTTTATTTAAGATTCATATTTTGTGTGTGTGTGTGTGTGTGTGTGTGTGTGGTGTGTTGGTGGTGTATGTATGTGTATCCCTGTGTCTGTATGTCTATATGTGTGTGTGTGTGTTTACTATGTGGTGATGTTTGTGGTACTGGTGGAATGTGTAAGTATGTGTGTGTACACGTGTGTGCGGCTATATGTGTGTCTATGTGGTATGTGGTATGCTGGTGGTGCTATTGGAATGTGTGCTATTGGAATGTGTGTGTGTGTGTGTGTGTGTGTGTGTGTGTATGTGTGTGTGCTGCCTGTTTGACCACATGTGTGCAGATACCAGAGTTCCTCCATTAGGAATTAGAAGTAGCTATGAACCAAGCTATGTGCAAGTCCTTTTAGCTGCTGAGCTCTCTCTCCATCCCCTCCCATGGTGTATAGCAGAGAACAAAGTGTTCTCGTTGACAGTGGACGGAAACCTGTGATCATATGAAGTGTGTAGACGGAACCATTCTTTATATGAAAGGAAAAGAAACCTCAAACTTTGTCCAGTTTGCTGTCTTTCCTGCAGGATTTCCTGCAGAAAATCTCCAACAACTGAGTTATAATCTTAGTTTTGTCTTTAACTATTCTGGATGTACATGTTTAGGTTCCTCCAAATCAAACCTTTTGCCTAAGAAATGCATGGTGTTTTCCACTAGACCTTTTGGGGCCATTGTAATAGTTTCAATTTTAGCCTTAAGAAACTCACATCTTTTGGGGAATAGAATATATTACAACTGGGCAGATTGCCATTTTAATATTTGTGGTGAGTGCCCACTCAGAACGCAGTAATTTTTTTAGCGAGTGCCATAAATTTTAAAATGTCATTACATGTTGACATTGAAATTAAAAAGCCTCAGAAGCAAGTCCCCTGAGCTTTGCAGGCATGCACCGATGGGGCCTCATTTTGGTTTTGAGGCCTGTACAAGATAAGATTGCTCAACTTACTCTCTGCAGGCTCTTTGGACCTTCTGCCGCTGGATGACTTCCTCAGCAGGCTACGCCCTGAGGTAAAAAGGCTGGTGAGCTCCTCCAAAGGACTGGTTGGTGTCCGGGACCTGGAGCCACTCTGCGCAGCGCTGTAGGTGTTCACTGCGGCGTTGACCATCTTGGCCCCATCTTGCGACACGGGTCTCGGGGTCGAGTGAGGCACTGAGGGAGAACTTCTTGAGAGGCTGCCAGAATGCACAGCGTCATAGGGGGGAGGCCTCTTGAGACTCAAGGGTGTCAGGGACCTCCCCATGCTGACAGGGGATGGGGAGGTAGAATGACTTTTTGGATAGCCATGAGGAGATTGGGTTCTGTACAGAGTGGATGGAGGCGGAGGAGACGAGGAGAGCACAGGCGCTGCAGGCGCCGGGCCCAGGGCTCCGGTCTGCTCTTTAGTGTGGCTAGAGGTGTGCGATGGCAGGGAGGATGGACATGCTCCAGGTGGCTGCTTCATGTAAGACACGTTTTCCAATACAGGAAGCTTTGTGACCTCCAGAGGGGTCAGTGGAGACTCATCAGAATTGGGGGAGCAGTGCACTGGGGCTGGTGGGAACACCAGCAGGGGTGGTCTATGAGAAAGTAAGTTGGGGAAGGGTGGGGGTATGTCACAGAGAAGACCCTTAGGAGTACATGGTCCTGAAGACTTGAGGAAGTCCAAGTCAGGCACCGTGGGAGTAGCACACTGCGAAGAACAACTGTGATGGTCAAAGTCACATTTGGAATCATGACCGAGGTCGTCGAAAATGGGGTATTTCATCTCTTCATACACAGCCTCACTCTGGTCGTCTTCTTCCTTCCTGAAGTCTCTCAGAATGTTACCCACCATCTCGATGTACACAGGCTCCTCTTCTTCCGGGTCCGCTGCAGGGCTGCAGACCTGGGACAGAGATGAATCTCGTGGGAGCGAGGTCCTTCTTGGCACATGCTTTTTGATGTAGGTTTCATCGAATGACGTGCTAAGCTGAGTGTTGGGATTCCGTTTTGGTTTTGGTGGGGGGATTTTCTTTGAATATTCGTCACTATGGGGTCTTGGCTTGGCGGACACTGAAAGAAAAATAAAAAGGATTGAGAAGTAAAACATGAATATATTGAAAAGCTTTCATATTTGACCTGTGCTTGGGTTTTCTGTAATTCTTTGAGGCAAAGAGTAGTCAACTTCATTACTAATTTGAGTCTTTGATTAAACCGCAAACTCATGGTCAAACATGTCCCATAGAATATCTTAATGGTAGAATTATACCGACTCTTAATTTTGGACTAATTATTATCTAGCTACTCATTCAACACTGATAAAGGCATTAGACCGGGGCAGTAGTTATTACTCTGCCTTGGGATTATCAATGAAAAACTTAAAGGTGAATTTTCTTGGATAACGACATGTAAAAATAAATTTGGAAAAGTGAGACTGAACTAGATGTCGGCAGGGAGAATATGATGTATGTTCACATAAATTTTCACAAAATTAACAGAAATTGAAATATTTTACTGGTGTGCCTGTAACAAATGCCTTCACCTTTTTAGGATAAAAATAAAAACATCACACTTTGTTGAGTTTAATCTCTGTGCTGTCACAAATAAATAGTGCCTATGAAGATGGATCCAAGACTTCAGAGAAACTGCTATGAAAATCTTATGAGTCTAGACGCGTTAATCTCCTGATCCTGCTGCGGTTTAGGGCCCATTCATCTACTTTCCCCAGCAGATATCTTAAGGCATGCCCAATGCTCTCTTTGGGTAAACTTACTAGTGATGTTCCACTCTCAATTCTGAATTCCCTGGAGAGTTTTAAAGAAAAATAACCAAGGGGTAATGAATAAGCTTCAATAACTGATGGAAACTGGGAACTTGTGACAGATGCACTGCTCTACAAATCTTGATAGAGAACAAACTTCTTGACTCCATATTGAAAGGTAGATCCAGGTGAAAATTGTCTGCAATTAAAACTTGTTTTATGAGGAAAGATTCTGGACTCTTGCTACGGATTTATTACCTTGTTGTGTTGATTAATACTTATATGGATTATCTCATGACACAATGTGGCAGACCTAGTGGCTTAAGTAGATGCCAGTACATGAGGTCAGCTGACAGCAGAATTTACAGTTGCCAAACTTGGACAAAGCTAACCAGACTACTCTATGATTTGCAGACTAAGAGGGCTGTCGAGACACCAATAAGGAAACTTTGATTTTCTTCTTTGCTGTTTTCAAATCTCATAGCTTTCGACACAAAAGCCTTTAAAAATTTACTAAAGATAGGAATACTTCTGAGTTCTGAGTATGTGGCTGCTCTGTGCATGCATTGTGTCTTTAAGGCAAAAACAATCAAGTATTCTACTACACACTTCATTTGGCTGGATTTATAATTTCAAGGACTCTCTTCCACTTGTCCATGATGATAACTGTACTCATTGCAATCAGAGGGTTTTTTTGTAATGCATCTAGATTTTTTCTTTAAACCTTTCTACTAAAAACTAGCTGTCATTTCCCAAAAGACTAGCCTAGTGAAACCCTCTATTTCAAAACATTAACAGTCTACAGACATAATTAAGTAGAAACTAGTTAGCTAATTCCTCTTTAGAAATAGCTCTTCTTTTCAGCACCCAACTTGGCATGAATTTTATTATATTAAAAAAATAAAATCAGTTTATGTACACACAACACTTACAAATTAAGATAAAGTAAAGCTATCTATGAACAAGGCTAAGTTAGTACTGGCAGTCTAGCAAAGCTACCCATGAACAAGGCTGATTTTGTGCTGGAAGGATTTTTGAAAGAATGGAAACTTGAATGAAGGAAAATCTACCCAGATCATTCTTTGAAGTTTACTTCCTGTTTTCTTCAACCACAGGGCATTACCTAAACTAATGATGCTGGAAATAAATTTCCTTTGGCTGTTGGGCTCAGAAAGAGTATAAGAGTCAGGGGCCCTGTGGGCCACTGATTAATCGGTGCCTACAGTAAGAATGGTGCTATGAGGTGGGTAACTTCCCTGGGTAGGAACAATCACATTCAGATTAAGATTTTCATTCTTCTCTCTTAAATATTATCCAGATCATTGGGGAAAACAGGATTTGTATGTTGTCCAAAGTACCTGAGTGGACAGAGAAACCTTGAGACAACATCCTTCTTTTCCACACAGATGAGAAGATAACCTTTGGAATAATTGGGATCAATGCCTGCATTTTCCTAAAATTATGAACAAATGACTGTTTTGTTTGCAAAAAGGCACAAAAATGAAATAAAGATCTTTTACACTCATGAAATTAATGAAGAAATTTCCTATTTCAGAAGAATGTATTGTATAACTGAACTAGAATAACCAATTTTAAGAAATATGGACAAGCTCATGATATGAAGTTCATGGAGATAGTTTAATTTTGAACCAATTACAGAGAATTTGTACAAGGAAAACCAAAGATGATACAAGAGTCTCCTGGTATCAGTGAGATGATCAAACCTGGCAGTTTCCATTGATCTTTGATCCTCTAGGACACTCATATATTCTACTAAAGACCACAACAAGTATCATGATACTGGGAGACAGAGCTGTGGTTGACATGTAAGCTTGGCAGAAGTCTTGAGAACAAAGGGCCTTTGTAGTATTGAAAGAGTCTCTTCCCTGCTCCTTACTTGTCATATCAGAACACAGAGGAAAGTCATCCTTCTACAAGCCAGGCAGAAAGCCCTCAGTAGAAGCTAAACACGCCATGTCTTGATCTCAGACTGCTGGTGTTAAAGACTATGGATAATGGAACTTCTGTAATTTAAATCATGCCCCCATTTTGCTGTGTCACCCTGAGGCAGCTAAGATAAAGTATGTATTTATTGATCACTATGTGAATATGTAAGAACCCTTTATAGTTAAATGATAGGTACCTATTTGAATCTTATCCTCTCGTATTAGGATTATATGAGTACCTCTATTATTTTAAAATTTAGTACAGTACATCCCAAGGTAGCATTTAAATTTATTTTCATCCTCTGTCTCACATCATCTTATCTTCTTCAAGACAGCATGTTTTTGCTCCACAAAGCACTATTCAGGACAAATATCCACCCAGGAGCAGGCTTCTACCACCAGGACATTAATCATGGTTCCTTGTGATACAATTCTCCAACCTCTAATTTATGGCCACACATAGACTGCCTAACTCTCACACACTTACTGGAGGTTTGCTGCTTGAATTGACAGTTGTTGCAAGATACCTACATCCTGCACTTCCTTGGGTCATGGCCAGTTCTCTAGCTGATCTTTCCTGGGAAACCCTTGCACACCAAGAGGTAAAGCCTCTTTCTCTTCCCTTCCCTGATGGGTGAAGACTGCCAAAGGCTAGCAGGTTTATCTAACTCTAGTAGTTCTTTCCCCGTTCCTCCAAATTAGCACTGTGCAAAGTTTGAATTGGGAGAATAGGATTATGTAGAGAGTAAATTGTTAAATAAATTACAAATAGTTCAATTCATTCCCTTGATACTGGGGGGGGGGGGGAGGTGATTCCTATATCTTTGTTTCATAACCCCCCAAAATCTCATAATTCATTTTGGGAAGTAAGATCAGAGGCAAACATATTTCCTAGGGATGCAGTTTTTTATTTGTACACATATCACAGGATCGATCAATGACGATATATTTCAACTGTCATATTTTTAAAGTTTATCTATACATGGAAAAGTCTTAAATTCTAGATAACATTATCCCCCAATTTATTTCATGTTTAATCTATTTCTGGTGAATCTAAAAGTAAAGAAAATTATTTCTTAGTATAATTTTTTTCTGAGGCCCTTAAAATAGTCCTGTGCTACATATACAGATATTAAATTGTTGCTAATTAAAGGCACACATACAAAAAGACAATAAGAACTGCACTGCAATTTTCAACATTTAACTGAATCCAACCATTTTAAAAAAGGTGATTTTATAATTTTAAATGAATTTTAAATTGTTTCTAATAAGCCCAAAGATAGAAGCAATAATTCCTGTTCAACTTGAGAACACACATTTTAAGGCTTAAAATAGTATAATGACACTCTCATTGAACAAGCAGAAAGTGACATTTTTGAAATGAAGTACCTGAACACAAAGGTTATGCATGGCTTTCAGTCATGCCTAGATGATCTGTCGTTCACAGTTAATTTTGGAAATTCACCATGTCCTTTGTCAACTTATCCTTCAGAAATACATTTTGTAAAAGAGTAATATAAAAATATGCTTTAGTGTCTGTCAGGGTGCATAACTTGTGAGATAAAAAAGTAACACAGCACAGGTTAGCATTCCTTCTCATGGAAGCACCCTGTGGTAATAGGATTCCAGAGTTTGAAGGACAGTTAGAGACTATTCACTCCAGACACTCATTCATTTAAATTTTGTGTGTGTGTGTGTGTGTGTGTGTGTGTGTGTGTGTGTGTGTTCGTATGTGTTTCTATAGTTGGATTTTAGAAAGTCTCACAGGTCTACATAATGCATAGTGGCCATTCTTACTCTACTCTCTCCATGACCCACCTATCCCCACTCACCTCTCATGTTTGTGTCTATTATTTTACATGACTCACTGAGTTGATCCAGGGCCTTCCCTTAACCATGGGTTTTGAACTATCTTTTAGAGCCTGGCAGTGGGCACACAACCGAAATCAATGTTTCTCTGTCTCCAAGAATCTATCAATAACCACCAGCTCAACAGTAGACATAGGGGCTTCTGAACCCCTCCACTTTCCATATCTGACTGTCGGCAGGGTCAGTCTTCTGTGGACCTGGTGTAGATATTCAGAGTTGTCAAACTCTGTGTGACTACTATAAGTAAATATGTATTTTTGCTTGCAATGTATGTTTTAAGAAAAGAATATTCCAAGTTGCATTTAGCATTCTATACCCTTTGAGACAAGCAAAGCAATAGTGGAAAGCTATATAATTCATCATTTTATCTTTGGTGTGCTGTAATATATCATTTGAAATGGTATTCATCCACATAACAGGCAGAACCAAAGTACTTTAAATCTCATTGTACAGATTTATTCAAGTAATAATTCAACCTGGGAAATAATGTCCACACACTGTGTGATTCTGGAACAGGTTGATTTTGAAGGTGAGAGACACATTTCCCACTTGCGGGGGGAACTGTGCTCACAATAACTCTCTTCACAACTCACAATGCCACAGCTCTGAGAGATATTTTTATTTTCACAGTCACAAGCTCTAAAATACTATCAACAATTTTTAAAAGACGTTTGTTAGGGGATGGAAGCTGCAATGTCCTTGATCTACTTATAGGAGGAAAGAGAAAGCATGATAAAGGTACAGGGTGCATCAAGGATGATGTTGCAGGATGCATGTTACAGCTCCAGACAGGTCACAAAGCAAGCAGAGAACTCAAACTAATGTTCAAGTGGATCAAAAGAAACCAAGCCTACCTACTGGCTTAGCAATGCATTCTGACTTTTAAAGACTGGAAGCTGAGGGAGGCCTGAGGGAACTTTTGCTTAACATTAGAGACAGGATCTTAACCTTCCTGTGATCCATGACACTAGGCACACAAGCTTTAAGACTGTTTTAACTCACACTCATGTTTTCCTTCTCCTTCCCTGCAACACACTTATCTCAACATGTGTGTTTACGCATGCTTTTGCAAAAATTGCTAATTTTTGCTTCACTCTTCAATCTACTGGTTGTAAAATAAATTTACAGACTATAGCTTTCACTTAAAAAATTAGAATAGGTTCGATGATGTGAGCTCACTTTACATGGTGAGGGTCAAGGTTGTTTCTTGAAATCATACTTTTTCTGAGGTATATAGACACTCCCTATATCACACATAATTCTTACAGGTTGTGGTAAGAAATATTTAAAGAATTTTAAATCAGAAACAAATTCTAAAATTTATTATTAAAAGTAATAGTTCCCTTTAGTTCTATGTGTGGAGGTTGTTGTTTCCTAGTCAGTGAAGTCTATTTCCTCCCTGCTTCCAGGAAATCCACCCACCATGTAACATGACTTCTAACCTCTCCAAGATCACTATGCTGGAATAAAGCCCAGGATGACATAGAGAAAAGAAAAAAAAACAATACCAAGAATGAAAATCCAGTTGAATGAGTCCAGTAAAGTTGGTCTGCTCTTCTCCCTCCACATAAAACCTGAGAAAACTTTAAAACAAAAAAGGATTCTAGAGAGAAAAGAATAGAGTCAAGTATGGCTTCTTGGTAGCAGCATTGTCTCAGGTGGGCTCTGTGCGCTAGAATCAAGCAAAGGCACAGCTCCTTTAAAAGAGGCTTCTTTACTCAGTATTAGTAGCAAAAACCTCAGAGCTCTTTTAAAAGACTCTGCCACCAAACACTTAAATGATGTTTATGAGGAGTCAGTGGCAGACTTCTTAGTGGTAGCCTGAACATAGAAAGTTCACAAAGTTTTGTCAATTAATGTGACTCCTACCATTACATCTATCATGAAACTAAACTCCCAAAAAGTTAAGGAATTGGGTGGATCCAGCTGCTAAAACCAAAGATATAATATCGTTCATGTGGTCATGTGGTCAGAAAAAGATCAAGATAAACAGTAAAGACAGAGTCAGATTTAAAAAAAAAACCTCTAAACGGTTTATAGTATATTTTAAAATATGTGTAGGTTTGAAACAGAAAAGAAAAAGAATAGAGAGAGTCCTTAAAAAAGAAATAGAGTAGTTAAGTTAGGTGTAGTGGCATACACCTTTAATCCCAGCACTTAGGAGACAGAGGCAGGTGGATCTCTGTAAGTTCAAGAGCAGCCTGGTCTACAGAGAGAGTTTCAAGATAGCCAAAGATACACAGAGAAACTGTGTCTCAAAAAAACAAAAAAATAAAAATAAAAGAAACAGAGTAAAAAATTAAAGCTATACAAACATGAAAAACACACAGAGAATATGGATATTGTATGTTATTGTGTTGTCTTTGAATTGTTTGACTGCCTAGGAAGGAGAAACAGCTGCTAAAAGACATTTGATTACAAATGCTGCTGGATTAATTCAACCTATACATTTTGAAAATGCTTTGACTTAAAATTTAAGTCAAAAGATATGTTACTTTGGAGATGAGGTTTTGCTTTTGTTTCCACAGGAAATGAGAGGCTGTGGATTCATTCTTAGTTAAGAAAAATAAGGTTTTATCAAGGAAGACACCCTGAAAAATCTCCATTGGGAATGAATGGCCTAGTTGATCCAGTTTCAGAGCACCTCTGCTGCCATTTCTTCTGAGTTCTGTGTCCAAAACAGCTTCAAGGCTGCTAGCTGAGATGATCACGCCTCACAGAATACTTCAGTTAGGACTTGAGCATAATCCTAAATTTTCTTTGAGTCCCCATCAGATTATCAGTACCCACAATCTGTAGGAAGTAGCCTAGAAAACTACACTCACATTCCCCATAAATGGATTATAGATGTTTGTCTTTGTTTGGAGTGTTGGTTGCAAGTTGTTAGGGATAATAGTCAGGAAAAACACTAAACAAAGATTAGATTCAGAGTTTCTCTTTGGAAAAGAAAAAAGGGGGAAGTGCTGTGATATTATGCTCCTGTACCCTGTAAAGATTTGTTACTTGTATTGGTTTAATAACGTGCTGGTTGGCCAGTAGACAGGAAGGAAGTATAAGTAGGGCAACCAGAATAGGAGAATTCTGGGAAGAGGAAAAGATCAGTCTGCAGTCACCAGACAGACACAGAGAAAGCAAGTTAAGATTGCTTCACTGAGTAAGGTGCCAAACCATGTGACTAAACATAGATAAGAATTATGGGTTAATTTAAGTTGTAAGAGCTAGTTAATAATAACTCTGTGCTAATAGGTCCAACAGTTTAAATTTGTTTTAAGCCTCTGTGTGTTTTATTGGGGCTAAACAGTTGTGAGACTGGGCAGTATGAAAACTTACGTCTCCAATAATGAATGCCAATTGATGCTGGTCCAGCCTAAACTAGCTTTGGGACACAGAAGCTGTAGAGGGTTGAAGGACAGTGTGTTGGAAAGCAATACAATTGTTGAGGAAATTGCTACAGAAGGTGAAAAACTGGGAAATTTGTTGCAGGATGGGGAAAAAATAGGATCACTGTCATTTGCCACCACATAGAAACACAAAATATACATCATAAAACTGAGAGATTCAGAAAGATACAGAGGTGTGAATGGGCTTGTTTTAATGACACAGGATAAAGAACAACAGTACTGAAGATATTAAAAAAGGAGTTGCTATATCTTTATGCAGAATTAAAAGGAACTGTGTCTAGTACTGTACTTTGTTTGGAAGCCTACTCCACTCAGCTAAACCTTCTAAAAGAAAAGTGGGTTGAGGCTGAAGTCAAATTGAGAGCCTTGCCAGGAAAATCTGACCATGAAGGGTTAAAAATCTAAATTAGGGCTACACAAGCCATTGCCGAAAACTCTAAAATATGTTAGGTCACAAATACAGGGATTTTAGGACTTTAAGTAATCTATAATAACTCAACCTTATCCTCATGTAGAGAGGGACATAGCTCAGTCTGGTACTTTGCTTTTCATTTAATGAAGTGAAAGCTTATTTGATTTATTGATAGGTCTTTAGAAGTATAAATGTGGTTTACAACCCACATTTGCTGGAAGTAATTGAAAGCTGAAATGAAAGTATACTTTGGGAACAAAAATTTATAAAGACTACAAGTCAACAGAAAACTACTCACTGTAGGTACTAGGCCACCACCTCTTGTGGATAAGAGAAGGTAACTTGGGGAAAGAATTTTAGAAACCAGGAGGCAAATAAAAAGCATAGAGATCATAGACCCTAATCAACAAATATTTTCTGCCCTCAGAGTTTAGACAATAGCTACAGGTTATTTTTGAGATGCTGGGGATCTTTGAATTTTAGCTATCTTGACTTATCATTTTCCTTTGTTGTTGTTGTTTTGTGTTCAAGAGTATATATGGTAGGTTCCTCAATCCTTAAATGCCGGAATGGTGGGTTCATAATAGTAAATATAGCCAGGGAGCTCTCCCCAAGAAGCCATGACAGAGGAGACTCATTTCAAGTCAATGTTATAATACAACAAATATCCCAGGGAAGGCTTGAGAATATTTTATCAGCTGGCACTTTTTAATATAGAAAGAAAATTGTGGGAAACAAACAGTCTTCAATGATAGCCACTCTGAGTTCCTTCCTTCCTATTATGTAGCCCATTTTTCGGTATGTATAGGGTATCTCTTCCTGAATCAAGCTGGGCTTGCACTTCCAATAGAACATGGCAAAATGACTTATGGTGTTTCAGCCTCAAGTACTCTTCATACTTCCAACTTATATTCAGTGACACATAAGTGTGACCAAATGAAAGACCCTAAGTAATGCCACAGAGATCAGAAGAATCATTCTTATAAGCTAAATCAAATTCTGTAATAATGAGAAATAATTCATTATTGTCTTATCATCTATGGCATTTTGGCTCTGCTCACCATATACAGCCATTGATAAATGAAATAATTCAAAATTAATATCCTGTGTGCGTGCAGATATCTCAGAAAAATGCTATTGCCATTTTCAAAGAACTAAGGTACATACTGTTCTCTGAGGATGCAGAAAACATTCTTCCAGAATATAGAAATTAAGGAAGTAATATTGCTTCCTGAATATTATCATATCACCACAGGTTGATTCAGAGAAGCAATATTAAAAGAGGTTACAAACTTTCTGGACCAAAAGCCTAGATTAAAATCAGAGTGAAGGTATTAACATAAAAGGGAAGAGCAAATGAGAATGGAGCTAGTTCTCCATAAATAATGAAAAGCAAAAGACTCACAGAGCATAGTCTGGTGGTCGAACAGAAGTTCCCAGCAGCTCTGGATATATCAAGTATATCTCTGCTATGGGCACAACATGCTGATTTAGATTTAAGTAGGTATCTTCATAATTCTATGGGGCATTTGTTCCTTAACTTGAGATTAGCTTCCGTATATTTTCATAATCTTAATTTCTAACGTGTATGCAGATGCTTTTGATTTAGAAACCAGCATAGTTGAATACTGCCTTCAGATAGCCATTTCTTTTGAGCTTGGTTACCATGGTTCCCACTGACTGTATATGACTTTCCCTCCATCATTAAGTCAAAATACTGTAAGTGAAACTATTGTATCTGAACATGTCTGGCTCCTTTGTGTTATTCAGACCTCAGCTTATAGTCACCTCTTCGGGACCACCCTACTAGCTACCAATGTGAGCTCCGTTTTTTGCTTTCGTGGTTAGTTCAAGTGAGGAAGGGGTGACTATGTAATTAGTCCCTTCATCACACTAAGTTCTACTCTTTATAGGATCATGAGTGTGTATATTAATCTTGGTCTAATCACTACGATAAGTAAGTAGTCTGGAATAATTACAAGCATGTCTGTGGTAAATATTTTTCTACTGTTGAGTAACTGTGAGACCTTTGACATTATTAAAGAAAGCTTTAAGAATTCATGTATTCTCTACTGACCTTAAAAAAGCCATGCATGACCCTAGAGCTTCTTATTTCTTTAGACATTATTTGACTCTATAAACAAGGAGATGCTGAGACCAATGAAGGGCAGTAGCATTTGCAAAGGATTGGTGTAATTTAGGGGGGTGCTTGTAAGGAACACTGAGATTGTACACGTAGCAGAATAAGAGGAATTAAATATTTTATCTGCTGAAAAGGAAGACTGACAAAATGAAAATGTTCCTTTTTCTATCACTATCAGACTCCGAGGAAAAGCCTGCAGCATGAAGAAACAGTAAAAGGGAAACAAGTTGGATTCTGTAGAGTCTATGGGTTTGTTAAGCCTTGTCAAAGACCAGGAATCAGGAATCCAAGTGACGATTTCCTGGAGAAAACTTTCTTTGTTGGTATGAAATTTAACATATCAAAGTTACTACAAACAAGGGCACCAATGTTCTATCTATTCTTTTATAGCTACCATCCCATGTATGACAGTGAGATTTTACTAGAATCTCTGTATAGTAGGAAGAATAATACAGGACATAAGACAGCCAACCTGATCTCTACTTATCCAATAGTACTCCAGACTACAAACTCATCCCTAAGCTGAATTAATATCTTTGTCTTTCCCACTGATATTTTTCATTCTTCATGTGTCCTTCACATGAGCTAAAGTAGGCAGCCATTTTCTCAAGTTTCTCAGCTGTGTGTGTTCATAATCCACTCAGTCATTTTCTTTTCTACTGCCTTCCTGAGATGAAACTGTTTCCCTCTCTAAGGTACAATTCAAAGGACACAACCTCTTCCCTTTCTCCTTATATTACTTACTATTATAATTACTGCTTCTTTATTTTGAAATTTCTCTTCCCAAGCCCCTAGAATATCAGCTTCTCTCTGTTAGGCCTTATGAGCTTTCTGAGAGCAAAATAAACTCCCCTTTTAGTTAATTTTTTTCATTTATTTTATATATCAATGACAGTTTCCCCTATGCCCTCTCTTTCCATTCCCTCCCCCACTTCCCATCTACATCCCTATCCCCATCCACTCGTTTCTCCATTCAGAAAGGGGCAGACCTCCCATTGGAGTCCACACATCACGACACATCAAGCTGAGGCAAGACCAAGCTCCTCTCCCCGCACCATGCGTGGTAAGGCAACCCAGCATGGAAAATTGGTTCCAAAAACCAAGCTCATGCCAGGGAGAGGTCCTGATAAGACAGCAAGGAGCCCCACAAACAAACCAAGCTACACAACTGCCACCGAAATGTAGGTGGCCTAGATAGGGTCCAGGAAAGCTCTCTAGCTGTAGGTACAGAGTCTATGAGCTCAAACTAGTTCCTATTAGTCTCTGTTGGTTCCCCCATCATCATCTTGACCCCCAAGCCTGGCTCATACAATCTCTCCTCCTTCTCCAGAAGGATTCCCAAAACTCCGCACAGTGCTTGGCTGTGGATCTCTGCATCTGTTTCCATCAGTTACTAGATGAAGGCTCTCTGATGACAATTGGGGTAGTCACCAGTGTGATTACAGGGGAAGGTCAGTTCAGGCACCCTCTCCACTATTGCTAGGAGTCTTAGATGGGGTCATCCTGGTAGATTCCTGGGAGTTTTCTTGGCACCAGCTTTTCCCCTAACCCCAAAATGGCCATCTCTATCAATATATATCTTTTGTTTCTCTCCTGCTCCATGCTTCCCAGAATGAATTCAGTTTTAAAAATCCTCTAAACTTAACTTAGACTTGCTTCCAATAGGCAGTTGGTCAATAACTACTAACCAATAATAGTTCACTAGACAGTAAACCACAAATGTATTATTTAAAGTTTTCAATTCCCCTTTGTTATAAATGTTTGTTTTTTCTGCTCCTTTTCAATCTTCAATTTTATAAATGAAATTTATCTTCCAGCAGTTTTTGGAAACAATTTTAACCATGATATATATTTATAAATATTATTTAAATAAATATTGAGACACATTGCTACAGCTTTCCCAACTATGAGTGCTGTAAACAGTTTTTGCTCTTAATACTAATCACCTATGTCCAGGAGCCAACCCAGTACCAGAAACCTCAAGTTAGGCAAAACAACACACAGTGAAAATTTAGGAGTATCTGAGTTATTAAGTCCATTTATTTATTTATTTTTTTGCTTTGACCAAATACTTTTAAGCTATCTACTAGCTATCTTTATAAATCAACAGTAGCTGTCATTTGTTGCATCTCTGCCATCAGTGAAAGAAAGTCACCAAATAAGTTGATTTCCTGTTTTGAGGGGGAAAATAGGATAACATCAAAGTGCCCTTGGGAAATGAATGGTGCTGAGCACCCAATAGACGCTCAGTTAATTTGGATTTCACCCAGGAGGATATTATGTTAAGGGAACGAAAGATGGAAGAGAAATCCGATTAACGATGAGAACATTTCTCCTGTCCCTGGGGCGGCCAACCCTGTAGAAGCCAAGTCCCTGCAGTTCCACAGATAGGGTCTCCTGGGGATTACCCTTTGTAGGTTCATCCTGGTTGTGATATAAAGATAGAAATGTTTGTGATCTCCGTAAGTATGTGAGATCACAGGGAAAGCAGCTTGAATTTCCAAAGCTGCAAAGCATTTTTCAACTTCACTGAAGCTGTGCTGATGTTTGCTAACATCTGTAAAGGAATTATAACTTCAAAGATTATGGCAATATCATTAATACTGCTATCATTACAGAAGTCATATATTTGGTGCCTCATTTCTATCTGATAGTACCCTTTAAGGGGTTATTTCTTGTAATTCTCATCATATCCCAGTACAGCAGACACCACTGCAAACTATTTTCTGTTCTGATATTGAAATTCAGTTCTAAAAAAGTTGACTCACTTTCCCAAGTTCAAAATCTAGTTTTAAATCCAGGTTGTCAAACTCAACTTGTCATATGGTCAAATAATAACTTACCTATAAAGATGATGGTTCATATTAGTTTTATAAATACAAAGATAAGAGTTGTTATGTACATATTTCTTTACAATTAAAACATTCCCTTCTACAGGGTAAATGGTGATGTAATACTTAGAAATAAAACTCATGCAACTTTGAAGACCCGAGGAGCTTAAAAAAATTCAAGACCCAGAAGGATCATCTCCAATGCTATAAGAATCGTAAACAAGAGCTGGGATAAAGGACAGACTCCAAGAGAACTGCCTGTAAGTTGGGCAAAGCACACCAACGATGCCATTTTTTGTGAGTTGTTATGCATGCTGCAGTAGGCTTTGCTGTGAGGTCGCTGCTTCTGAGATGTTTGAGTTCCTGTAAGTATTTTTTTCTTACTTTCATGTTCGTATAAGTGCACTCATTGGTTGACCAAGACGAAACTATTTCTTTGGTCTATAATCTGTGATTAACAGACATTTGTCTGCAACTCCCTAAGAAAAGCTACACAACAGGAAGGTTTTAGCCATAATTAACATAACTCTTTCATGAGTTCGATTAGTCTTAATTTGAATCAATTTTGGCAGTCTATAACCTAGGAAAAGCAAAAAAATAAATTCATTAAGCCTCATTGAACTCAACTGTCAAAAGAGCTAGCAATGTTTCTTTGCATGACCAAGTGATGCTGTTGGAGTCTTTGATGGAGTTGAAGAATAGATAGATAGTTATAGTTTTCCTTAGTTATGATAAAAGATAAAGTAGATATAAATACTGTAACTGTAATTTTTGCATGATAACTGTTTTGTTATATGTAATTTTACTATGTTAAAGTTAAAGCCTTTCCTTTTTGTTTAAACAGAAAAAGGGGAAATGATGGAGACGGGTCTTCTATCAATCTGTTGATTTCATTGGCTAATTAATAAAGAAAACTGCTTGGCCTAAAAAAAAAAAAAAAAAAAAAAAAAAAAAAAAAGATTCTAATTAGAAGGTGTCTGTCATACTGTCTGGGACATAGAAAAGACTGAAATCACAGAAGCAGCACCATTACCAACCATTGCCACTTTTTCTATAAAACTCATTCTGGTTGCATAGGAAACTGTATAATGAGAGCATGTGCTCTTACATACACTACACATTTGTTTAACATGGAGCTATAAAAATTAATTGTGCCAGTATAAAAAAAACACCAGCTCCAGGAAATTGTAAAATGAGTGATTACCTAGCTAAACATAAATTTTATGTTCATCGATCATTCAGATCAATATTCTACTCTCTTCATACAATAGGTTTCAATTTTGTGAGCATCCATATTTTAGAACTCAGTTTGGAATGTTCTTTAGAGACCATTTGCTATCAGAGTGATGTCAGTGTTCCTATCCTTAGTTTTTCTCTTCTTGATGATCTTTCAATAAAATGGAAATTATAATAAAATATTTTTATAAACACTGAAGCACAGATTCTTGGTAAAGATTTATAGAATGGGATATAGCAACAAAATACATATAGAATTCTTTGACAATTTTATATATGTGTAGAATGTATTCTGATTACTAACCCCTTCCCTCTCTTATATTCCTCCACCCCTACCATCTTCCCATCTCCTTCCTGGCCAGTACCTTTCCCATA
The DNA here is from genome assembly GCF_903992535.2 of Arvicola amphibius. NCBI lineage: Eukaryota > Metazoa > Chordata > Mammalia > Rodentia > Cricetidae > Arvicola > Arvicola amphibius. Next base: position 110,553,389 of record NC_052054.1, read on the forward strand.
TTCATCACTTTGGTTCTGTTTTGTGACCAATGTAGTTTAACCAGGGGTATCTGTGTTGTCATTGGATTAGGACCACTTATGGAATCTGGACGGTATCACGGGATTATGGGCAATGTAGTCTTTACTCAAATAGTTATGATAGTTGAACAAGTTATCATTTGTTATGAGTTTAAATTCAGGTTTTAAGGAAGGGGATAAAGATGGTGAAAAGTGGGGACAAGGAAAGACTTGGTGACTATGAACTGTCCATGAAGAAGCTGCTTTCAAATCTATGTTCTCATAATTCAAGTAAGAGGGCATGATAAGAAGGTATAGCAGATCATATGTAATATAAAAAAAATGGGGAATAATAGTGGGACCTAAAGGTTTAAGAAGAAATGGGGATGGGGGTTGGGAGAAAAGAGGAGTATAAGGTTGATTGATCAAAACTAAAGATACATGAAGAAGCCTTATGAAACCCTATTACTTTATAATCTAATTAAAATACAGTGTATTTAAAATAAGGATAAATTTGAAAAAAAATCCCATATTAATAATAACATTCATAGGAGACACATATTAAATAAAAAATGAGTGTTCTAGGCAAGGAATACTTCCTAATAGTTATTGGACATAGAAGTCCCAGAGGTACTCAAAACACTACTGGCTATTGCCATTGCTTTTGATTGACAATTATAAGATCCAATGGCCTTATTGCTAAAGACACCACACATTTTGCTTTCAGCGTACAAAGAAATCAATTTCCAACTGACCAGGGAGCTTTCCCTGCTGACTAGACTTCATAGTGCTATAAGGTGTTGTGTAAGTGGCTTCCAGAGAAAAGACAATGATGATCATATCCTACAATAAGCCCCACATATTACAATACAGTCTGCCAGGCAATATTGGTACAATAATAGCATGACTCTTTATGAAGAGGGGACTGGTCTCTTCACTAGATTTGAAGTTTCCTTCATAGTAGAAAATTTGTCCCTAAAACCATAAACATGGGCAAAATACAGGGCTAGGGAAGTTATGGGCTAAAGGGAAGAACCAATTGATGTTGGTTTTCTTAATGGTCATGCTATCAAATTTATATGCATTGATTGGTGATTCCCATAACCTTATTCATTGATGCTTCTTATTGCAGTGGACAGTAGTTAATACAGAGAAGCATTTCTATTCAAAGGGCTGAGACTAAGCAACTGTGAGTGCTCAGCAATACTAGAACATCTATATCAACACATCCCAACCACGGCTAATGAAACAACTTGGAAGAGGGAAATAAAAGAATGCAAAGTTGTTGATCATATATATGATCAAGACATGTAATAGTTCCGGCATGCAGCTGAAGAGAAGAGGGTTGGATCCTGAGACTCCATCCCTAGCTGAAGACCTCTTGGTAGTTCATGGAGGCAGGAGAATCTCTTTTCTTTAGGAGTGTGACCACTGAAGGGTAATGACCTTGCCTGATTTGGTTTCCCATGTACATTTCAGAAGTATTAATTGAACTCATTGTGTTAAAAATAAATTTAAATAAGTATAAAAAGAGGACATGAAGTTAGGAGGGACAGTGATGAGCAATTTCTGGGGAGAGATGGAAGAGAAGGTAAGCAGTGGATATGATGAAGATATGCATGGATTTTCAAAGAATGTCTTAAATAAAAAGACCAGGAAGATGACATGGATACTGAATCTAAATCATAAATAAAAAGAAACTAGGATACTTCTTGCCTTAGTTGGGGTTTCTAGTGCCATGAAGAGACAACATGACCATGGCAACTATTATAAAGGAAACATTTAATTGAGGTAGAGGCTTGCAGTTTTAGAAGTTTAGTTATCATCAGGGAGGTGAGCATGGTGGCTTATAGGCAGACATGGTACTGGAGAAGGAGCTACTATATTCCTGATTCACCGGCAACAGGAAGTAGACTGAAACATTGGCCATGGCTTGAGCATATATGAGACCTCAAAGCCCACCCTCACAATGACACACTTCTTCCAACAAGGCCACACCTGCTCCAACAAACAAAGCCTGACTCCTAATAATACCACCACCTATGAGCTTATGGGGGCCAATGCATTCGAACTATCATACACTTAGTCTACAACAATGTATTCCTTGCAGGGCTTTCCTGAGTCCTTAGTCACATCTTGGACTTCTAACTCAATATCAGGTTTAACTATTATCACAAAACTTTAACTTCACCTTATAGACATTTTAATCAAAGGTGAAAATATAGAGACATGAGGATAAGCTTAATCTGAACATATAATTTCTAAGTCATATATGTGCATATATCTATATCATATATATGCAGAAACATTTTTCTTTTTGTTCATTTAGATATAGAGAACCTTTATAAGATTTTAATTGTCCCATTAAGTTAACTCTGACTCTGTCGGGAACATACTTCTCTATTTCACTCTTGGCAACATCTTGGGCTCAGGTTTGAACCTCTAAAAGCCTATGTGTTAAAGGTCTAGCTATAGACCATGGCTCCATTTTGTGGTGATAGTACTGTTAAGAACTGAGATATAAAGAAAGGAAGTTAGGTCACCCAGAACATGCCCTTGAAGGAGGTATCAGGACTCTGGTCTTCCTCTTTCTTTTGTTTCTTGACTAACACTAATCAAATGACCTTTTCAGCCACATGCTGCCACTTTGATCTACCCTGCTGCTACAGGATCATAGACTTAAATCTCTGCAAATGACAGTGGTGATAAATATTTCTTCCTTTTCAAGTACTCTGTCATGGTGATGGCAGCTGACTGGAACACCTTGGCATAATAGGATGAAGAAGGTTTTCCACTGCCTTCCTAAGCCAAGCATCCCAGCGCTTGCTTCCATGGTAACCCCTCATCAGACTGAAGCTTCTATTTCAGGAAGTCAGACCCCAGAAACACTCCCATTCAGGGATCTCCTGCCAAGTGCTCTTCCAACATCATGTGCTCCTCTTCAGCCTTTCCTTCTTAGCCTTCAAATTCCAGGTTCATTTTTAGTCAAGGATTGCTTCATAAAGGTCATAGAAGAATAATGGTCATTGAGATCCCTTTCTTCTTTTGGTCACCATCTCTAGAGACACATGCATTGTGTTACTGCTTATTTAGTGGCATTGTTGTTCTTTAGATAAACCATCTCTTCCATACCTCTACCATCTTGCTTGATGTATGCTTTAAAATAGGAGTGTAAATTTTATAAAGTGACAAATTGCAAGATAAAAACTTTCATGTTACCCCTTATTTCTGAACATCCTGATATGAATTTCAATTCAACAGTATGGTTTAAGGAGTAGATTGAGTATCTTATATAGTCATCAGGTACTGATACAAACAAATGATTCTCTGTGGTGTGAAAAGCTAAGGAGTTTTTGTCACAACTAAAATAAGGGAAAATATCCAGGCAAAGGACATAGAAGCTAAGCCTGCTTCTTAGGCACAAACTAAACAAAGGTGTGTAGTGTTGGAAAAGTACAGCTTGAGAGGAAATTTCTCTGAGCAGGAACAGGGTATGGGGTGATGCCTTGGGCTGCTCAGCGGGTACAAGCTCCACAGAACAAACGAACACTTGAGGTAATTGGCATCTGTGCTGCCTCTTCCATTTTGGCGACTCTGAATGTTCCCAAGCAAATTTGCCCCAATCATGTTTTCCAAATACCAAAAAGACTCACAGAAGGAAGACAAACTGTTCTCAGCCAATAAGAATGTAGTGTTACCTTGGAGATAGGCTTCCTTGGCAATCAAGTCTTTGTCTTCAAATTCTTCCACAATCACCCCGCAAAGAACACAGAATTTAGAGCCGAGAATAAGAGCATTTCAAAGACACAGCCCAGCAAGTGGCTTGGAACAGTCACAGGACATCCTGATGGTAGGAGATAATGGAGACACTGGGCACATATGGGGAACTAACAGGAAGCCGCAGCCTCTGGATGTCTGAATTTTCTGTGCACTGTTGTAAACAGATTCCACTGGGAAGATTTGATTCTGCTCATTTGTGTATAATTGGTCATACACCCATAGGAGACAATACCAGCAATTGTTCTTTTTCCCACACTGAATTTGGCATTTAGAGGAGAAAACAAAACACTTACAATTGTTTGCGATTCACCAGCGAGTGAAATTCAAAACTGACAATATGAGCATGAAAAGTACTCATGGGTCTGAACTGACACCCCCACCCCCTCTAACCTATTTTGTCCCAAGATTTCTAACAAGCTTCTCTTAATGTTCTAATCCTCTAGCATACAGGCAAGTCCAGAACTTTACAGAAAACAGGAAGTCGGACCTATGTCAAATGATGGAGTTTTCAACAAAGGTTCACGTGCATTTCGGGAGATGGTTGAAAAGCTGTTGTACTAAATTCCAGGACGCAATGCACTAATGCAAGTGGCTGATTAATTTAAAAATAACACCATATTTGCAACAACAGGATGCCATTAACAGCCTACTGAAAGAAAAACCATCTTAGACTTAAAAGAGAGTGATTTTTGCATTATACTCACGTAGATAAATTTTTACCACCTCAGCCCCTTCTAAAGCCCCCTGTTTCCTCCAGAACCACACTAGTATAATAAACTGTAATCTTCCCTGCTCTTTTTGGGGTCTCCTCTGGAATAGTCACAGTGAAAGCTCTGTCTGACTTCCTCTTCCTACTATTCCCAGAGTCTAGCCTGCGGATTGTGACATTTCAGGTGAGCTAACAAACTGTTTAATGGATGGGTGTAGTGGCTCATAATATGTGATTCTGAGTCTTATGTCACTGGGCATGAACTAAACCCCATTTATCAGTCCAATTTTCTCTTCCAAATTCACTATGTCTCAACCACACTGGTCTTCTCCAAGTCTTAAACTGTCAGCCCTGTTCTGGTCTTAGAATCTTTACACTTGAGGGGAGCACTCCCTCTGCCTATAGTTTCTTACTGCTGACATGTACATAGTATCCTCCTTTGCTTCTTTTGAAATTCTGATTAAATGTCACCTAATTATTGAAAGGATTTTGTTTTCCTGATCATTTTATCTAAAAATGGCCACTCCTCAGCCTATCTACCATGCTGCTTGCTCACAGCCACACTGGCTTTTATAGAATCCATCTCTAATTGCCTTCTTATTTATTTATGTTAACTGGCTTCTCTCCACTGAAACATAAATTTCCCAATGGTGGGGACTAGCTTTTAAGCATGACTATATCCCCCAGGCTGGCAGTAGCGCCATCACCTACTAATTGCTCAATAAAATGTTGCTGATGCCAATTTTAGTATATGTGCTGCCACATTGGAGCACCGGACTGAGCTCCCAAGGTCCTGACGTGGAGCAGAAGGAGGGAGAACATGAGAAAGAAAGTCAGGACCGTGAGGGAACCTTCATCTGGCGATGGATGGAGATAAAGACAGAGCCACACATTGGTGCACCGGACTGAGCGCCCAAGGTCCAAATGAGGAGCAGAAGGAAGGAAAACATGAGCAAGGAAGTCTGGACTGCTAGGAGTGCTCCCACCCACTGAGATGGTGGGGCTGATTCATTTGGAGCTTACCAAGCCCAGCGGGACTGGGACTGAAAAAGCATGAGCTAAAACCGGTCTCCCTGAACATGGCAGACAATGAGGGCTGCTGAGAAGCCAAGGACAATGACACTGGATTTGGACCCTACTACACATACTGGCCTTGGGGGTCCTGGCCTGTTTGGATGCTCACCTTCCTAGACCTGGATAGAGGGGGGAGGAACTTCGACTTCCCACAGGGCAGGGAACCCTTACTGCTCTCTGGACAGGAGAGGGAGGGAGAGTGGAGGAGGGAGGGGAGTAATTGGGAGGCAGGGAGGAGGCAGAAATTTTTAATAAAAAAACAAAATAAAATAAAAAAAAAGTTGCTGATAAATTCATGAGGAACAATACATAAAAATGATTTTGAAAGATATGTTGTTGCAGGTATCTCTGACATGTACAGATATTCATATACAGAAGCTAGCTTGAAATATGTGGCCAATTTATAAATAGCATAAAAAAGGGGAATTAGAATGGAACAAAAAATGGTATATATTAAAACCATATCCTCCACTTCTTTATACACACACACACACACACACACACACACACACACACAAACACACACAAACACACACACACAATCCTTATATTTTTGCTGCATCATTATGCTTGCAAAATTCTGATCATATGACAAATCTTTTTCTAAGTGATGTTTGCTCAAAGGGGCCTCTATCCCAACTGAACAATTACCCCCTCTAAAAATACACCAGTCATCTGAATGAAGATGTTACTCAATTGCCCAGAGCCATGCTTTACAATGATAGTGGGTGTTTGAAAGAGACTACAAATGTTAACATACCATTCAGTCTCACATTTCAAATTTCCGACAAAATACGTTGTGTTTGCTTACAAATTGTACCTACAGGCATGCATCTCAAGGAGAGACTCAGCTATGTGTGAAATGATGTCCAAGGCCCTATATCTCAGTCAACTTCATTCTTTCAAAAATAAATTAGAAAACCACAAGTATTGTGTTCTTAAATTATGAGACATAACTAGATAATGATGTATTTTGTAATATAAATGCTGCCATTATAATATGCTAGCTCACATAGAAAAGTGGCCATGACTTGAAAAATTACTAACATGCTTGTGTGCGTGTGAATGTGTGTGTGTGTGCGTGTGTGTGTGTGTGCGTGTGAATGTGTGTGTGTGTGCGTGTGTGTGTGTGTGCGTGTGTGTGCGTGTGTAAGGATGCACAGATAAGTACTGGGGAATGCTGACATTTTCCTATAATAGACAGTGGGCATTGGTTGTTCTTTATGTTCATACTGTAATCTTTATAACACGAGAAGCCTCTATTTTTGAAATGTATGAGTATAGTAATATAAAACAGTAGATAGTGGGTAAGGCATGGCCCTGTAATTCATGCCATACATTCTTAATTAGGGAAAATACTGCACATCAATATTGGTTCTGGAGGTAGTAGTGAAATATTATTTCATGTGTAAAGCAGAAATATAAATATAACACATAGATGGTTATTGGAGAGAATAGATCTTAAAAGGCTCCCCATGGGAATATTAATGACAAAATTTCTAGGGAGTCTTTTCATTTTCTGTTAAAATATTTTAATCTTATGCTTATGGGATTTTTTAAAGTTATTTTTACAATACTAAATTTTCTTCCATTTATTTTCCATTCAATTTTCTTCCTCATTTCTGGTAAGCACAAACTCAAATTCACCAACAGTCTCCAAAGAGTAAGCACGCCTTGTTAAATGCATGAATGTTTCGGAAAATATGTGAAAAAGGAGGTCACCGGACCACAAAGGGCAAGAACTTCAGTTTAAGGAAGGATTAGCTTCAGATACAGTAAGCCACTTCAGCCTCCTCCAAAGCAATCCTTGGAAATACTTCTGGTGTTTTCTAATTGAGGTCAGACAGTGGGAAGCTCTTCCCAGTCCCAGACAGAGCACTTCTCTTGGCCTTTTTGGCATTGAGACAGTGTTTCCAGCCTTTCCTGAAGAGCGCTTGCTCAGTGATAACGAGAACTGGGCTTGGCACATCTTTCTTCCATGGCTCTCATACTTAAGAAAGTCAGGATGGTGCTTTGAGAAGCACGGTATCAAAGACAAGGCCCAGATCAGCTCCCCGGAGCCAAGGCAGCTGAAATTAGAATATTGCTGGAGTTTCCTCCCAGCCAAGAACCATTTTGAATCCATTCAAAGCAGAGAAATACATGATGCTGAAATACACATACACCAGACACACACACACACACACACACACACACAGAGAGAGAGAGAGAGAGAGAGAGAGAGAGAGAGAGAGAGAGAGAGAGAGAGAGAGACAGACAGAGACAGAGAGAAATACACAGGGAGAGACAGAGACAGAGAGAGACAGAGACAGAAACAGAGATAGAAAATTTGAAACAGGTTTATACCTCCTATAATGAAAATTTTCTTCAGTGTATCCTAAAGTGTCCTCAAGATCTGCCTTAAGTTCTAGTCACAAAAGCCCATCCAGATGGAGTTTTCCAGAAGCACCCACCCCCACATTGACCAATTTCTTGCTTGGAAGCTGACATGCGTATATAATCCGACATTGCCAAGCTCTGAAGATGGAGGTCATACATAAATGGTTATGTGTGGTGGGCAGAAGCCAAAGGCATGATAAGGATTCTCCCTGCTGTCTCCAGACACAGCCAGCCATGCTGGCATCTTTATTTTAGTTCAGCAAGACTCACATATACATACATACATACATACATACATACATACATACATACATACACACAGGCAAAACACTCATAAAATAGAAATAAATCTGACAAGAGATTTAAACAATAAGCCATCAAATTTAAAAATTAGATTATGTGACTCATACGAAAGTAATGGCTGTGCACAGAAACACAAGAACAAGCATAAGGGTGTTTAAGGTGGTGGGAGACACACTGTGCTATACTCATTTGACTTCTGCTTATCGTTACAGGAAAAGGAAGAGCAGCATCCTCACCAACCCCCTCCATTCATATTTCTTACCAGCAACCAAGCGAGCTCATTTTGAAATTCATTTTGACAAATTTCTGTTGTCACACAGACATTAAATGCTTTATCCTGTATTTCTAGGGAGAAGAGGAGGAACACTACTCAAGCTTAGTTTTCTGCAGTGGGGATGGCAATCATAGAAGCATTTGTAGGCATCTTGGTTAAGTTCCGAAGGGCATGCTTCTGGATGCTCAGGAAAGCCTCTCCGGTGCTCACTGGCACACAGGCCATGTTTTCCAGTTTAACGTGTATCATGAGCAGTCAGCAGGGAGCACAAGTCTGGAGACTGTAGTTGTCACTATTAAACAATTAGGTGGTGACCAAGACTATGACTCAAAGGTTTGAGAGCTCGGAATCCACGCCTGTGAGGGCGACACTAGGAGAGGCTCTTTGGTTCATTGATTAGCTCGAATTTGACTTTACCTTTTCCACATACAAGTTGCCAAAAAAAAAAAAAAAAAGGGAAAGGAAGCAAATTTAACTCAGGTGTGCATAATATATATTTAACACATGAGAAACAACATGTTTGTCTTTCTACTCCCACCCTATGCTATATTTATTTTGGCTGCTTATATCACCTTCCAAATGTCTGGTAAAAACACAAGTTCTTTGGGGATACAATATGAATATGATTATTTACGACCAGAAATTATCCTGCAGAAATGATTTCAAGGCCAGCACTTTACTTGGAGGTAAGGGCACTTGCCACCAATCCTGATAACTGAAGTATAATTCTTAGGGCCCACGTGATATAAAGAGGACACAGTGAGTTGTCCTCTGACTTGCACATCTGTGCTGTGGCAGGCACACACCCACTCACAAAAAGATACACAAATAAACAAAGTAATTAATCTATAAAGGTAAAAATGCTTAAATGGATTCCAAAAGTATTAGCCTATTTTCTATGGAAAGCAGCTCAAGATGAAAGATAGGGAAGAAAACTGAAAAAAAAAATGCCTACAGTTTCTGTATTCCACTTTGATGTTGGGTTTAGAAAGCTGATTATCTCGCAAATGTAAATCAGAATTCTTCTGATCTGAGCACTAGCTGTAATCAAGGTAAATGTTTTCTGCTGACAGTTTTAGCGTTTTCTTTGGATTGGGGACTTTTTAATATTATTCCAATAGTTCATATTAATGCCATAGTTGAAAGCAAGAAAGAAATGCTTGAGCTACTTTAAAATATATTCTTAGGCTTATTATTTGTAATATCACTTTGAAATAAGAAATACGGAGCACAAAACAAATTAATCATGAAAACAAGAAATAAAATAACCACGGGTTAATAAAATGTCAAAATTATTTTAAGAATTTTGATTCTAGGAGGTACTTTTTGGGTCTTAAATTTTGGCTAAACATTGGTTTTATTTCTTCAAATCTTCATAACCCAGAAATGGAAGGCATGCATACTCTTTGGCATTGGAACTTTGAAAACAATGGCTCTAATAATAAATATAAAAAGTGATAAACACACATGTAGACTTTCATAGACAGTGGTGTCATAGCTAGGGATATGCCATATAAAGTCACCAAGACTTCCCTTTCCTTTTCTTCCCTCTTGATGTCACCGAAGGGACAGAAAATACAATGGTTATAAAGATTGGCCAGGTTTTTAAGAGTTTATTACTAAGGTCCTGTCTTTCCTTTCTGTACTAGACCCTGAAACTCTGGGTTGGCACCTTGAATATCATGCACCTGTTTGTCTATAGTTGTTCAAATAGTTAAGAGAAAGGAGCTTCTCATTTCTCTATGCTGTATTTCTTATTTACTAACAGAAACACCTGCTTCTTTTTTCCAGGATCTTCTGTCAATCTTCAAACAAGTTTCATCACACTTGACAAACAGTGGCAGCATCAGCTTCAGTGAAGTACCTTTCTCCTGAGCTACCTATGCCTGAAATTTCCTCTGGGCTTTTATGGTGAAATAAGCATAATCCTTTGCTTTGAAATGATATGTTAGCTTGACCCGCTGTAATAGAGAACTGCTGGCTGGGTGGCTCATAAACAGCAGAGATTGATTTCTCTCAGTTCTAAAGATAGAAATATGAGATCAGGGTCATGCTTGCAGGCCTCTGTGACAAGGGATATGGGACCTTTGCCTGTTTTCTTCTGGGCTGACTGGACCAATGTTATGGTTCATCAGTAAAGGGTACCACAGAAAACTGTATTAAAAAGGGCTTTATTTTTTTTCACAGTCCCCGCATCTCATTGGCCAGGCACCTAAGGACATACAGGCAGCTTCCCCATGTCTACCTGTAAGTTCTTTGGATTTCTGAAATACCTCAAAAGCCTTAGATACCCACTGACCCAAATTCATCTCTTACTGGAGTGTATCTAGTTTGAAACTTCTGGTTAACAGTCTTCTCCAGCATGGAGACTGGATTTCCAAAGTCTTCTCCAACACTGAGAATGGATTTCCCACAAGTTCTACCTGCATAGCTCCCCCATGGGAGATGCCTTTACAATCTAGGATTGATATTAGTGCCTTCCCAAGATGATCTGGTCCTGAGCCCTGAGCTGGAGGCTGCTCTATTTCAGTCTTGATGCGCATTATGTTTTTATTCCCCACTTTCATTATACTTTGTTCTACTTTCTGCTAATCTCATTCTGCTACTCAATCCTCAGTTGTAGATTCTTTACAGAAAAATTCCCATTTTCATCTCACTTTATTATTCTCATCTCCTGATTTGGCCTTATCTGAATTAATGTCTTTGGTCAAATGTCACATTACAATTACTTTTAGTCTCTCTATTTAAATTCTGCCCTCTCTACTTGTGAATGAATTTTTCTTGTCCTGGATTCTTCCTTTCTACATACAGAGCTTGTATCACCTTCCAGCATACAAACACATTTATAGATTTAATTTTTTTATTTAGTCACTGTTTTACTTCTCATAGAATATGCTCAATAAAATAGCTAGTGGAAGATCACATGAATCATGTTACCTGCTTCTGAAATAAATGATGCCTTTGTTCCAAAAGGAACTTGGGCTTGTTCTTAGTAGTATCTGTATTTTCATGTCCTTTGTGACTGAGAAGGTAGCTAACCCTCTTCTGCTTGTCCTAGACTGATTCAAGAAAGACACAACCTTTTCCTCTCCTGTCAAATGAAAATGTTGTCTCGACACTTCCAAATTCAGTTGACTATTCCATCAAAATAAGCAATTCTGTACTCTGTTGTTTTAGGAATGTGGCAATTAATTTTACATGCAATCTAATTGTATTCATTGTCAAGCTGGTTTGCACATGTTGTTAAAACAATGACTTTTACAAACACTGAAATAGGGTAGTATCTCAAATAAGAAACAAATCTATATTCTGTTAGCTTCTTTGATTTGAAAGCAAATATAGATGGTATATGTTTTCTTTTCCAATGTTTATATTGTGTGTAAATTATCTTGGCTGATTTCCATGGCCAGGCACAATTTGGGAAAATATTTAATTGAAATATATATAAAAATATGAGGCTGGAAAGATGGCTCATAGGTAACAAGCCTGCTGTTTATGTGTGAGGACCTCACTTCAGGTGCTTAGCAACCATGTAAAACCCAGGGTGATCTGGAAAACATCTGTATCCCAATGCTGGTAGGTGGAGGGTGGAGACAGGCATAACCATCGAACACACCATCCAGCTAGTCTACTGAAATCAGTGAGTCCCAAGTTTGGTAAAAGATTATCTCAAAATGTAAATGAAGGAAAATCAAAGAATTATTCAGCTTGATTTCTCATTTTCAATTGTGTGTGTGCACAGATGCTAACACGTGTGCGTGCATGTTCTTACACTAATACACACACACACAGACACACACACACGGCAAAGTCTAGTTTTCGCTTCTCTTGGGAGCACCTACACTTTGTGAATATGTTTACTTTTTGGAATCATCTCTGTGTTTCATCTTTGTGAACTCAATATTCTTTCAATATAGTTTACCTCCATATATTTCATGGAGATGAAAGAACACAAGAGATAAAATAAGTAACTGAACTCTTCAGGTAAAGATCATAGCTGAGAACAGACCTTTGCCTATTTGTAAACGCAGAGCTATAACTCAGTTTGGCTGGCCAGATCTCCTAGGGGATAAGCCTTCCATTCAGTCACACTGGGTTTTTTCCTCTTAAGTATTTTCCTAAAAGCTATTTCTGAAGCATTTTGCCTTCTTATTTTTAATATTTTAAACACTTTCTTTAAGAACTGAGTTCTGATTCTCCTAGTCGGGGCTGGATGTCTTCTATCTGTACTTTGAATATGCCTTTTTTTCTCATCCCAGAACTCTGAACCCTGTTCGTTGTCAATGTATCTTTGTGCTTAGATAGCTTTTGATAACTTTGAGATGAGGGGATTTTTTTTCCCACTGCCTATCATTGTGCCTTATACATTTTAGACCCTCAGTAAATGTTTATTGGATAACAATACTTCCAGGACATCAATGAAAATATTATAGACTTGAGACTAAACTTTTACTAAGAAAAATAAATACCAAATAAAGAAACTAAAATGAATACACTTTAATGTAAGAATAAGTTTGACTTCCCTAAGCATCTCCCCCATCACTAGCTTTTAGCTGTTGAGTTAGATGAAGTTATCAGAAAGCAGAAATTTGTGAAGAGTTCTATATTTCCATGTTCCTCATCACGTGAAAATTTAGTATATATTAATAGCAAAGTATAAACTTAAAAAGGAGCTATTATTAAATTAGCTTCATCCCACTTAAAAAATTAATAGAAATCAATTCATAGTCTAGAAACTCTCAGTACAAGGGTCATAAAGTAAAAGCACTCATTCTACATTAAGTGTTTTCTCTATTGAGGTCAGTTATAAGGAAGATGTGTGCCTGTATATAGTCATTCTGCCTTAGCAACTGGCTTTACACACTCTCCTGAGGTAGGAGTTTAAACTGCTCAAAATCTGGATGCCTATAGAATAGAAAAGATACTTAACTATGCAGAGTCAACCCTGTCTCTAAGAATAATCAGAGAAGCTTCCTCCTGCAGTAGATGAGAACAAACATGGAGACCCACAGCCAGACAATATGCAGAGAATAAGACTTTGGAACACTCAATTATAAATGGAATGTATCCATCAGATTCCTATTTTGGGGGTTCAAGGTAACCTTTGAAAGAAGAGGCAGACAAAGTGTAAGAGCCAGAAGGCATGGAGGGTAGCAAAGAAACAAGGCTCTCTAAGCAAATTTAAATCACAGAGATAGGCAACATGCACAGGGCCTGCATGGATCTGCACCAGATGGAGTACTAGAGCTGAAACAAGTGAACGCACACTCCTTTCCCTAATGCAGGTAGCCTGACTGTGGATCCTCACTTCTCCCCTAACTACTATACCCCTGTCTCACCACCGTCTGTGTGGTAGACCACCTGCTGCAGCCCAGCCCACCATTCCCCCTGTCATCAATTCCAACTTAACACACAGACCCCTACTCATCCTGTTATCAGAGCCCCAAACTCAGCACACATTCCCTGGGACTCCACCAGTCAAGCCTGCAAGAGAAGATAGTAGGCCGGCTAAGCAGGTATGAAAGCTTCATTTCCTTACATTTCCCCCTCTTCTCCAAACTTAATCCCCTGGTCTCATTACCAGCTCTACAGCAGACTACCTGTTGGGACTACTCATCTACCTCTGTCCTCGTTCCCAAGGACTAACAGGTCCTGGTAGAACACCTTGCTTTCTTTCCTCCTGTGAAAACTTTCAGGACCTCCACTTCACTAGTCTATCCCTATTCCAAGTGTCAGCTCCCAATACCTAGAAAAAAATTTATGCAGAACCTCCAGTGGCTACTCCAAGCAGAATCCCAGAAGAATCCCTATCAAGAAACAGACAGCTAACACATACTCCATAACACAGGGAGAGCAGCAGAAATGAGGAACAAAAAAACAACTGAAAGTCAAGACCAGATACAGCATTTAGAATTGCAATCACCCCAAATCCAGATGCTAGATTCTGGTGTTAAAACAGAATTAAAAAGAGCCAGGAAAATATATCTCCACTAGAGGCCAGCAATCCTACCACAATAATCTCTGAAACTCACAACACAGCAGAAGCATAAGACAAAGGATTTAAAATATCCTGTATAGATATGCTAGAGGTCCTTAAAGAAGAAATTAGTGAATCCCTTAAAGAAATCCACTAAAATATAACCAAAGAGTGCAAGGGGAGGAATAAAAAGTTCAAGACCTGAAAGGGGAAATAGAATAAATAAAGAAAACCCAAACCGAAGGAAATCTGGAAAAAAAATTAGAAACTTGAACAGGAACCACGGTGTCAAACTTTACCAACAGAATACAAGAGAGAATCTCAGGCCTTGAAGACAGGATAGAAGAAATATATACCTATGTTAAATCTAAGAATATCCTGGCACAAAACATCCTGGAAATCTGGGACATTGTAAGAAGACACAATCTAAGAACAATAGGACTAGAGAAAGGAGAAGAAACCCAGGTCAAAGGCAAAAAATATTTTTAACAAAATCACAGAAGAAAACTTCCCTAATCTAGAGAAGTAGATGACTAGAAAGGTACAAGAAGTTTGCAGAACACCACATAGATTGAACCAGAAAAGAAATACCCATCTGTAAATAACAATCAAAACACTAAATGAGCAGAACAAAGAAATAACATTAAAAGCTTCAAGGAAAAATACCAAGAAATATTAAAGGCAAAACTATTAGAATAATACTTAATCTTCTCAGTGGAGACTCTTAAAAACTGGAAGACCCTGGAAAGATGTTCTTCAAACTCTAAGAATGAGAGCAGAAGGACAGAGGGAGAAAGGGAGGAGAGCAGAGAAAAATGTATAGCTCAATAAAACAATAAAAAATAGAACTTACCAAGGTCAAATTAAGAAAAGACAAGCAATTTAAACAGGCCTGTAACCCCTAGTAAAATATAAGCAGTCTTTACAATCTACTAACTAAAAAGAAAAAGAAAGAATGAGAAAAAAGAAAGAAAGAGAGAGAGCAAAAGAAAGAAAGAAAGAAAGAAAGAAAGAAAGAAAGAAAGAAAGAAAGAAAGAAAGAAAGAAAAAAGAAAAGGAAAATCCATGGGTCAGATGGGTTTAGTGTAGACATCTACCAGACTTTCAAAGAAGGGTCAACCTCAATTCTCCTCAAAATAGAAAAAGAGGAAGCATTCATTGCTCAATTTCTTTTATAAAGCCACAGTTACTCTGGTACTCAAACTACATAAAAACCCAACATCAAGGAAAGGGAATTTAAAACCAGTTTCCCTCATAAACATAGACACAAAAATTCTGAATAGTACTAGCAATCCAAATCCCAAAACACATCAAAAAGATCATTCACCAAAAAAAAAAAAAAAAAAAAAAGATCATTCACCATGAACAAGTAGGTTTTATTCCAGATATGCAGGGATGGCTCAACATACGTAAATAATATGGATGGCTCAACATATGTAAATAATATATAGAATCAACTACATAAACAACCAGAAAAAAATAATCATTAGACTTAGAAGAAGCCTTTAATCAAATCTTACACCTATTCATGATAAAAAGTCTTGGAGGTATTAGGTATACAAGGGACATTCTTCAGCATAATAATGTCAGTTTATAGCTAGCACATTGCCAACATCAACTTAAGTGCAGAAAAACTCAAAGTCCTTCCACTGAAATCAGGACAAGACAGAATGTCTACTTTTCCCACACCTATTTAATACAGTCCTTGAAGTCTTACCTAGAACAATAGGACAACTGGAAAGCAAAGGGAAATGAATTGGAAAGGCAGAAGTCAAAGTGTCTTTATTTGCAAGCTATATGATGTTATGCATAGAAGACTCCAAAAACTCCATGAGTTAACTCTGCCAGCTGATAAATACTTTCAGCCGAATATCAGTATGCAACATTAACACACACATACATGCACAATCAGTAACTTTCTTATTTACAAATGACAAATGACTGAGAAATAATTCAGGAAACCAATACCTTTCACAATAACCTCAAATCATATAAACTATCTTGGGATTACTCTAATCAAACAAGTAAAAAAACTTGCATAATAAAAATGTTAAGACATTGAAGAAGGTTAGATGATATCAGAAGATGGAAAGCTCTCTTGTGCTCATGGATCTATAGGATTATTATAGTAAAACTGGACAGCCTACCAAAAGCTGTCTACAGATTCAGTGCAATCTCCATCAAAATTCCAATATTATTTTTCATAGATTTTGAAAGGACAATCTTCAGTTTCATATGGAAACGAAAAAAACCCAGGCTAGCTAAAACAATTCTAAATAAGAAAAGAACCTCTGCAGGTATCACCATCCCCATCTTCATATTGTACTACAGAGCTATATTAATAAAAAACTCATAATATTGGCACAAAAGCAAACACATTGATTATAGAATCAAATCGAAGACTCAGATATAAATTCACATAACCTTGGACACCTGTATTTTGGTAAAGAATCCAGAAATATACACTGGAAACCAAATGCAGTATTTTCAATAAGTGGTGCTGAGAAAACTGATGGCTGCATATAGAAGAAAGGCAAAAAAACTCAGCTCCACATGGATGGAAGACCTCAACACAAAACTAGATACACTAAACATAATATAGGAGAAAGCTGGAAATAGCCTTGAACTCTTTGCACAGGAAAAGACTTTCTTAACAGGACACTGTTGGCAAAGGCACTAAGATCAACAATATGACTAATTAGGGACTTGAAGGATAATGTCATTTGGAAAAAAATGGTGGTCTACAGAATGGGAAGATTTTTACCAATTACACATCCAATAGAAGGGCTAATCTCTGAATCGCATAAAGAACTTAAGAGAATATATACTAAATAACCCAATTAAAATGGGGTACAGATCTAATGATAGAATTGTTAAAAGAGGAAACTCAGCTAGATAAGGAACACTAAAAGAAATGTTCAAGATCCTTAGTCATCAGAGAAATGTAAATCAAAACTGCTTTGGGGTTTCATCTTATACCTGTCAGAATCACTAAGATAATTATTTAATATAAATGAATTCTCATGCTGGTAAGGATGTGGAGTAAGAGTACCACTCAACCATTGATGGTGGAATTCCAAACTTGTATAGCCACTCTGCAAATTCAGTGTGTTAGGACCACAAGAAAAGGGAATCGATCTACAAGATCCAGCAATAGCACTTTTGGGCATATATCCACAGGATGTTTATTCTTACCACAAAGACATTTGCTCAGTCATGTTCATTGCTGCTCTATTCATAATAGCTAGAAATTGAAACAACTTAGATGTCTCTCAATAGATGAATAGATGAAGAAAATGTGGTATATTTACACAACAT
Source organism: Arvicola amphibius (assembly GCF_903992535.2). Lineage (NCBI taxonomy): Eukaryota > Metazoa > Chordata > Mammalia > Rodentia > Cricetidae > Arvicola > Arvicola amphibius. Next base: position 110,571,200 of record NC_052054.1, read on the forward strand.
ACTCACCCATTAATAAGAATGAAATCCTGAAATTAACAGTAAATAGACAAAACTAGAAAAAAATCATTGCAAGTGACTCAGAAATTAAAATATGGTGTGTATTTGTTCAGATGCAGATTTTAGCTGCCAAGTCAATGGTAAAAAGCCAGAACAATAAAAGTTAGGTTTAGTGTAAAGGGCAAGGGAGGAAAGATATATCTCCCTGGGAAAGGGTAATTGAATAGCTGGTTATGTATGGACAGGGATGAGATGGAATTGGAAAATCCAGTGGGAAATGGAAGGGAAGATGGGAATACAGGAGGAAATTTGGAGAAATACACTTAAAATTAATGGCCCTTTCAGGGGCAGTATGAAATCAAATATAGTAGAAACTTCTGAAAATATATACCTATATGAAGGTAATGTAAAAGAAATTGCCAAATAATGGGTGACAGAGTGCCCCAGTTGGGCATATCTGGTCATAAAATGGAGCATCCCATACCAGGAATGGTACTATAGGTTGTTCTCCACAAAACAATAGCCAAACTCTTTTGCTAAAGACAACATTAACAGAACTCATTGAACATGAATAAGTCAAACTAGTGCCCACATTGAGCCTTAACTCCTACATGCTAGAATGTTCAGTACAGAAAAGTATTGTTCACATTACTAATGGAATATTATAAACAACAATCCAGCTACAAACCCTCTGATCTACATTGGTACCCTACTTTCCAGATATGCTAGAGCAAGGGTGCCACAAGGGTGAGGGAGTAAGTATCCTATTCCACAAGATAGAACTTGTTCTACTAAAAAACAGCAATGAGTTAAATACATATGACATTGTTTTATTCATCGATCTGTTTGTTGCTCAGCCATCATCAGAAAAGCTTTCTTCTGAGGCAGAAAAGAACAAATACAGATCCTCAGCAAGACTAAACACAGAGAATGAGAAACCTTGGAACGTTCAGCACTAAATAAGATGCTTCCATCAAGTTCCCCTCCCCCACCTCAGGGCTCAGAGAACCTTCTGGAAGAGGAGGCAGAGAAGTGTAGTACATAGAGGGATAGGGACACAAAGGAACCAAGGGTTTCTAAACACAACAGGATGGACACACACATGAACTCAAGAGACTGGGAAACATGCAAAAGTTCTTCATGTGTCTGTACCTGATGAGGTCCCAAAGCTGAAAGAAGTGGGCATGTGGCCCTGTTCTTTGTCCAGAAGCTATGTCCCATTAATAACCACTTGGAATGAAAATTTAGTTTTCTCTAAGGGAGTAAGTATCACTATGGAAACAAAACTACTCTGAAAGGTAGGCTGCATGTTCAGTAGTAGGTGGCCAAGAGAAAATAAACTCAATGGTATCTTTAGAGGTTTTTTTGTTGCCTAAAAATCATGTCCTACAAGGAATTAATTATTCATTTATTTTTACTTTTATTTTTTATTTTACTTTATTTATATCCTTTTATCTCTGTTTACCCTACAGTTTTTTAAGTACACATTATAGCTTCCATTAAGTGTTTTTATGAGATTTCTGAGTGTGCCATTGAGTGGATCTCTGAAACAATATCTGTTTCTTGTGTCTCCTTGAAGTTTTCCTTTTCTTTGTTTTGTCCTATTTTCATATGTTAATTTTAGTTTTCTCTAATATTTTATTTTATTTTATTGTATTATTATCTTTTAGGAGCCTGTTTGTTTTCTAATGACAGTGAGAAAGGGGATGGATCCAGATGGGGCAGGGAAGGGGAAGAAGAGCTGGGAGGAAGAGAAGGAGGCGAACCATAATCATCAGGATATATTATGTGAGAAAAAAAATCAATTTTCAATAAAAGAAAAATATTAAAATAAATAAATAAATAATATACTGCCATAGAGCTAAAATGACTCAATAAAATTCTGAAATATAAGTTTTAAAAAAATCAATATTAGCATCTAATTGGCATCTAAGGGAAAGAAGATTCAATTCTGTGTTGCATGTTAATTGAGAAGCACACTTTCCATTTTAGAGATTGTAATAGTACAATTTAAAATTCTTTGATTTGTATCATTCAGTTAAATTAACAGGTACAATGTGAAATAACGTATTATAGCCTGTCAATTGAATCACTTGTTGCTGCCCATATTGAATTTGTGTGTTTAATCGAGATTCAAAACACCCAAAGAAATACAAAGGTCTATATAAACTTAAGAATGAGCAAAACAGTCTCCTCTTTGAAATCATTCTGATGGTTAGTATTTCATAAACAAGGCTGGGGCAAGGACCTGATAGATGCACAGCGAACTAGCTGTCTGAAGATCAGGATTTCTATGCCTTTCCTCACCATGCCTGTGTTCTGTGTACCTTAAGTGCTTGACCTTCTTTCTGTAGTAAAGATGCCTGAGAAAAGGCATCTTCTCCTGGAAGAGGTATTTGTGAAACTGAAAAGAATCAAGAAATAATACCATCGGAATTCCCTGTGAAGCCTTACTGTGTGGCAGGCATGAAAGATGCAAAGAGAAAGAAACAAGAACTCAGTCTCTATAGGCTGTTTATACTCAATAAACTATAAAAGGTAATCAAATATTTTAAATAAACTGAATATTAGATCCAATGGAAAAATACACAAAATAGAGTTTAATCACAGAAAAAATACCTATATAAATGATTACAGAGAAAGTAGCAGTTGGGTTTAGACATTGTAGAAATAAAAATTTCCCAATCAGAGTAATTTATTTAAAAAAAAAAAAACCTCTAAGAAGGGGGAATTTTCCTCATAAGGTAGGAGTAGGATTGGCTTATCTAGAGAAGGCCATACTTTACATCTGGTGTGAGCGTCATGATAATGCTTTGAAGGTACACTGGGATCAGATTACAAAGGTCCATGCTTTTGAATTCACCTCTGGGTGAAGAGCACAGTGACATGATCTAATAACATCATGGGAGTAGCATGTCGAGCGAGGAAAGCCTGGAAAAAGCAAGGAGGGTTCACTTAAGAGGGTCAGACTGTGGGTAGACAGTCTGCCTACAAATGTCCCTGTGAAGAAGGTGGCAACCAGAGACTCATAAGAGATGTAAGTGGATGGGAATGATGAGACTCAGACAGAGGCCAGACAGACGTCAGGGCTGAGGCAAAGAGAACAATCTAATAAAGCTTTATCACTTGAGCATCAAGATGAACAGCATGGAAAAAAATCATGGGGTCAGCGTAGACATGGGCAGTAGGAATCCTTGATGGTACCTCTGAAGAGATACATATGGATATTCAGTTAAGCATCTGGAGGACAAGTGTAATTTATGACTTTATGTATTCAACACAATTAGAATGAGGAATGGGCAGGGGGGCAAAGAGGACAAAAGAGCCTCAGTGTAACACAAACTCTCTTTCTCTATCACACACACACACACACACACACACACACACACACACGTCTATATGCAATGATAATTAATGAAAAATAAACCATGAATTTGAAAGAGAGTAAGGAAAGATATATGGCAAAGTTTGGAGTAAGGAAAGAGAAAGGAAAAATCATTTAATTATTTAACCTCAAAAAGAGATAATATTTTTAAAGTGGTCTGCGACAACAGCAATAGGAAGAAGCCAGTATAAAACCATGAATGATGTACCATGGAGAAATGTGTTTGGGTGAATGGTGAATCACAGTTCTCAGTGCTAAAGGGATATAGCAAAGGGTACAGATGGAGGCAATATCGTGGAGCAGGAAATCGGATGTAGTGATGTAACAGGTGAGAGCTTGCAGTAAGCATACACAGAAACTCTTTCCACAGTCATCTGAGCAAGGAAGAAGGAAGAGATTTGGCATCACAGTTAGCAGAGACCTCCTGGTTAATGAGTTAGCCCAGTCCTAAGGAGGTGGAGGAGAAATGCACTCCGAACCATTAGAAAGATTCCATCTCATTACTGTAGACTATAGGCACAAGACTGAGGGCACTAGCGGACTCAAAAGCCAGCTTCTAACAACGGTGGTTTCAGTTCCTGTGAGGACTCAGGCACCACTGGGAATCTGGAGGAATAGAGGAAAAAGCGGGTGGTTTTGCAGAGATAATGGGGTAAGGAAGTGGATCTCAGTGAAAGACAGAAAGTAATTACCATCATCCCTCCACTTTTCTTATGAAAATGATATTAATTAACAACTCATTTGCTTTCATATCAATGCAAAGAAGATGTAAAGTGTTATCCAAGTCTAATGACAGAAAACTACAGAGACCACGAGGAGATTTAGAGCCCTCTCCATTCACTTCATGCTGCACGGGTCTGATCTTCATTTAGCCCTGATTAAGAACTGATATTTGGAGAGAGATAAGAGTGGGTTAGGGGGATGAGCGTGATCATAGCATGTTCTACACATGCAAGTAGCTGTCAAAAATTAAGAAAAAATGGTGCAATCATTGCAATTGAGAAGTCATATAACAAGATCACAAACTTTCATCATTATCATCAAAATGTTATTGGCAGGCACTCATAGATCAGAAGTCACAAAGCATTGCTTACAAGAAGCAATTCCAAAAGTTCAGTAGTATGGAGTAACCCATGGACCAAAGCAGTATGGAGGACAGTTTCTGCATTCAAATTTGATGCTGGGCCAGCCTTACCTGGTCTGTAGCCATCTGGTGTTTTTAGTTTTTAGTGAGAAGATGACTATCTGGCCAGGTAATATACTTACTCAAGAGATTTGACAGATTAGGGAAGTCAGCAGTGGAAGTTCTCGCAGATTGATGCCTACAGAAACTACAATTGTAATAACTGGTTCATTTTCATCAATGTTATACGGTGTGTTCTAATTCTTAGCCTGATTGCTTCTGAACACAGAAGTATCTTCTAAACAAATCTGAAGCCACTGTTAATAATATTTTCAACTTCCAGGCAATAAAATAATCCAGTTGTTTTGCCACATGGGTGTTTGGTATTATATGGATAAAAAGAAAGGATTTTTCTCAGCAACCCTTTAACTTCTATGGCCATTCTGCAGGCTTGTGGCTTATTTACTGTATTCAAATCTACTTTCCAAATATTGACTTTTAGTATCCAATAATTGGACAGCATGTGTGAAAGCATCACGCATCTACTATCACTGAGCTCTCAAGATTCTCACCCTCAGGGGCATACACCTTGTATGATTTCCTCTCTAAGAAGAAGCTAGGCTGTGACTGTGATGGTACTTTATGCCTATGATTAAGCTACAGGGTATGCAAATCAACAAACTGATTTTTCACTTGTAGCAAAGGTTTCTAGCAAGTTGACTGATTAACCAGCCCTGAATAATCTAGATGCGCCTGTACTATTCAGGTGAGATCTTTCAAAGGGCCAGGTCTTGGGGATGAAAGTAAGGTGTAATGACCTAAGTTTAGATCCTCAGAGTCTGCATAAAACCCAGTGCAGTGGCATATGTGTCTGTAATCTGCCTACTCCTTTGTGAGGCTGTTAGACAAACATGGAAATCTTGGAAGGAGATAGGTCAGATAGCCTGGGAAACAGGAGAGATTCTTCCTCAAATAAGGAGAAAATCAAAGACTGATATCCGAAGTTATCACTCGTCTTTCAGATATGTACATTGGCATGTACACAGCTGTATTTACCCAGAGAGACAGAAAGACAACCAGAAAGACACACACACACACACACACACACACACACACACACACACACACACACCACAGCACTTTAAACATGCACACGCCACAATACATAAACTTAAAAACAACAACAACAACAAAAAGACCAGGTGTCTCTGAAAGGGAAGAATCAGCTGGTTTGGACTTGTCTGTTCCCTTGAACATGCATGTGATTGCATGCTTTAAAACTGCATCAATATAATTTGTAACATAAACTTTAGCAGGAATCATAAGCCTAAGATGAAACCCCAAATCGTGTTGGTATGCTTGATGACAGCACTGAGGGACACTGAGCAGATTTGTCTAATGTATAATGCGAAGTAATAACACTGTGCTGTATTAAGCCATGATATTTGGATGATTTGTTCCCAGCCAGCAATAGAAAATCCTTAAAAATCCATCCCCTCATCACGATAGACCCTCATCATTTGAGCTTGTTGACACATGGAGGAAGAAGTTATTCCTGTCAAGAACACAGATCTTGAACTCTTCTGAGTCTGGGCACTGGGAAATGTTATGTTAGTGGCATACTCAGTAGAAGATAGTGGAGCAGACCATTAATAAGGCAGCTAGTGTTTTGTATTACAGCCCCAGGCACCCAAGAACAGAGAGAAACACACAATGCACAAGGATTTGACATACAAACGATTTCATTCATGAGCCTTGGGGTTCATTTAGAGAGCAATCACATAGAGTAGTTTTACAGTCCCATCTCCATCTGAACAGTGCCTGACTGACAGATGGCTTTTACTCGAGAAAGCCAAGAAGCATGTAATTCTGCCAACCTGGAAAGAGAAAACCAGGAAGGGAGACCTTTCACGAAGAACTCTCCCATGCAAACAGGATGGAGAGCTCTCTACAGGTTTCTTTGTGTTTTATTACTGAAGGCTAAGTGGGACTTAGTGCACTTCTTAGAAGCATGCTGTGAAGGACAGGAGCTTCTTGTTATGTTCAGAAAGACAGTAAGAAGGTCATTGGCAGTTATCCCAAGAAGTTTATCAACAAGTCACAGCTGTATCCTTTACAGGAAAAAACATCCTTGGGAATTCTATAGGCTTTTACACACATTTTTAGTTTTGGTTGACACACTCCCTAATGATGGATATATAGGTAGGTAAGTAGATAGATGGATAGATAGATAGATAGATAGATAGATAGATAGATAGATAGATAGATAGACAGACAGATAGATTGACAGATAGATAGATGGGAAGGTATTAAGTTGGGAAAAAAAGCCTGTGAATCCAGACGAGGCTCAGCAGATACTCTGAAGACTTAATCATCTATATTTTCTGAGGCTATCTCATTTCCTCTGAAAGCTTCACTGGAAAATGATGTGGGATTCCCCTCTGTATGCTATGAATATGCTTTATTACTATTGGTTAATTAAAAAGCTGCTTTGGCCTATGGTGAGACAGAATATAACAAGGCAGGAAATCCAAGCAGAGAGAGAGGAGGAAAGAAGACTGAATTGAAGAGACACCCTACAGCTGCCCAAAAAGCAAGATGTGAGGTAACAAGCCATGACCCTTACTGTACAATATAAAATAATAGAAACTGGTTAATCTAAAATATAAGAGCTAGCTAGTAATATACCTGAGTCTTATGCCAAGCAGTGTTGTAATTAATATAGTTTCTGTGTGATTGTTTGGGTCTAGGCGGCTGGGAAACTAAAACACTGTCTTCATTCACTGGAAAAGCCTAAGAAGTCTTTGTATGAACCAATCTGTGCTATAAACCTAGCTTATTCTGAGGGAAGAAGGGACGCAAGGATATGGAGCACCTAAGATGTGCTATACATGATCCAGGTGCTCCTTGAATGAACACCACCTCATACTTTCTGCCAACAGGTTTGCATTATACCTGATTTTCTGTAGCTAATTAACAAGTCACAGATTTGGCTGTTTTTTTTTTTTTTAAATCAATACTATTTCTTAACTCACCCTGTTACAGATCAGAACCCTGGGGACATTTAGAATCCAAAAGGCTACCCTGCCTGCTCAGAAACAGGGATCTTGGACATTGCCAGCAGCTAAAGAAAAACAAACACATGGATTAAAATGTGAGAAACTATTTCTTCCTTAGCTAAACAATTAACTGCACAGGAAAAATAAATAACTTCTATGGCTGTTAAGGCAGGTTTTCTAGTATCCAGAATCCTTTCTTAATTCATTGCTTGCTCTGTGATCTGAATCAAGTCAAAAAGACTAAGATGAAGAATTAGACACAAGGTTGACTATAAGTAACAGGATTAATTCTTTTAGTGAAATCCCAAATACAACACAGTAGACATATTCTAAGTCTTTATTGAATACATGAAGGTGTTAAAAAAATAACATTATGACGGAGTCCACTTTCCCTTCTCTGACAGCCTTTAAAAAGCATTTTGTTTTGGTTTTTAAGACACTGATGCTACACAGAAGTTCTTACTCATTGCTTCTGAATCAATGATACATTCTAGATCATTAGAGACAACTTGCAAACATTGCAGAAAGTATTGCCATTGCCGAGTGTGGGTCAAAAAATAATAATAATTCCACACTGGGTGTAGAAGCCCATGCCTTTAATTCCAGATGTAGCTGTGTGCCCCTCCCCCCGCCTCATCCTCCTGTCTTTGGCGCCACAAAATCCCACAGCTCAGCCTGTTTGGGCTCTGGGGACCTGGAATTGAGTGCACCCAGGCCGGTGGGAGGTCCCCTCCTACATTGGCCTGCCTGGGGCAAGGTAGGCCTTTGTCAGAGAGCTGCTTGGCCTGCAAGGGGACCTGACAGTCTGCCAGAGGATCCATCATTCTTTGGGGTGAGTGAGGAGTGAGTGCCCGAACCAAGGCAGCTGCCCGGAGAGGGACCACCGACATTCCACAACTCCCCCCCCCCTCCGCCACCTGCACACTTCCTGCTCTTCCTGCAGGGATTATTCTCCCCAGATACTGCCTCTCTCTTCCTGTCCTTTCCCAGCTTGCACCCAGAATCCTTTACCCCCCTCTCCCCCCGCCTCATCCTCCCGTCTTTGGGGCCACAAAATCCCACAGCTCAGCCTGTTTGGGCGCTGGGGAACTGGAATTGAGTGCACCCAGGCCGGTGGGAGGTCCCCTCCTTCATTAGACTGCCTGCAGCAAGGTAGGCCCTTTGTCAGTGAGCTGTTTGGCCTGCAAGGAGACCTGACAGTCTGCCAGAGGATCCATCATTCATTGGGGTGAGTGAATTTAATTCATTGGGGTGAATTGAACTTCTAAAAGAAGACCCAAAGGGGATTATTCAGTGGAACAAATGGGCAGGCGCCAATGCAAGAATTCCTCCAACAATTTGAAAAACAACATGAAAGCACCAGAACCCAGCGAACTTATAACAGGAGGACTTGAACACACTAATCAAGAAGAAGTAGAAAAAATTGACTTTATGAAAGTAATAGAGTCCCTTAAACAGGAGGTGAAAAACTCCCTTAAGGAAATGGACGAGAAGAATAACAAAAAGTTTGAAGAATTGAGTAAATCCGTAAACGATATCCTAGGAAACCAAGAAAAAACAATCAAACAGATAATGGAAACAGTGCAAGACTTGAAAACTGAAATGGAGGCAAGGAAGAAAACACAACCCGAGGGCCAACTGGATTTGGAAAATCTATGTAAACGAACAGAGACTACAGAAACTAGCATAACCAACAGAATACAAGAGATAGAAGAAAGAATCTCAGATTCTGAAGATACCGTAGAGAAAATAAATGCACTGATCAAAGAAAACAGCAAATCCAACAAATCCTCATCACAAAACATTCAGGAAATCTGGGACACAATAAAAAGACCAAACCTAAGAATAATAGGCATAGAAGAAGGAGAAGAAATACAGCTCAATGGTTCAGAAAATATATTTAATAAAATTATAGAAGAAAACTTCCCAAACCTAAAAAAAGATATTCCTATTAAGGTTCAAGAAGCTTACAGAACACCAAATAGACTGGATCAAAAAAAAAACATCCCCTCGCCATATTATAATCAAAACACAAGACATACAGAATAAAGAAAGAATATTAAGAGCTGCAAAGGAAAAAAGTCAAGTAACATATAAAGGTAAACCTATCAGACTAACACCTGACTTCTCTATGGAAACCATGAAAGCCAGAAGGTCCTGGATAGATGTTTTGCAGAAACTAAGAGACCATGGATGCAAGCCCAGATTACTATACCCAGCCAAGCTTTCATTCACTACAAATGGAAAAAAACAAAATATTCCAGGATAAAAACAAATTTAAACAATACATAGCCACAAATCCAGCCTTACAGAAAGTAATAGAAGGAAATTCACAAACAAAGGAGTCCAGTATTGCCCAGATGTAGCTGTGTTTACAAAGGGAGCTCTAGGCCTGCTCAGGTTATAGTAGACATTGACAAAAATTAAATAAATTAAATTAAATTCCACCAATCATTTCTGAAAGAGGGCATCAGAAACTAGTATGATTATAATAATTCAAAAAAATAGTTTCTCAATTGTTTTGTAAAGAAATAGTCCTGAGGGATATGTATTAATACCTAATACCTATACTCCTTAATGTATTTCATAATATAGAAACAGAAGAGTCATTGCCAAATTCCTTTTATGAAGCTACAGTTACCCTGATACCTAAACCACACAAAGACTCAACCAAGAAAGAGAATTACAGGCCAACCTCACTCATGAACATCAACACAAAAATTCTCAATAAAATACTGGCAAACCTAATCCAAGAACACATTCGAAAAATTATCCACTATGATCAAGTAGGCTTCATCCCAGAGATGCAGAGCTGGTTCAACATACGAAAATCTATCAATGTAATCTATCCTATAAATAAACTGAAGGAAAAAAAATATGATCATCTCATTAGATGCTGAAAAACCATTTGACAAATTTCAACACCTCTTTATGATAAAGGTCTTGGAGAGATTAGGGATACAAGGATCATTCCTAAATATAATAAAGGCTATTTACAGCAAGCTGACAGCTAACATCAAATTAAATGGAGAGAAACTCAAAGCCATCCCACTAAATTCAGGAACATGACAAGGCTGTCCACTCTCTCCTTATCTCTTCAATATAGTCCTTGACGTTCTAGCAATAGCAATAAGACAACATAAGGGGATCAAGGGAATTCAAATTGGAAAGGAAGAAGTTAAACTTTCGAAATTTGCAAAGGATATGATAGTGTACATAAGCGACCCCAAAAACTCCACCAAAGAACTCCTACAGTTGATAAACTCCTTTAGTAACGTGGCAGGATACAAGATCAACTCCAAAAAATCAGTTGCCCTCCTATACACAAAGGATAAGGAAGCAGAGGGAAATCAGAGAAGTATCACCTTTCACGATAGCCATAAATAGCATAAAATATCTTGGGGTAACTCTAACCAAGGAAGTGAAAGATCTATCTGACAAGAACTTTAAGTCATTGAAGAAAGAAATTGAAGAGGATACCAGAAAATAGAAGATCTCCCTTGCTCCTGGATTGGGAAGATCAACATAGTAAAAATGGCAATTCTACCAAAGGCAATCTATAGATTCAATGCAATCCCCATCAAGGTCCCATCAAAATTCTTCACAGATCTTGAGAGGACAATAATGAACTTTATATGGAAAAACAAGAAACCCAGGATAGCCAAAACAATCTTATACAATAAAGGAACTTCTGGAGGCATTGCCATCCTGATTTCAAAATCTATTACAGAGCTACAGTATTGAAAACAGCTTGGTATTGGCATAAAAACAGAGAAGTCGAAAAATGGAATTGAATAGAAGACCCAGATCTTAACCCACAAACCTATGAACACCTGATTTTTGATAAAGGAACCAAAAGTACACAATGGAAGAAAGAGGGCATCTTCAACAAATGGTGCTGGCATAACTGGATGTCAACCTGTAGAAGAATGAAAGTAGATCCATATCTATCACCATGCACAAAACTCAAGTCCAAATGGATTAAAGACCTCAATATTAATCTGAACACACTGAGCCTGATAGCGGAGAAAGTGGGAATTACTCTACAACTAATGGGCACAGGAGACCGCTTCCTACGTATAACCCCAGCAGCACAGACATTAAGGGCAACATTGAATAAATGGGACCTCCTGAAGCTGAGCAGCTTCTGTAAAGCAAAGGACATTGTCACAAAGACACAAAGGCAGCCTACTGAGTGGGAAAATATCTTCACCAGCCCCACAAATGACAAAGGTCTGATCTCAAAAATATATAAGGAACTCAAGAGACTAGACTTTAAAATGCTAATTAACCCATTTAAAAAATAGGGCTCTGAACTGAACAGAGAATTCTCAACAGAAGAAGTTCAAATGGCCAAATGACACTTAAGGTCATGCTCAACCTCCTTAGCAATCAAGGAAATGCAAATCAAAACAACTTTGAGATACCATCTTACACCTGTCAGATTGGCTAAAATCAAAAACACCAATGATAGCCTTTGCTGGAGAGGTTGTGGGGTAAGGGGTACACTCATCCATTGCTGGTGGGAATGCACACTTGTGCAACCACTTTGGAAAGCAGTGTGGCGGTTTCTCAGGAAATTCGGGATCAACCTACCCCAGGACCCAGCAATTCTACTCTTGGGAATTTACCCAAGAGATGCCCAATCATACTACAAAAGCATTTGTTCAACTATGTTCATAGCAGCATTATTTGTAATAGCCAGAACCTGGAAACAACCTAGATGCTCTTCAGTGGAAGAATGGATGAAGAAACTGTGGAATATATACATATTAGAGTACTACTCAGTGAGAAAAAACGATGACATCTTGAATTTTGCATGCAAATGGATGGAAATAGAAAACACTATTCTGAGTGAGGTAACCCAGGCCCAAAAAGATAAACATGGGATGTACTCACTCATAATCGGTTTCTAGCCATAAATAAAGGACATCAAGCCTATAATTTGTGATCCTAGAGAAGATAATAAGAAGGTGAACCCAAAGAAAAGCATATAGTTATCCTCCTGGATATTGGAAGTAGACAAGATTGCCAGGCAAATAATGGGAACTTGGGGGTGGGGTTGGATGGGGGCATGGGGAAATGGGGAGAGAAAAGTGTGAAGGGGAGGATTGGGAGAGCTTGGGGGAATGGGATGGTTGGGAGATAGGAAGGGTGGATATGGGAGCAGGGAAGCATATATCTTAATTAAGGGAGCCATCTTAGGGTTGGCAAGAGACTTGACTCTAGAGGGGTTCCCAGGTGTCCAGGGAGATGCCCCCAGCTACTTTCTTGAGCATCTGAGGAGAGGGAGCCCAAAAAGGCCAGATCCTATAGCCACACTGTTGAATATCTTGCATATCACCATAGAACCTTCACCTGGCAATGGATAGAGATAGAGACAGAGCTCCACATTGGAGCACCGGACTGAGCTCCCAAGGTCCTGATGAGGAGCAGAAGGAGGGAGAACATGACCAAGAAAGTCAGGACCGTGAGGGGTCCCTTCACCCTCTGAGACGGTGGGACAGAACTAATGGGAGATCACCATGACCAGTTGGAATGGGACTGATGGAACATAAAATCAAACCAGACTCTCTGAATGTGGCTGGCGGTGGAGGCTGATTGAGAAGTCAAGGACAATGGCGCTGGGCTTTGATTCTATGGCATGGACAGGCTCTGTGGGAGCCTTGTCAGTTTGGATGCTCACCTTCCTGGACCTGGGGGGAGTTGGGAGGACCTTGGACTTAACATAGTGTAGGGAACCCTGATGGCTCTTTGGCCTGGAGAGGGAGGGAGTGGGGGTATGGGTGGAGAGCAGGGGAGGGAAGGGGGAGGAAGGGAGGAGATGGAAATTTTTAATAATATTAGAAAAATTAAATAAAAAAATAAAAAGAAAAAAGAAAAAATAGTGACTTCACTTGTAGCTTTCACTTCCTTTCTAGTTCTTCAAAAAAAAAAGAAAAAAGAAAAAAAAAGAAATAGTCCTGAGGGATATGTATTAATACCTGAGTATTACAAATAGATTATCATTCCAATTTTTATTTATATAGATATTTTTATTTTTATTATTATTATTTTAACATTCGAATTATTTTAGGCCTGGGATTGGAGAGATGAATCAGTAGTTCGGAGTACTGGTTGCTCTTGCAATGGCTCCAGGTTTCTTCCCAGCACCCACGTGGCAACTCATGAATATCTATAACTCGGGTCCAAGTAATCCAGTGCTGTCTTCTTACCGCTATGCCACTGGGAATGCACATGCTATACACACACATATGCAGGCCAAAACTTATAGTCATAAAATGAAAATTGAATGAATAAAAATATTTACACTTTGTCACCTTTACTGTGCATGTTTTTAATATGCCTATATTGTATGATAGCTAAATTGAAATGACTAATTTGGATGGCTTCACATAGCTTTTCATGGTGAAAACATTAACTCTGGGCTGGAGATATGGCTCAGGGTTTAAGAGCATGTGCTGCTCTTGCTGAGAAGCCAGGTTTAGTTTCTTGCACCCACAAATTCACTCACAACCATCCTCATCTCCAGGGAATGCATCCTGTCTTTCCTTTCCATCGTTGTTTGAATATCTGTGACGGAAAAACTATTAATGACATTTAATATTGTATTAAGCTTATATCCCTTTAGCAATTTATTTTCATCATATACATCACTAACATTGACACACCAAGTCATCATAAAGCTATGAGGGAGGAAAGTTAGCATTTGTATTTTGGTACCGTAGATGTTATCTCAAAGTTTACAAAAAGAAATCTTGTTTGGCACTGGCCTCTTGATGCTGTGAGCAATCTCTTGACTGTTTCCAGGCAGTGTTTCGCTTGTGTTTAAAGAGGGATTGGTTCTCTAAAGGCAGGATGATGGCAGAGGGGAAACTAAATAGCTGCTTCTTTGGTTGAATGACTCACAAGAAGCAGCTCATATGACCTGTTGTTCGTCCTAGAGAACTCTTTTTCTTTTATTCCGTGACAAAAACAACCTCCCCAGAGAGACAAAAACAAAAGCAAGCAAGCAAGCAAGCAAACAAGCAAACAAACAAAACACCCCAACCATCTAAATATTTGTCGTTGGATTTAGTTGCCAGTTTATGGTAGCCACTGAAAAAAATCTAGAGGCATTCCTGTGGTAGAAGATCCTTTTCAAATGGCTAATGTATATTTGAATGTGATAGAACAACTTTTAAACACTAACTCTTACTCTTTGCCTCTCTGTGATTTGTGTGTGTTCAAATTTCTTTCCTTTTCTCGATTCTGAAAAGCTACTTTTGCTCAAGTCCACTTCCTTTTACTTTTATTCACAGGGAAGTCATAATCCTCTCTTTAAATAGCAGCTGGTTACCATGGAAATCATTCTAAGGCCCCTGAATCAATATTGTGATTCTGCTGACATTTCAGGTAAGAAGAAAAGACAGGCTAAGATGTATAAAAGTCACATTTTCTTCTGTTAGAATGTTGACAGCACAGAGTTGGTAAAGAAAACATGGGCTCCACAATAAGCCCCAATGAGATCCTGATGATAAAGAACTGAGGATTCATAACACATCAGCCTACATATATAAATAATGTGGGATTTGAGGATGGATATATGTGCACATGCTCCTGGACTCAAGAGTTTCCTCCCATCTCTCAACTAGGCCCGGATTCAATCCTGCCCTTATTATTCTAGTAACATATAGAAGACCATTGGGTGCAAACGGCTTTGCAATTGTTCCTTTCTTATGAGCTCCAAAGAGAACGGTAAATTTGCATAACAAAAGCTGTTTTTGCCATTTATTGGATTTAAAGCATCACGCCCATACAGCTGATGGTTTTCCAGTCTATCTTGAGAGATCTTTTCTGAAGAGAAATATTGAATTTGGGCCTAGTGGTCTTTAAGTCACAGACTCCCTCAAGTAACTTTTACGTCTAACTTTCTGACTTAAGTCCTTACCACAGACACTGAGTCATTTTCTCATGTCTGCCTTAAGAAACAAAAACAATTACTAATGGGCTACTCTCTGCTTGATAACTATCCCTGAGGAGCCCTTGATCCTTAGTGAAGCTACCTGAGAGAGAATGTTGGCTTTCAGGATCTGGTCACTCAGTGCATTACAAGTGGAATTAGATGTGTTCCATTTCAAAGTGATTGACAGTCATCCAGGTATTGCTTCTAAGAGCAGGTGTTCACGACTGTGCCCCTAGTTTCACTCTGTGTATGCCACCTTCCCCTCCTCTTAGCAGGGCTCCTCTGGTGTGTGTGTACTGTGGTCCTTTTGTAGTTGGATGTGTGGCACAGCCCTTTCCATCTCTGCAGCCTAAATTATCTTGAAATTTTCTATTTTCAAAGCTTGATTTGAACTTGGGATCTCCCCATCTAAGTCTCCAAAATGCTATGAATGCACATGCCCTGCTATGTATACCTTTCCTTTAATTTTTGAATCACTCTGGATTATGTTTAGGCCTCATCACTCAGAGATTCCTGTCCTGACTCTTTAATTTTTTTTGGCAAGCAACCTAATATAATCGATTATGTGGTTCTGAAAGTAGAAACATAGGAGAGCTGGATTTAGACATAGGATCACACAGAATAAAGAGAAATGAAAGACATTTGATAAAACTTAGGAACAATGATTAAAATTTGTAAAAGTCCCATCCCCCAGCTCTTATTAATAAAAAAAAAACTGAACATCTGTTGCTTCTAAAAGCATAAACATGCTGTGCACAAGGTGCAGGACACATTTCTTGCTTAGAATCATGAGAAAAAGGATACAAACTCTAGAACTGAACAAACAAAATATTATTAAAGAGGGAAACTGTCTTTTTAAAATTAAAGGATTCGTTCTATTTCCAGGCATTTATCTACATGATTTAACATTTCACTGAGATTATGTTTGGGCAGCGAGAAGGAGAAAGCTGTGAGAAGAGTGGAGGAAAAGATGACATGTTACCCACAGGCATCTTATCTCTCAGACCACATGTGAGCTCCTGGGCCAAGAGGCACGCCAGAACCTTCGGAAAGAACTGGAAATCTCCAGCGAGCTGGACGAGAGCTCAGCCTGTTAAGCGCGCGGGTCCGTGTGATTCTGTCACAGAGCGGTTCTGTGTCCCGTGTTTGTGTGTGTCTGTGTGCTGTGTGCATATCACCATAGAAGCTTCATCTGGCGATGAATGGAGATAGAGACCCAGACTGGAGTGCAGGACTGCGCTCCCAAGGCCCAAATAAGGAGCTGAAGGAGGGAGAACTTGAGCAAGGAAGTCAGGACCATGAGGAGTGCGCCCACCCACTGAGACTGCCGGGCTGGTCTAATGGGAGATCACTAAGGCCAGCTGGAAGGGGACTGAAAAAGCTTGGGATCAAACCGGATTCTCTGAACATGGCGGACAATGAAGGCTGACTGAGAAGCCAAGAACAATGGCACTGGGTTTTGATCTTACCGCATGTACTGGCTTTTGGGGAGCCTAGTCTGTTTAGATGCGCACCTTCCTGGACCTAGATGGAGTGGGTTGGACCTTGGACTTCCCGCAGGGCAGGGAACCCTGACTGCTCCTTGGACTGGAAAGGGAGGGGGAGGAGAATTAACAAAGGGGGAGGGAAATGGGAGGTGGGGAGGAGGCGGGAATTTTTAATAATAATAATAATAATAATAATTAATAATAATAATAATAGAACTGGAAATCTCATCTGGCAAAGAATTATCAGATGAGAAAAAGATGCCATGGTTTCCTCTCGTTACAAACAGACCCATAAGGTGGTACTCTGGTGTTCAGGGAAGCTACAAACTCAGGCATGGGCAGGGTAGAAGAAAGACCACAGGGCTAGGCAGAGGTCTATTGTTGACTCACCACTGGCAGCATTGGAGACCTTGAGGCATGCCTCATAGCTGACACACAAACCCTCAAATGGCTTGAAACAAGGGGCGCAATGCCGTGTTCCCCAAAATTAAAATGTTAAAAACTTAAGCTCAGTGTACTGGTTTTGGGGGAGCTGACATGGTGACTTGGGAAGGTAACAAGGCTCCAAGGTGAGAGCTTTCATAGACAAGATTATTTAATATTCCTAGACTCAGTGCCATGTCATACAAGGCAAGATCAGAGGACAAGATTCCGAAGCCTCGAGGGGAACTCTATTCCAAGATCACATTGGCTCCTGAGCTTTTAAGCAGAGCGAGAGAAATGAATTGCCACTCTTCGTAAAGCAGCCAGCCAAAGGCAATTTGCTCTAACAGCCTGAACTGGGAGAGCTGTGTCAAAGCTCACTTTGTATGCCACTTCAACCAAGAAGCTTTGGGGAAAAGCTCAAGTAAGCCACAGGCTTCCTTATTCAAGAAGAACCAAAAGATTTGTGAGATATTAGGCCAAATTTGTATTCATATATCCACAGTAGCTATGTTTGATTTGTGTATCTCATAGCTGAGGGAAAAATTACTATAAAGGAAGAAATAAAATTTACAAAGCAGAGACTGAAATAATCAGCTGCTACTTATACACAAGGAAGGAAATGATGTAAAAATTGGTTATTTCTGAAAGGCATGATAGTAAATTTTTCTTCATATATTTTCCACTTTAAAATCTCCACCATAAAATATTCCAATAATCACCCAGCATGTCTTTTAACTATGTAAATAGCAAACTAATACAAGCAAGAAAATATAAACAGTAGATATACATCTAGACAAAACTAATTTTTGAATGATTGAAAGCCTTGAAGGGGCCATAATGATGACACATTACCTTGTCCATTTTTGTTTTGTTTTTAGCTGAGGACTGAATTTGGGGCCCCACCCATGCACCTGCAAGCCCTCCACTACTGAACTGCATCACCGGTACTATCTGGGTTTCTCGTTGAGCATGTTAAAAGTACGATCAGGGATCAGGTGTCATTTGACACTACACCCTTAATGTTTCTTTTCTGGGACTCAAGAGAAGGAAACAGGTTCCCGGAAGCTGAAGCCCTTGGAGATGACTGGGAAGTGGGCACAGTGAGTTTACCTTCTGGCCTCTCCAGAGGTCTCCCACTTTTACTGGCTGCAGTGCTGTTGACTGTCTCGGATGAAGTGCTAAGCTTGGTGCTGGGGTCTCGCTTGGGCTTGGGAGGTGGCTGTCTCCGGGATCCACAGCTGCTGTCGTCCTCTGCGCCCCCAACGGAGTGCAGGGACTGAGATCTCACAGTGAATCCGCTGGAGCAGGGATGTGGGAGTCTGTCTTGTGGAGCAGGCATCGTCATGAACCCCATGCGGAAATGCTTGCCCGCGTAGCTGGCGTCCTGGCCTCGCCCTACTTCTCCCCCTATGCTGTAAGAGAAACCAGAGACCACTTGTGAGGAGAAAAACAGCCAGGATATACTTGAAAGCACAGACACCACCAGACCAGCCTTTTCATCAGAATTTTGAGAGGTGAACATTCTCAGTGGTGAAGAAGTACACCATTTTGCAAGGGGTTGACACTTAACCAGTCTTAAATGACATGAAAGCAGTCTATACTTTTAAATTCTGAAAGTAAAACCAAAACAATTTGATTAGATCAGAAAGGTTAACATGTACACCTTTATCTCCCGATGGACTTACTATTCTATGGGAGAAAATCCTACATAACAGAGTTTATCTTCAACCACTCATTTTTTTAAGGACTTGAAGTTGAATCTTGTCTCGTGGCATTAAAAGTAGACAAAAATTTGGTGACTATATTCTCTTGATCAGCTCCTGTTAAATGACTGGTCACCATTCTTTTCTTCAAAACCATTCCTAATTGCCTGCTTAACATGTTGAGAAAAAAATGGCATAAACACAAGCAGACAAGGTTCTGTTAATAAGGACTGGAAAGAGAGCATGAAAAAAGCAAAGGCAAAGACCAGAGAGGATTAATATTGCTGCAGGAAGAAAGAGGGAACAGGGGAGAGAGGAACAAAGGCAGACAGGGTGGAAGAAGGGAAAAGACTAGAAATGAAACCTGAAGATACAGCAAGAAGAGAAGAAGGGAGTGCGGGAGGAAGAAAGGAAAGGAAGAAGGAAGAAGGAAGGAAACATCTAAGAAGGGAGACCGGAGGACAGTTGTACAGAGGAAGACAGGCCAACAAGGGCAGTGGAAGAAGGGGTGAGCAAACAAGTTTCTTTCTTTCTTTCTTTCTTCCTTCCTTCCTTCCTTCCTTCTTTCTTTCTTTCTTTCTTTCTTTCTTTCTTTCTTTCTTTCTTTCTTTCTTTTTGAGACAGGCTTTCTCTGTAGCTTTGGAACTGTCCTGGAACTAGCTCTTGTAGACCAGGCTGGCCTAGAACTCACAGGGATCCACCTGCCTCTGCCTCCCAAGTGCTAGGATTAAAGCTCTGTGCCACCACCGCCCAGCTGAGGAAACAAGTTTCAAACTGAGGACTGAATTGTGTGTCCTTTTGTTCTCTAGAAACATCCCCCCCCTCTCATGATGTTAAAAATGTGGTACCAACAAGCAGCAAGCCCCACCTCATAGAGCAGAAGCATTTAACGAAGTATAAAAAGACTTCATTCTGATGTGACTCTACTTCCTAAATATTGAGTATGTAAAGGCTTTTCAAATTTAATATGTTTTAGGTTTCACTAGGGAAAATACGAAGATTTAGAAAAATGTAGTTTGAAGTTCAGTTAATTACAGAGGAAATACTTCTTAGGGTATTTATACTGTACACAATGGTGACTCTTTATGAAGAAAACACCATGAATATGTATGTGGACTTTTAGAGGAGAGATTTTCCTAGCACTTTCTCTATCTACCAAGATCATCCACTAAAAGGAACAGCTAAAAGAAAAATCATGTATATAGTATTTGTATTTCACTGAAACATGTGAACTTGTGAAGAGAAACTCGGGTTATTCAAATTTTGTAAGCCTGCTGAATCTGCCTTTCTAATATACAGACTTATTTAGAAATAGTAAACTTTGATTTTATCTTGATTTTTGATGCAACTAAAGTAAGATTTGAATTCTATTTATTGTGTTTTTCATACCATTATGATATTCATCAGAAATTTAAGATTTCAGGCTGGCGAGTGTATCTCCATAGTAGAGCACTTCTTTTATATGGAATTTCAACTTCAAACACCAATAAATAAGTAAACAAATGAATAAATCATTTTTGAAAATCAAATTCCAACAGGAACAATATTGAGAACTGAAATGTTTTCCATCTTCAGCCAGGGCAGTGGTCCTTACCCTTCCTCATGCTGCGACCCTTTGATACAGTTCCTCATATGATGATCCCCAACCATAAAATTATTTTCATTGCCACTTCATAACTGTAATTTTGCTACTGTTATGAATCATAATATAAGTATCTAAGTTGCTGAACTCTGGACTTCTGAGACATACATGTACACTGTGGGAAAAGCCAGAAGACCCAACAAGATCCTTACAGTTTGATTCTAGCACTTACAACAATAATTTGCTACTCAAACACAGCTCTTATCTCTGTCATTTCTTGCTTAATATTTTGATTTATTGTTTAGACAGTGCATACGCCATCTTAGTAACATGGATGGCAAGGATAAAGTAGGGCAGTAGACATGCAAGACTCAGGTGGTGTCAGCATGTCAGCTAAGTGGATTTTCATATAGAGACAGGAAACAACCCGTTTAATGTTTCTGTGCATTTTAATTTTGTGTCTGCTTCAAGACCATCAATCAAGACACAAATGAGACACTTGCAGAGAGTGTTTTGTGGAAAAAACCATTAAGAATTTCTGGGAAAATGGGCTTAGTGGTGGGGCGAGGAGTCTTGAGCATATGGGAAGATTTCACTTGGTGATGACATGTCTTTGAAGATGAGATATTTGATTTCATCTAGCTTTGCCCTAAATTATTTCCATCTGCATGTCTCTTCCTCGTTTCCGTTGTTTCACTGAACAAAAGCTGCTTTAAAGATTTATTTAGACAGCTGCTTCTTTGCCAGGAACATGCTCACCTAGGGAGATCTATGCACGTGGTTAATGCACACAGGCCTTTATGAGACAGTTACTAGAAATAATTGTAGCAGCAATTTATCGGTTACCTTTGACCCAAATAGAGCCTGCACCTTTTCCCAGACAGATAATAAGCCCTGCTGCTTGGTGTCAGAATTATCTATTTAACGGCATGAAACAATTTTGTGTAATGCTGCTTTTGCTCATAAATATCCTGTTATGCACAGTAACACTTCTTCCAAGTGAAATACAATGTGTGCTTCAAACAATAGCAGGTATAAAGATGCGAGTTTAGTTCCACCTGGCAGTGCATACCTAATGAAAACAAGACTGAGTGTGAGTAACATGTACAGAGGCCTTTGTTCAAGTCAAGGTTAAGGGCAAACAGTAAGCATAATGACACAGCTGCTTGCAAGGGATTTAGAAGGGTGTTGAGTCTAAAGGACACTGAAGCTTTTAATTAGTTTCTGAATCTGTGTTTTTTTTTTTTTTTTTTTTTTTTTTTTTTTTTTTTTTGCATGGCTATTGCAAGATATCCAATCCTAAGGGTAACAGAATCACAACAGTAGAATTGCATCAGTGTCTGTCAATACGATCTGTGAGTTTGGGCCTTTAGAAATTCATCCATTTATTTCTAATGTTGTCAATCCAGAACCCTAAAAAGGAGGTATCCATCACTGAGAATACCTGCTACAAAGTGTGGGAAGAAATAAACACAAGACAAAAATGCCACAGATTTAGGCAGATCTATTTGGGTTATCATGAAGTCCCAATGGTTTATTAGCTGTAGCTCTAGCCCACATTCTGTCTCCATCCTATAATCAGCCACTTTGGGGTCATGATGTTCTGACATAGAAAAAGCAGCCATGACTAAAACATAAGGACCCCCCTCCCTTAAGACTGTTGTTCATATGTGGTGTGTAAGCTTTGGTTTACATTCTGCTAATTGCAACAAGAGATACATTCTGCAGCAAGAAGATGCTGCAAGTGATACTTCATTGTGTGGGTATGCATGCCTCTTTCTTAAGTAGGGAATTAAGCACCTCATGTGATAGCTACAGTAGTGTGTGGTTGAGATCTTCTTGATGAGAAAACGTACCATGATGGGTGAAGTGTGTTGAGGAAATAACCATTGGTCCCTAGAAGTTTTGGGTGTGTTTCCAATTTGCTGTTGATTGTCTGTGTTCTCGAAAACACACAGATGTTGGAAATGCAATCCTCAATTTAACCGTGTTGGTAAGTAGAGACCAGTCATAGATATTTCATCAGAAAGCATTCGTTCATGTGAAAGGATTTATGCTGATTATAAAAGGGCTGAAGGTTTGCAGTTTAACATCTTATGATCTTTGATCTTTTCTCCTGTGATGCGTTAGACAAAAGCTATAAAGAAACCAGAAAGCCCTCACCATATGCAGCCCTTTGATTTTGGACTTTGCAGTCTTTACAACCGTGAACCAGTCTGAGTAAGCTCCAGAATTAGTGGGAGACTTTGTCTCAAAAAAATGAAAGAGAGAAAGAGAGAGAAAAGAGAGAGAGAAAGAGAGAGAGAGAGAGAGAGAGAGAGAGAGAGAGAGAGAGAGAGAGATGCAATGATAGAGGAGGACCCCAGATATTGACACATGGGCTCCACAGATGCAGGTACAGGTGAATCTGCATAGACATAATGCCACACAAATAAATCAAACAGGAAGCATCCATGTAGTGGACAAGGCTATTGACCTTGAGCATTGGGAGCAGAGAAGATGGCTTTTCCAACCAAGCAGAGAAAAATATACTTGGAACATGGGTAACAGATAGTTTTGGGTATTCCTTTAGAGTTTTGGTTGTGAGTCTTTACCTTTAATAGCTGAGCTATCTTTCCAGCCCTTTGGGTGTCTCTTGATACTCCCTTGCTCACTTGTGACTTTGAGATGTCACATGCAGCAAACTTGGCTCACGGAGGTTGCAGTCACAAGACTTTCCAACTTTTCCTGAAAGAGACTAATCTTGTGACCACCAAGGCCAGAAAATGTATTCACAAGGGTCTGGTTAATTAATGACTATACATGAGGGATTGACTGCGTGTAAGTTGCAGCCTCCATGCTAGCAGCAGTGACTTTGAACACAGTTTATCACACTGACTGCATCCTTTTTGATTGTCCCACAGGAGGACTCAGATGGGAACCAGCAAAGTACTGTTGGGTCACTTGGGCTGCATCTTGGGGACAACAAAAGGCAGCGTTGCAGGTGTATAGTTCAGATATGCTTCAAGAGGAATTCTTAGAGGTGAGCAGCTCCTTCCAAGCATCCGGCTATAATATTCAAACCAAACTGACATGTGAGGTGTGAGAGCTTGCTTCTGCCCCATATGGGGAAATCCATCTCTCTGGGTTCCCATAGCTATAGCATCGTCTCAGGTTCTTTCTGTACAATTGTCTCTCCTTCCTATTCTCCTTTTGTAGATAATGGAAGGGTACCAAGGCCAAGCCTTGCCTCACCATCCCTGTATCTCCTTCATCTCTCTCAGACAGGCTCCTCATTAAACTCAATATAGGCTTCCTTGGGGACTCTGATCTGATATGACATAGTGAAGCCAAACCATCTTCAGACCAGAAGGTTTCACACAAAACTCTACGAAATTACCATATTGCAAAGAAAAAGACAGTTTTGAAAGGAAAAAGACTGGGAACAACTCTGTCTCTATTAAATCAGGCCAATGACAGAAGCACAGAGACACTCCAGTGTGTCTGAAAATGACCTATAGCTCATTATAAAAAAATTAAAAAGAAATAAAGAATTTGATCAATTTAATTTTTGCTATATCAGGGATTAACTGTAAGGCTTTGTTTATGCAAAGTCTGGACTCTACTAATAAGTGGGAGCTGCAGCACTCATTACAATATTAATGCATACATCCCCGGGTGGATATTTAAGATGCTAATGATACATATGACATATGAACTCATATGTAGAACCACGAGTAACAGAGTTTGGGCAGAAAAGCACACACTGGACAGATGAACCTCGAAGCCTGCATACTGCAACATAAAAGCACTGGCACTTTGTACAGCTTTACTATTAGAACCAGTAAACTTTCTTTGTGCTGATCCTCCTCTTTCTTGGATGCATACCTTTTCGTAATAACCTATTTCTCCCTCTGACGCAGCTGTATGATTATTCAGATTCTCAACTGGGGACACAAGAACCTGGAGATCCTCGGAGAGATCTACTGAACAACATTGTCTATCACTGCTAGTAGAACCTGTGAAATTCGGAAGCCAAAAGAGCAACAAATAGAAAACCTACAAACAAATGTAAGGCTCAGAAAGGAGAAATGCTTGTGCAAATAGGGCAGTCCCCTGTTTCAAACTGAACATATAAAATGATGTTGGGCTGGTGAAGAGCCAGCTCTGCTGTAGGACTTCTTGGCTCCAAGTCAAAGCTACGTGGGCTGAAGAAAAAAAGTCATTTGCAGTAAGACACCAGCACTCAAGATAGACTAAGCCTGACACATCTCATGTTATAAAAATAAAAAACAAGTTTCATAATCTTGAATTTAAACAAGTCTGTTTCTTCTCACACAGTGGAAGTAAGGCAACAGGATCAAGTTGTCTTTCATCAGCATGACCACTATAAAACATGGAGAATAAAATGTGACTTTATTTATATAAGATATCAGATTTTTCCATAAATAATGGGTCACATGCATTTAAACTTCTACCTTGTAGCAGTTAATTTTAATTGTCAGCTTGACAGGACTTATAATCACCGTGGAAACAAATCTCTGGGCTTGTCTTTGAGGGAGTGTTTCTTGGCTATGCTGATTGAGGTGGGAAGTCCTACCCTAACATGCGGGCAACACCAGTCCTTGTGTTGGAGTTCCCCAATGAAAAAAAAAAAAAAAGCAGCTGCCTCATGCTACTGCCACCATGACCATGACTTCCTTCCCATCATGCACTGTACTGTGGAATTATGAGCCAATACTTCCTTAAGTAACCAAATATTTTCTTACAGTTATAAGTGACTAATGCATACAATGAAGGAACTATTGACTGATGGACAAACCTGGACATCTGAGTGATATATAGACACACACACATACATGTTTGTGCATATATAAACATAAATATACATACATATATACATACATACATATATATATATATTGTGTGCATGCATTCATTATATATCATAAGATATCTCACTCAGTAACTGAATATCTTTAGGTCCTGAATTTTTACAAAACCCACTTTTTAAAATTTATTAAATGCTAGTATTTGTTCCATACACTCATCACTTATGCCTGTGTACACCTATAAGGACCAGTGGCCTAAACCTGATGTATAGTACATAGTCTATAATCTTAGCTTTAAAGTGCTTTCTTTTAAGCCCCATCCTTCTGAATTATCTTCATAAGATCATTGCTTGCCTGGTAAATCCACATGTGTAAAGTGCAGCATATGGTACCACAGAATGCAAAAAAAAAAACCTTCATGAAATGAAAATCAAAACAAAGTCTTATATTTAACTGCAAGTAGCAAGACTGTCTAGGTAAATAGAGCCCTTCTGTGCAGAACATTCTCAAATATTTGCTTCATTTTCCCAAATCACTTGTTGATTAGGATTGAAAAAGAAACTTGAGTAACAGGAACTTTAAAAATGTTCTGATACACAGGATCACCAAGGTGCTCATCTGCCTGCCTGTCATGATTGCTCTGTTTGAGAAAGGCTGGTTTTCAGATAGAAGCAAAGTCTCCAGAAAGGTGAGTTCCTTAGATCAGACGTCAACTTTAAAAGTGACAAGGGTATGGATTCTGTGCATAATAATTTTGAGGCAAACATTAGCAGTATTTTGCAATAAAAACTTATTTAGGAAGAACTGGGAGAAAGAAAAGAAAGGAATCCTAGTCTCTTTGCCCATGGATCCATGCATTGTTTTTAGTCTATCTAGAAAACCAGTAAGCAAGCAGAAGGACTAGTGAGGGATTTGCTTTCTGCAGGGATTCTGTAGAGCTAGGCTTAGAAGTCATTTTCTGGTACTGATTCCAAGTGTGGTATATTTCTACCTTTGTGAACACCTGAGTCACGGGGGCATTGTTTTCTATGTGTGTCTCTGGTAACAGCGCTAGGACACTTCTGACCAGAAAGTACATGAATCCATTTGAAAGGAAAGAAGCCACAGCTCTATAAAAGACAAGTTTGCCTGGCGGGTAAGTTGATCACTGCCCTAGTTAGCAAGGGCTTCTTTCCCACTAGGTATTTCACTGTGAATGCGTCATGAATGCTAAGGTACCACTTCTCTGACTTCATTTAGGTAAGGATCCTAGAGAGTTTGCATTTGATGCATTCTTCCTCTTTCCTTCTCTCTGTACCCACAAGACTAAAGGCTAATCCTGTTTTTTTTTGTTTTTTTTTTTTTTTTCTTCTGAGTCACTGCCCAGCCCACTCTAACCTGATCAAGAACTGGGTGTCTTCCTGGTGTGATCTACAGCTGCACTGGTCTGTGTTTAGGAAAATTGGACATGGGTAGTGCCATGAGGCTAATAACCTCATATACAGATGGGTAATGCCTCAAATCAAAGTCAGAGAAAAGCAGAAATGGTTAATCATGTCTTCCTCAATGTCTGGCAACTGATAATTGGGTAAACTCATATCTGCATAGTCGGTGTGGCCAGATAGGACTGGTCAGCATGGTGGCTGCTCCCAGTACCTCATCTACAGCTTTGTGAGAGACTCTTCTCATTCATGACTGCAGTTACTAGCTGTCTTAGTTTCTCTTCCCGTTGCCGTGATAGGTTACTGTGAGGAAAGGAACTTCAGGGAGAAAGGATTCATTCTGGCTTCACAACTCCAAGTATGCCCCATTTTCGTGGAGGGGCTAAGGGAGTTGGAACTTGAAGCTTCGGTCTGTAATTAGGAAACAGAGAAAAATGAATGCATATACAGGATCCCCATAGAGAACAGCAAGACCCATAATGAGTGAGTCTTCCCATGGCACTCAATAGAATTCGGACAAAGCCCAAGATATGCCTAGAAGCTAACTCTTAGGTGATTCTAGGTCTCAGAAAGTTCACAACTACAAGTAGCCACCATATTAGTAAATCCTTGCTCAAGGAAGAGAAAAAAAACAATGCAAGAAAGTTTACCTAGAAAAATAGCCAGAAGAAGAGCTTCTAGAGTTAACATATGCCATTTATTTAGAGGGTTAGTATTTTCCCCTCAGGTCAAGTTGGGAGTAGAGCTTCTGGTCACCACAAATGGACTAGGGATTGGCAAATGCTTCATCTTGGGCAAATCATGGTGGACCCCAATCACTCTGTTGGAAGTTACGGACTTTGTTTTGCATCTGGAAGGAAATTAGTGGGATTCCATGATCCAGCATTCTAAAGAGACTGAATCTACTTCTGCTGAAAGACTCTTTAGGCATGCCAACTGCTAAATTTTAGTTCGTTGAAACAATCATATTGAAGTTTCCTAGCGCCTGTGTTGCAGGAAGTCCTAACTGGCCCAAGATGATTTTCTCCAGACAGTTGTCACTAAGGAATGGCTGATAACAGAAAAGGCAACTGGTATCATAAAAGAGCCAGAATGAGAAAAGGCAGAAAAACAACACAGCTACTAATGTATTGTCCAGAAGCATTCTTGCTGTTTTCACACTAAGCACAAAAATAATTAACTGCCTGGTACATTTGCCCTGTATATGTTTTTTAATCATGCAGTCTACTTTGATGTGGAAACTTGGCTCCTGTAAAATTAAGTTGTGCTCATATTTTCTTCCAAATTATTCACTCACCATTACCCATAATATCTTCCCTGAGCCCCACTTGCTCATTCAAAGCTATACTCCGTGGCTTTCTTGCCTTAGGCTCAAACATTCATATCCTCTATGATATCTGTTTTCTGCTTTTTTGCTTCTAATATCTTCACTCTCCTTGGTTCTTTTCCAGACATCAATTTCCTGTGTCTGGCTGTTTGTTGATGCTTTGTGGATGCTTAAGCCAGGTGTTAAAATGAGGTTTTTATATATCATTTCATTCACTGTTGTAATAAGCTATTACAGAAAAGATAAGATAAATCAAGGGAAAAAAAAAACAAAATAAAACAGAAAAAAATGTCACGAAGATAGGAAACTGTTTCCATTAGTTCCAGGTGTATTATTTAACATTATCAAGCATGAAATTTCTTTCTCCTTGCTAGAATATTTCAACTACATGCAAAAATTTTGTATCTTAGAAATAATAAAAAAATGTGCATTCATCTGTCTATTTAATACATATCTAAATTTAGGTAAGAGGTGTGTATTTCTCAATTCTCAATTATTAATACTTATATAATGGTTAGACATTTTCCAGGGTTGTTATGATACATTTAAATGGCACAAGACAATTATGAATTACCTACCAAGGTGTCTGGTATAGGTGCTGGCGAATGAATGTTGTGCCAATCTCAGTCTGCCAAAACTCGTAATCTGATGCTAACCTCCAGACTGAAGCATTTGGAACTGGTGGATAACTGGGTCCAGAGAATGGAGATGTCTTATGTGGGATTAATGTCTTTGTTAAAGAGACCTGAACATCTCTCCCTCAATGCTTCTGCCATGTGAACATGTAGGAATATATAAGCTTTCTGTGGCCCAAGAAACAGGATCTCTGTGAACCAGGAAGCAGGATCTCTGTGGACCAAGACTTCTGTGGACCAGGATGCAGGCCCTCTCTGTGATCTCGGGAGCTCTTTATGAACACTGAATCTACTAGAGGCGTGATGCTGGGTTTCCCAGCCTTCAGTACTGTGCAAAATAAACCCATTTATTTTTTTCTCTTCTTCCTTCCTTCCCTCCTTCTTTTCTCTCTTTTTCTTAGTACCTCAGGAAAACTAAGAGTCTATGCATATCTTATACAAGTCTCTAACATTTCTTTCCCTCATTCAGAACTTCTGAAGAGTCAGGCCGATGATACGGTTCTTATTAAAGGCAGAGAAAATTCCCTGATCGTCTTTAACACTTACTGAAAACATGACAAGTGCTTTTAAGATTAACATATGTAATTACCTATGCCACTTCAGAGTCTAAAATTAAAACATTACTTATTTCCATACACAAATAAGATCTCCATGCTTCTTAAAGTGCTGTAGCTTGGAGAAGAGATGGTACATGGGAAATAATTTGTGTATTCAGTTTAAAAGTTCACACCATAGGAGATCTTTTCCAGCAATTTGACCCAAAATGAGGAAGTTCTAAAAATTGTTGTTTTGTGTAATAAAAACCAACATAAACTTCAAATATGGTTTGAGAACCTGCCAATTTTCTAGAAATAAGCTTATCTAGCCATATGTAGCTTTCTTTTCCATTCTAGAAGCAGAAACTAGACAGAGAAAGTTAATGTAATGGCCTTGAACTTCCTCTGCAGAAGGAATGTTTGAAGTGCTATAATAATTGGCTAGGCTTGCTAGAGTATAATTTTTAATCAAATGGGACATCTCCATTGGAGAACTTATTTCAGTTGTTAACTATTTACCAAAGGAAAATACGAATCCACATCACATTTGGCTGGGCAGCAAACAAAGGTGATTGACCAATAATCTCAGGGAACAACAGACTATAGAACCAGCATGAACTCGGCATCATGTGGCCAGGCATGCTCTTAGAGGAAGGAACATGTACATACAAGGAAAGCAAGCCTTGCGGCCTTAACCACCACTGAGAATCCAGGAAATCCCATGACAGGAAGTGGCTTTTCAGCTCATGCAGAGCATGAATGAGCCTTCTCAGATGCAGACATTGGGTGCTGACACATGGAATCAAGGGAGCTTGAAAAATGTGACATAGCTAGCCAGGCAGAACTTCATGAGACCTGCTGCCTTGTCGTTCTATTGCTGGCACAGAGCTTGGCTAAAATGGACAATTATTAAGGATACACTAAATGGATGAATGAGTATATACATATTTTGGAATAGTCAAAAACAAGTCGTAGGAGTCATAATCAATGAGCTATGTGTTTTTTTTACTTAACAATTTTTTCATTTCTCTCTTTTCCCTCAGTGTCACTTTCTCCATTAATGACCTAGGAGAGAGAAAAATCTTTGAGTGTTCACTCACTGTTCATCTTTTCTCAGAACCAGTGGCTTCACTGCAGAGATGAGCATAATCCCTTCCTCCTCATCCCTCTTGACCCGCTTTGGCTTTTACAGCACTCATCACTCCAGGACAAAATTAATGTCATTGCCACATAGCTGATCTTTCCCTCAGTGATGCCAGATTCATGCTTCCAAATGCAAATTTGCTCATGTCGCTCTAAGTAAGAACCCTTGGAGGGCTTTTCTCTTTCTTTGGCATAAAAATTCACACTTTTCTGTAATATCTGAGGCCTTTTAAGAAATGGAACCTCCATAGAGAACCCATCTTTCCCCTTCTTGCCCCTAAGAATCTTCTAACATAATGCATTTCCACTCGACCACTCTTTCAGCCAGTTAATAGAAAGAACATCCAGGCTCAACCAGTTGTCAGTTTGAGCCAAAACCACAAAAGATCAGGTCATTTATGACCCCAGCAAGCAGTTGCACAGCCCCTCTCTGATGTTCCTTTTGACTAAATTATGCATAAGGTTTTGTCTCAATGTAGTTTCTTTGAGGAAACCTTCCATCTTCAGATGTGTTTCATCAAATCTAAACTCCTTACCTATTCCCTGCTCTGCCAGAGAATTCTGCATCTCCTGTTTGGAGACAGAAACAACCCAACTATCCTTGTATCATTTCCCAAGTTCTCTGTGTCTTAAATGTCAGCACACAACGTCACTTTGTCACCTCCTTAGCTGGTCTCCTCCACTCACCATCCAGCCCTCTGCAAGCATGATTTCAGCAAAAAGACGGGAAGACACAATTCCAGAGGCAAACGGGACTAGTGTCCTCCAAGAAACACACTAGCTATTTTCAGAACCATCCTGGTTTTAAGTTCATTGGTATTGGCACTCTCCAACTGTCATTGAAAAGGAGCAGCGAAGGCTCTGTGAGGCATGCAGGATTAGTTAATCATTATTTTATCATCTGCAAAAGTCATATCTTCAAAGGCTGTTTCCCATATCCCGGTGGCAAATTTGCAAACTTAACGCACCTAAAATTCAAGCTCTGCTACGAACTATCTCTGTGTCCTCGGGGCCATTAATTGTTTTTTTTTTTTTTTCAGTGTTATCTGGAAATGAAGATTGTCAACATATGACTGTCATATGGTTTTTATAGATAATTTAGATGCCTACGATAACACAGTGAAAGCTCTAAACAAATCTTCTCTGAGCCAATCTCTGGAGTGGATCTCATTCTCCTTCAGCTTTGTAAAGTAGATTAATTGACAGCCATGGCATTCCGAGAACAGCAGCCAAGTGTCTGTTCTTTGTTATGCCCACACACTTATGCTCTCGAGATGAAATTGTATGCTTATGAGAGTGAGTTACGCTTGTACTCAAACCTCAATGCAGCTTGTACAAGATCCTTGGCGGAAGAATATAGTTTGCTAATAGTGGTAACATACAAGCAATGTGGTGGATTTGAAAAGAAAATATGAAAGTAGCAGATGTCATGATCTTTAGCACAGTTTCGCTATTCACTATTTCCAAAGTAGTGTCTGTCGCCACCAGTCAATAAGTATCTAGTGACTTTCCAAGCTTAGATCATCATTTGTGACACAGCATTTGACGCACATAAACAAATAAACATTTATTTCCATTATTATTGTTGTTGTTCTTGTAATTGCTTTATGAGAAAAACAAGTAAAATGTCTACTCTATTTTGCAGAATCTGGATTTTCCTTAATCTTGGCCAAAAAAGGATCAGCATGACCCAAAGTTATTTCTGGCTTCAAATTTCACAGCCAGAAAAATGAGTTATCTTGGAATTTGTAAAGCTCCCAATTATACTGCCAGACATTCATTGACCTTCTAGCAGAGAAATGGTATAATTTGCCAAATAAAATCACAGGACTGGAATGAAGCAATCTTTAATGTCAGCTCTGTCTCATACAGAAGGTATCTCTCCTCCTCAAACATTTGTAGGCCCATGGTGACTTGCGATTTAATGAACACTTTAAATTTCTTGGGTGAAAAGCTTAAAGACTACATAGAAGTACCAGAAGATTTAGTGTACTTGAGCATGGTAAAATGTTTCTTGAAAAATCCATTTCTCAGAGCTCAGAAATATTTTTAAAGTTTAGACCAAATTATGATGGGGAGGGAAAAATGTGCCTCAAAATTAAGAAAATCATGGAGATGTATTAAAAAAAACTGTTGAGGACTAAACAATATACCAGCTTCATAAAAAATAATTCAATGTCTTCCTAAAGGATCAGTGTTAAGATCCACCTTGCTTGCAGTTAAGGTATTGCTGTAGATTCAAATGGACACACTTTGTGATGATTGAAATACTGAAGCTCCCCAGGTTTCAGTCATTTGAAGCATGAGTGCTTCAAAATCTATTTCACTGAGAAGATGATGTATTCCGGTGATTTTCATCACTCCGGTACCCGATTCCTCCTATTGTAACTGTGTCTTCTGCAGCACCACGTTGCTCTCATTCATGGAGACTAAAAACTTCCAAGTTCTTGTTCCGTTCCAAGAATTTAATGCCCACACTGTGGCTATATAACCATCACCACCATATAATAAATCTTTCCTCTTCGATCTAGCATTCACACATATGGCCTGTTTTCTAAACTGTTGCCAAGGCATTGTATTTGTCTGCCTGTGCAGAATGTATTGGTTACTTTTCTCATTGCTGTGACCGAATTCAGGACAGGTGGCCACTTAAGAGAAGAAGAGGTTGTTTTACTTTATAATTTAAAGGAACGCAGTTCATCAGAGCAGGGTATGCATGACTGCAGGTACAAGATACGGCTCTTTAAATCATGTCTACAGTCAGGACACAGAAAGTGAGGAATCCTTGGGCTTAGCTCAGCTTTTTCTTTTTATTCAGCTGATGGCCACAGCCCAGGGAATGGAAAATATTTCCCACATTAGGGTAAGTCTTCCTGTCTCAACTCATCTAATTTAGATGATCCTGCACAGAGGTGCCCAGGGACTAGTGTCTTTAGGCATTCTAGACTCTGTCAGGCTGACAGACAATGCAAATCATTGCAGCTAAGCACTTGGACTCTCTCAGTTTTCCCCAGCAATGGTAAAATATTCCTAAGAAAGAAATAGGATAAAATCTTCCTCTGTCTTTAGTGCCTTTGGGCTTATACTTGAGACTGCATAGCTCCTCTGTAAGGCAACTGAGACTTGGTATGACCCAACTCGGTCATCTTTTGCATTTTATTCTCAACTCAAATGATTCCACTGCCCTGGATTCTTAGTTCCTTCTGACTACATCTCCACTTTAGAAAAAAAAGTATCTCTCATTCATCAAAGCCTAGGTTGAATTCCACCCCACCTCTGAAGCTTCTATCAATTATTTCTTTCTTCTTTGGTCTGAATGTCTTATCTATTGTCACTTTGTGTTTTTATGATAGCCATCCTATGCAAATTTAAAATTCTAGAATTCTGTAGGAAGAAGATCAAATACAACCCTTTATCTCTTACATATCCAAAATGCTTCTTTAATATAAAAAGGAACTTTTACATGATCAGGTATTTAAATGAAACCCAGGCCCACATTAAAACAAGTTTATAATTATTATGACTAGTTTCCAGACATATGTTATATTATAGTGTTTCAACTGTCTAAAATGTATCTTCATTAGAATAAATATAACAAGCCAAAATATTGTAAAAATGGAAACATAGCTTAGAAAAAAGCAACAAGGCAAAAATACAGAGAATTGTATGTCATCTTGAAATCTCCAACTTTTAGAGAGAACAATAAAGCCACTCCCTTTCCAGGAAAAACCTTCAAAATGGAAAAGGCAAGTAAATCGTTGGTGACCTGTGTCTGCAGAAAACAGACTATTGATCACACACACACACCATACCCCTTCTATAACATGTATTTTGTCTCCATCCTAGTTAGGAAATTTTGTTTCTAATTCTATTCCTGAACTATGTGTGATGATTAATAAATTTATTTCCAATTCATTTCATTTATCAAATAAGGATAGTAATGTCTTACCCAGTGATCCTTCAGGATACTTGTGGTATTCAAATGAAAATGTAAACAAAGGTCAGACTTTATTCATGAACCATTTTTCCTATTTAAGAACAAAGAGTATTTTGCAAATATTTTTATTGCACACATTGCCATGGTAAACACATGGGTTGAGAAGCATACTTCCTGGCACTTTTGAAGTCGATTAAAAGGTTATTCGTATAACTGTAAAAACAAAACTCTGTCCTTCACTCTTATAATCAATGACATGTAAATATGAATGGTAAGAGATACTGCTTTAAGTGTCAAATATTTATTCATGGATGCTTAGTTCCTGTAAATGGACCAATGACCCATCTTTATGCACAACAGGTTCACATCTACTTAATGCTCCCAAATGGAGTAATGGAATAGGCTGAAATATAGATGTCATAGACTGCCTACTCAGAGGTCAAAAGTCTGGCGGCCTGCTTTACTGGAATGGTTTTCCGGGAACACTGCACTCTCCATGATTAGTTTCCCTTAGACAAAATAATTGAATCTAATGCTCTTGTGTCAATGAAAGCACTTGGATAATCTGCTTTATGTGGGAACCCCTAGGGGCTCCAGGGTCTGGTATTAAAACTTGCCTTTGATTAAACCTATCTTGCCCCATACATTTTTATACATACCAAATTAAAAGCTTTTATCACAGCATATTAGCCACAGTTTTAAGCCCATGATGCTTTTAGAAATAAAAGGAAACAATTCCCTGTTACGATGGGTGTGCTGTCTTTGTTGTCCTCTTTATATTTATCATCTGGTATACGTTACACACAACAGTGCAACAAGCCAGTGCTGACCAAGAGAGAAAGATACATGTAGTAGGAGGCCTCTTGTTTATTCAGATACAAACCCCTCAGGCTTTACAGTGTAGCGAAGAACAAATCTAAATTTAAGATCTAGCCTATTAAAATAAAACCTTCCTATGGACATCGAAAAGGGTCATAAATACGAATTTATGGCTACCTAATTGAAAATGAAATTTCTCATTGACTAAAGCATGGTTCAACTGAAGAAGGACAATTAATTAACTAAGTGAGTCTCCAGAAAAGGGGTTTTAGGTTTGCTTTAGCATGTATAATTGTCATTTGTAGCTATTCGTATCAATTTTCTCTTAAATAGCATTCACAAATCTGGAAATATAGGGACTGAATCTAGCAAGGAATGGCCAAAAGAAATTATCTTTGTATCTTACCTAAAAGAAAAGAGATAAGTTTAAGGTAATTGTGATCTCTGGGATCTGCTGTGTTCTCTACAGAGGACACCTTTGCTTCCTACACTGCCCTCAGCACTGTGATCCTAATGTGAACCTTGTGATTGCCAAAATGTTACCATCGCAAAACTTCAGCTTTCAGCATCTGCAGGGTTGATTCCCAATGCTTTGTCTTTCCCACTCACTTCCTCTCTTTGTCAACTCAACTTTGCAACTCATTTGGAATTCCCATCTCCTCTGTGTTCCTCAAGTATGGCAGCACATGTCTTTCCAGGTCCAGCTTATGTTTTCCAGTCAATTGCTATTGTCCCTGCCTGGCATGTCCTCTTAGTATGCTGTTCTGTGTGCTCCAGTGCCAAGGGATGAGCTGACAATGGTGTCAGCTGCAGAGGTCAAGATTAGCCATTTTTTTTTCTCTGTAGAAAATTCCCTAAAGAAGCCAAAATACTGGATACCTCTAAAATAAAGCATTCCCTTGCCTCAGTCCCAAAGAGCATGTAATTGAAACTGTTTTATTTACATGGCAATGCTATATATATGTTCGTTTTCAATCTCTAACGGTGCTCTTGAAAGATATTATGTGACTGATGACTGAATACCTGGTTGGGTACTTTAATTTGGATTACCTGTGCTAGATAGCATCCTAGGCCATTGTCATTCAACAGCAGTGTACAGGATATACTATCACAAAGGCTTAGAAATGAGGTGAATAAGATTGTCATTGTGAAAAAAACAGTAGCAAGAAAAAAACCATGAGTTTCTCCTCTAAATAGGGAATGATGGGATTGAATAAATGATACACTCTTCTGGTGCTAGGTATCTTTCCATTTTTTTCAACTCTTCTCCTTAAAACACAGAATGCATCTTTCTGCCTATGGGGCTCAGCCTCTCTGAGGATAGCTATTCTATAAATGCTTCCTACTTCCAGAGCTTTTAGACCTGTAAAGAAAACAGATTGTGCCCCGAGTCCTTCATTTCATTGCAAAGTATTAACTTTTGGATCCCAAAGTAAATTTTTTTGATTTTGTTTTCATTTGGTTGTTATGATTTGAGATATGATCAAACTTGGCCTTTAACTTCCAGCTTCAAGGAAAATCTCTTGCCTCAATTTCCTAGTTCTGCCCTTAGTGGAATGCCACCTGCGCTTAAATAATCACTATTGAAGCTGCGAAAGACTAGGTGGCTTTTTTTCCTTACAATTGTTTAGCTCTTGATCATGGGAAACATGATTGAAACAGCATCACTAACTGACCTGTTAATATTTAGCCACTAATTACTAAGTTATGCCCATATGTAAATTTTTACAATAAAGAATCTACATAAACTCTACTAATTTCACTCAGCATGATAGTCAAACCTATTATTTTGACTATATTAAATGAAGTAAGAGTGCATACAATTAATGTTATAGTTTTTAGTATTATTCCTTTTGTACTGAAAATATAATGGACAACATACATAAATAATATCTTGCGTCATCTCTTGTCTTACCTATCACATTTTTGAGAAGACCAAGGAAATAAAAAATAAGATCATCCACAAAAATAAAGATCAAAATCCTACAGAGATGGACACACAAGTTTTGGCAGTAGGTCCCAATCTATTCCACTCCTCCCCACCTAACCCCAACCCCCAAACATCATTAATAGTAACATTCCCCAAAATGATGCCACAAAGTTCAGAACACAATATGAAACCACTACATTCTACCGTGACACAGCAAATGCATACGAAAGATCTGTTTGCAAGCCATCTCTTCCAAATATTTCTCAAACTATAAACATAAATTTCTGGAAGAAATAGAATAACATACCTGGATGCCTGGTATCTTTCCTGAATAAAACAGATCTGCCACGGAGCTAAAATGGATGGTATTTGGGACAAGAGGGTGAACCTTGCAGAGCCAGTGGTCACTTGGGAGTACTGTTTGAACGACTGATCCTGGTCAGATCAGAGGGCTGGATGTGATTAATTGCATCAAGGCAACTGACTCATTCTTGCCTCTGCAAGTCATTTTCAAAGTCAAGGGAAGCGGCACTTCCCATTTCCCTTCAGTACAGTGGCTGTTCAAGGCACATCAGGTGACAGAAACTTTGGTTCACAATCAGCTTTTTGGGGAAGACAGAGCCATTGAGTAATTGTCCAATGCAATGGAAGACCGTGATCTGTGTGTCACATTTTCTCACACGGAAGGAACCGCCAGTGTCCCCACCAACTTGGATTTATAAAATCCTTTCCTTCAGAGTGCTGAATGCTGTCAAGCATCTTATATGATGTATCGCAACTGATGCTTGGCCACTTTACAAATCAAACCACCGAATAGCAAAGAAGGAAAGTAAGTGTTGCAGAACTGACACTAGCAACTTGGAGGTAACTGAAAATCTGAGTTTGATTCATGAGAATGCAAAGACTTGAGTTGGAGTGACTTGCAAAGTCATTAGGAAGATTTCCCAAAGTTTGCCTGAGCTGGATCCTACTGACATGGCGAGGAAATCTGGGTGCCTCTTCCCAGCCAGCTGCAGTGAGACCTTGAAAAAGGCTGCTGTGGAGATAATTATACCATAGACTCCAGCAAAGTCCTCTAATCAGGTCCTTCCTTTTGTCTGTATAAAAGTCATTGGTAAATGCTTTGCCAGCTTTTAACAAACAGTAACATCATGCAACCTGATTTCCAAATGGATAATGGAAGCAGACAGCGAGACCACTGGTGGGGAGCTCAATCAGGAGGCTGCAGCGCTAATTAGCACAATGAAGGCGTAGAGCTGGAGAACACTGGGAGAGACAACAGGGAGTTCCCTTGGAAGTTTCGGGCGAGGTAGACAATTTCACTTGCTCTTTTAGGAAAGTATAAAAATCCTTATGTTTTATATAGTTTATTGTTCAGGCTGTTTGCACTGTACATACAAAGACAAACTAGGCTGGAGGTAAATCTCCCATCCCAGATCTTAAATGATGTCCTGTACCAACTCAGACTTGACACTGAGACAGTGGGTATAGGTGTTGTTCTTTACTGTAATGATGTGTGTTTGTAGGTTGTATTTAAAGTCATTTTTTTAAAGACAAGTCTTATTTCTCCTGAAACTATTCTTTGCAAAATGAACTTTGACATGATGCACCATGTAACTAATACCTAAAGAAAACAACTTACATGTATATGAAATACACTTATTCTTTGTGTGATATGTTTGTTACACAATGTCCTTATGAATATCATGTATAGTATTATTTTACCCATTTATAAAGGATAAAAGGTGTTTTGGTTTATAAGTAAACTGATGGCGTCAATGTTGGAACACTACACCTCTAGGATAATCTATGTCTTTGGGGAGATTCCTGTCATGTATTTGGTTGGAATTCAGAAACAATGATCCCCTATAATTGATTTCATTGTGTAAAATAATGTAGAGATTAAATCATTCATAGAAGTAATAATAGTGATAAAAAACTAAAATTCTCTATAGTTTAGGCACTACCTGATGTATGAACAAACTCTGCACAGGTCTATAACCAAGCAATTATAATTATCCCATTTATCTCAAATGGAGAGATGAATTATAAAGATCCAGTCCCCTGTCCTAAAATCTCACAGCTCACAATTGGGTATTTTCTGAATCACATTTGTTAAACCAACAGCTTTATGATTGGACATAAAAGAATTAAAAAAAACAATACTCTGGGGATAGAATCTCAAAATACAAATGTAGTATTGGATGCCTGAAAGTTTCTAGTCCTATATGATAACCTGTTAGGACAACGTTACCACTGACAGACCTGATTCAGATCTTCCAGTTACTTAACATAGATGCTGTACTATGGCATGTTGGGTGTACAGTGACATTGAATGTGCTCCTGAACTAAGTCTCTCAGAGATATGCCTTTCCTTTTGACTTCTTCTACATGGGTTGTAGACTCAGGTCATACCTCTTTGATCCATTCCACTTCCTTTACTCCAGCTTAACATAAAATAGTTCCAGATTCAGATAGGAAGTAAAGTTCCAGACCTGTATGGTTGGATTAAAGAGAGAGATAGGGTGGGGGCAGAGACAGAGAGAGAGGGGGGAGAGACAGAGACTGAGAGAGAATGTATAGCAAAAATAAAGATAATAAATGGTCAAAGCATGAACTCTTCACAGCTTAGGAAATAGTTCATCTCCTCATAGGAAGTATCCTATAATCAATTATTTTACAGGGGATAAAAATCGTCACTTTGGTAGCCAGCCTACAAGTATCTGCTACTAAGATTCATGGCAAATATCTCTCATGGCCTGAAATAGCAGTAGACATGGGGACAAGATATCTATCAGTCAACTGTAGCAGACAGATTTGGAATGCAAGTGTGGGAAGAAGACAACTAATTCTTTCCAAAGACAGTTCACTGCAGGTTAAAACTATGAAGAACATTTTTCATAAATGCATTATCCTTGCCTGAATTTTCAACATTTTTGAGAGATTGTCAAGGCATAACCACTTACAGTCTGATTTAAAATCCATAATGAAAGAAAAAGTTCAGCAAACACAGAGTGAATGGACAGAGTTCAGCACAAAATGTGATAGCAGATAACATAGAATGACAGACTCCGAAGTCCAGAAAGAAGGTAGATGATCCACTAGCTATAGGATACTTTCTTTCAATACAATCACCGTATATGACTGCTAAGCAGAGTAGGGACCCAATCCTTTGTCCCCCAAACACTGACAGTCAATCCCCCCAGAGAGCAGAAAAGAAATAGGCTAAGAGCAAAAGTACAGATGAGATTATCTTTTCCCAAGTACAATGGGAACTAGACACACTAGTATTATTTTCAGATGGAGATTGTTCCCTGAAAACATACTAAGCCACCCA
The DNA here is from genome assembly GCF_903992535.2 of Arvicola amphibius. Lineage (NCBI taxonomy): Eukaryota > Metazoa > Chordata > Mammalia > Rodentia > Cricetidae > Arvicola > Arvicola amphibius. The sequence continues at coordinate 110,611,803 of NC_052054.1, forward strand.
TCCTTGTCGTATAAGGCAGAGCATACTACCATACTAATGATATTAATACCTGTATTGCCTAACGTATATAGGTTCTTCCTGAAGTCTGCATAGCAATAAAGGTGTACCGTCAAGGGCCCAAGGATTCTTTGCCTAGACCACCACTAATGGATGCTTCGGAGAAACTTTGTCAAACTATGGCCACTCTTAGTTGTCCATCCTTGTTGGTCTAGCCACTTCTTGGATATCTGAATTTGTTAGTAAATTAGTTCCCACTGTTGGCTTCTCTGTTAGCACACTCTAAGAGATGTTATGTCTTTCATATCTCTTTAAGGAGCAAGTTCTTCAAAACAGCTTCCTAGATTTCATAAAATGTGCCAGTCATTGTTGTGTAATTAACCTAAAGATAAAATGCTATATGTAATACCCTCCTTCCAGTAGAAATTTTATATAATTCTTTTTTCTTTTTCTTTTTTTAAAAAATTCTATGGTAAGAATTCTTTAGGTATCATTAAGAAAGTACATTGTATAGGTTAGATAATATTTAGGAGACTCCAAATTGTATCCATCATGATTTATACTCTGTCTCCACATCTAATGCTGGGCTAGGAAAATAACCTCTTTCATAAATTACTGGGTAGACAATGGATCATATGAATGATTTCTTAATATCTGCCAAGAGTGTTATGCTCTTTCCAGGAGGAAAAACCCAAGAAGACACAACGTCTCCATCCATCCAACCTGTGGGTACTCAACCCCACTCAAGGTGGTGTCAATTACTGTCAATACTTTGGACAATGTTTTTTAATTCCACATTTGAAAAAAAGGCTGCATCTTACTGGTTATTTATACTAGATACCTCCATCTATTGGACCCATTCCTCTAGACCTCTGCTCAGACTCAGGCCAGCCCAGACCCCCTTTTAGTTGATGGTCTACTGATCCATCAGTGAGGCTCTTTGTCTTGACTAGTAACACCTTGGCTTTAGCCTGTTCATCATTTCTTCCACCCAGGAGGCATATCTGAAGAATAGTAAGCATAACTGGTGATATAGAATTTAAACGAGTCCAACAGATGCATTTACATATACAAGAAAAATCCAGTTTTTTTCCAAAGCTGGTCTGTCTGCTCAATTAGCAGTATCTGTTTTGGACCAATGATTCTGATCATCATCCACAGAGAAGTCTCGGATTTTTCTTCAAAGGATAATGATTATGAGTCTCATGCATCCTTGCTAATGGAGCCGAGCAGGAGCCTTTATGTTGTAAGTAATCAAAAAACTACCTTTGGGATATCACTGCATGCTGAATGCAAAATAACAGAACAGGATGGAATGGAAATGAAGTCTCCAAATTAGACTCTGCCGAGAATCTCTGGAGCATTTGGTTTGATGACTCTCCGAAGTATTCTGGCAAGCCGAAACCCCCGTATTGGTGGAGGCATGAAATACAGCAGCTTCATGGTCAAGTCAGCAGGTTTTCTGGCTGTAAGTCACATGGATTAACAGTATACAGAAATATGGTGTGAAGAGCCAAGAGCCTGTCATAGTTCTTTGTATTTCTTATTGTGTTTTGGCAGGAATCTCATAGAAGAATATTCATCCTCTGGGAAAGGACTAGTTAGTTATTCAGTGGTTCTTACCAATGGCTCTGCATTGTATCAACACAGGGTAACTTTAAAAGGATTTCCTGTAAGATACATCTCCAGAGGGTTTTATCATTTGGTCTATGTCAGGATTCTAAGGTACTAATGTTCAGCCAGTTTTCTAGGATTTTGTTTCAGGATAGTCAGGGTTAAAAAGCTAAATCGTGTGTGAGTCCAAGTCTCATGATTTTAAGAGCATGGCACCTTGTTTTACTGAACATCAGATTTGACTGGAGGACCCTGTTTCTGGGTAAAGAAAAAACTGGGAATTTCTGAGCAAGACACAAGCTAGTACTTATTTATTAAAAGGTAAAGAGGTTATTTGTTATCCTTTTAGTGGACAAATAAGAATCCATTCTCTTATTTGATGTAGAACTATTAACGACTCAAAAACCCCAGAAAGAATTCAAGCAACTTGTAAAAGATGAAAATAGAATTTAGAAAGGCCCAATTATCCTGTGAAGATATGGACTTGTGGTAGGGTTTGCAAGACAGGAAACATGGCCAAGAGCTTCTACTGAGAGAAAAAATTGTCAGTCACCATGCATTCTATAGAAATAGGTATGACAGCTCTTCCCCATGGTTTCTCAACAAGGCAGAGCCAGAAAACATTCATTTCCTTGATTGAGAGGCACACTTCCCTGTCTACTGTATGGTTTTGAGCTGGATTGTTCCTGAGAGGAAGTCCTAGTTTTGCTGTTACTGACAGCACCATATTTAGAGGCCATCATGGTGGAACTGATCTATGACAGTTAAATCCTTTAGTTCTGTAGACTCAAAAGACCCTCGCAAATCAGCCCCGCTAGAGAGAAACAGAAAGTCGGTTGCCTGCTTAGAAAGTTTGAGAAACAAAAGTCCTATCAGAGGAATGAAATTAAAATTCCATTAAGTTTCTATGATTGACTTACAAAGTGAGCAACCTAACTTTTTCCTCTAAATTAAATAAACAAAATCTGCTTATTGTATTTTTAAGGCCAAGGATTATCATCATTTCCTGGCATTTATGGCTTCATTAGACACATGCTGCCGAGCATTTATTTTTTTTTCTCTCTCTCTCCTTTGAGCTGTGGAGAACAATTAAGATTTTCCTCTGTTGTTCTTTTTTTTGAAGCAGCAGTGCATTATAAAATGGAAATCAATAATTTTTTTATTTAATTACTACAATGGTCAATGGGTTGGTTGGAAGAAACTTCCAAGGAGACTAAAGAGAAAACATTATTAGTGCCAAGTCTAAGCTTTCTTTTGTTTTTTTTTTTTTTTGTATTGATTCTTATTGAGCTCTGCATTTTTCTCTGCTCCCCTGCTTGCCTCTCCCCTCCCTCTTCAGCCCTCCCCCAAGGTCCCCATGTTCCCAATTTGCTCAGGAGATCTTGCCTAAGCTTTCGTTTCTGACAATTAGTACCTGTGTCGCTGGACACAGGCTTTGAGGTCTCAGATGCTCAATCCAGGCCCAACGTGGCAGTTTTCTTCCTGCTGCCTGTGGATCCAGATGTAGAACTCTCAGCTACCTCTCCACACTATGATTGCCTACATACCACCATGCTTCCGTCCACGCTGGAAATGGCCTAATCTTCTGAACTGTAGGCCATCCCCAGCTAAATGTTCTTTAGTAAGAGTTGCCATGGTCAAGGTGTCTCTTGATGGCAATAGAAACCCCAAATAAAACACTGGAACAAAGAGATGTGCAGTTGTGCACAGAGAAAAATATTTGATTATCTGTTTGACATGACTTAAAGTATAAAAATGTGGATGTTTTATCCACTTGATCACAGGGCTCCATTGTTTAATTTAATAGGGTCTGTTAAGTTAGAATTTTTCCATAGGGAGAGCAGAAAAGAAACAGCAGGCTAAAGCACAAGTCATGGGGATCTGTGAAGAGCATCCTGCACCTAGGATCTGTATCTCAGAAGGGTCCCTTGTGCATGTATTATCCACTCCCTTTACTTCTGACCAAAATTGGAGTGGGGTGGGAGCAGTGCATTTTCAGAGTTTATCCCAGGACAGAGAAAACATCCCTGTTCTCAGAGTGAGAAAAATGTCAAGAAATACAAAGCCCGTGCATTCCGCAGGGTGCCCAGGGGTAGGGAAACCATAGGAAGCAGAAGACATTGCAATCTGGCATTGATGAGTAGATAGCTCTTTGGGTTTTGCTCTATCAGTGATTTCAGAAGTGCTATTCATGCTTTTCCTATCTCAGGGTTGATGTTCTATATTTGACTAGCATTTTTTAAAGGGCAAGACTCCTTGTGTTAGAATGTTTTTTGTATCTAGGGAACCGTTGAAGGTTAGAATACATGGAGGAATAGATAATCATTAAATTGAGATATTCTACCCAAAGAAGAGGGCCATGAGAGACTGAATTTCAAAAGGATGAGCTTAAGTGGGAAACGAGAATTTCATATCAGAGCTTCTCTCAGCCTCCTTTAATGTGTCCTTTAATTTTCTATGTTAAAGTAACTATGATTACTTTGATATCAGATGATGAGTTTAGACAAATGATGCCCAGATACACACCCAGAGGCTATTTTAGGAGTCCTTTATGAGAAGCAAATGTCTCCACGCAGAGAGTCAGTGGCATTTGCAAGCAGAGATCATACTTACCTGATACCATAATCCCACCTTCAAAGTGCCTAACAGACTAACAGCAAATACTACCATTCCATTGCTCACACAGACCTTCAGAGAATTCTCAGCAGCATCGAAGCTTGCCACATCTACCACCTACAGACATGTTAATAGTTGGCAGTTTTCTTTTCAGCTCATCTACTTCCATAACTCCCACCCTTGGTTATCTTTCCAAAGTGAGCTATTGCCAGAATGAGAGCACGGAACCTCTTCTAGACAACACTGGCTATCTTTCACGTCTTCTATCTAGACCAGAAGTTTCTCAAGAATCTAGGGCTCTTCTCATTGCTGTGGTCACGGAAGACGACCAGCAGGAAAATGAAGGTGCAGAAAGTAATGACTACTCCAACTCCAGCCTCTTCATTTAACCCAAAAGTTGACATGCCAAAGCGGAATGAAGGGAAGGAATAATCCAGAGTGGTAGTTCTTAGCTAAAACGTGGGGAATCCTTACCTCCAGGTAACACTTGGCAATGGCTTGGGGTGTTTTAGATTGTCATATTTTGTACCAAGGGATGCTATTTATATTTACTGAAGACAGGTTGTTACTGAAGACATGATTGTGTAAAACATCCTAAAAACATACAAAACCATAGCTGCACAAAGGATTATCAGGCCCCAACTGTCAGTCATGTTTCTAATGAGAAGCCTCCAGCATAGGCTGGTGTGCTGATAATGTCTCTCTCTCTCTCTTCTGCTTCGCTAAAGTCCTTTGCTTGTTTCCATTAGAGTCAGGTCATGCTGTTCCCAAAGAGGCAGGTGAGAGCATATATGCTCATTATATTTTTCCCTTCAAGTCTGAGAACAACTCAATCTTCCAGGCCATTTACTCTGCTTCCTTCTTAAATAATTTGTCAATACAAAAGGCTGTCTAGTCAAGGTAAGTAGAAACTTGACAGCAACAGAAATTACTAGATTGTTTGAAGAGACACTGACCAAATAGAATAACAATGTCAGTACAAGTCAAAAGCAGGGTGGTTATGTTATGCTTCAGAGAACCAAAACTCACGCAGAAGGTTTGCTAAAACAGAAAACAATGATCCTTCAGTTTCTGAATCAGTAAAACTGGACCACATGGAAGCCACAAATGTCAGTACCAAGTCGCCAAGTGCTAATGAAATGTTGTACTCCTACCTAAGTACTGTTTCTCATGGGATTAATAAGCTGGGGAGAAAAACTATCATTCTAAGCATTCAAAAGGATGAAGCCTATGAACAGAGCTAGAAAAAGAAAAGACTAAGTTGGACAAAAGCTTGTAATTATTGCTGGATCTTTAAACTCATCAGAAACGTGGTTGAGATAGCTGAGCGAGTTAAGGTGCCTGCCACTAAGCTTGATAACCTGAATTCCATCCCAGGTACTCACATACAAATAAAGAACTAACTCCACCATCATTCCTCTAACCTTCACATGGGCTCCATGACCCTCCCCCGTTACACACATACCACAAGAACATATGTATATATGAATTAAATAAAGTAAAAAGAAGAGGAACACATATGTATCACAGACAAGTGGATTCACTAAGAAGCATCAAGTTAAAAAAAAAGAATTTTTATAAATATCTAAGGGATTAATTTCTGTAGTGATCAGGACAGCACACTGCAAATCACAACTCCAAAACATGGCTTGACAAATGTAAGTCCATCATACAAAAAATATGGAATTATTGAATAATTATATAAAAATTACAACCAGGTTGGCTGTACTTATTTATCATTTTTCTTATTTTTTTATGAAAAGGTGAGATATTCAACCCTGTTCTAATTTCATATAATCAAAAATTCACTTTTCAAGAGAATAATTTCCTGTGTCTGAAATTTGGTGACAGGGTAAACCATTTTCCCAGGTTAAAAGTTATTTCACCAAAATATTTTCTTGTCCTCTTATTCTGGGAAATAAAATATATTCAGAATTATTTCAATTACCTACATAAAACTAGAAAAATAGCTACTATTTTGGGAACTAAATTAAATATTGACTTAGTAGAAATTTCCTTTATGATATATCTCTAGCACTATTCATTTAGATTGTGTTTATATATATTTATGCATTAACTTTATACCCTCTGTAAAGGTATATAATACTTTGTATACAAGCATTACAAATAATTATAAACAAAGGCACCTTGGCCATTGTTTTCCCTGAGCATCTGACATTTCAAAGAATTTCCAGGATGGGTAAGAAGCTCGCATTTTCCATCCTTATAATCTCTTTTCAAACTAAGGTAGGGACATAGAAACTGTGCTTTGTGGTAGATTAGTTCAATTTCCTCACAATTTTAAAATATATTTTAAGCACAAAAACTGAGCACATATATAACTCAATGAATTTGGACACCTATAGGAATGGAGCTATCCATGAAAGGTGAATCACAAAGCTATCCATGGCCCCTCCCAAGTCTCCAAATTATCATTTATTATACTTGCACTTGTGATAAACACATCTAATATAAGGTCACAGTCCTTAGTTAGCTTTCAAATACACAGTACAGTGCTGTTTACTGTAGAACAGTGTTATTCCTTGGTTTTTAAACATTTACCATCGATGAATTTTGTAGTTTTCATTGTCTACATATAAAGTACTAATGCATAAAACCACACAGGTACACTATAGCAACGCAGGTATTCAATGAACAAAACCCCAGCTCTCCTTAGAGGTGGGTAAAGTATTTACCAGCTGTCAGAGGAGGTCCTAAACAGTCCACAGAATCCCTGAAATAATGGATCCTCCGGCTTCACCCTTCTGCAATGGAGCATTTTCTCCATTTCTTCTAATCTCTTGTTTTCCCCATTTTCAGGAAGACTGCACATTTGTTTACCTAAGTCATTTGTTCAGGATAGATCTGTCTGGGGAAAAAGCCACCTAGGGAATGCAGCTAGGAGACAGAGAGGAGGGAATTTGATGATCCTAGATGAGGAGAAAGAGATGGCAGCTAAGCAGCAAGAAAATAAAATAACACTCTGGAAGGTTTGGTTTCGTGTTGCATCCAAGTAAAGAAACAGTAAACCATCATGGGATCTCAGCAGTGTCTTTCAATTGAAACGATCACGCCACTCATTGTCTGTGGCTATACTTTCCTCTTTAATAGTCTGTGGCATACTAAATTAGATGTGAAGAATATTTAATATTAAATAAACAGTATCTTATTGGTGTGATGCATACTATTTGCTAGCAAGGTAAATCTGTGAAAATCCACAGAAGAAGGCAGACACAGTTGAAACAAGAAACACCACCATGCAAGTTTGGGGTGTACTGTATTTAATCTTTACTTTAGCAGACATCACAGACATTCATGAATGCAGAGCATAAGGAGGTGAAGCAAACAATTCAAACTTTTATAAGGGAAAAAACACACAGAAGGATGTTTTGCTCTTTAATGTATCCTTTAATATAAAATGGCAGGCAGCGAGGCTTAAAGGGTTTCAAATCAAATTAGCAAGTTACTGCCAGAATCTTACTTTAAAGGGACAGAGTAGGATAAAATGAGAATTCTCACCATGCTTTCTATGTATAGGCAAGAGATCTTTTGGATCTGTCTGCTTTGCAATTTTATTCTCATTGCAATCTTCTATGTGAATACTAATTATTGCATTTCATCAATGATCATAGTGGTCACTGCATGCTTGCGTTGAATGTGTCTTTGTGTATTTGTATGTTTGTCTGTGTCTGTGTGAATGTATCTGTGACTGTGTGTGCATGTCAGGTACGTGTGTCTTTGTGTATATCTGCATATGTATGCCTCTGTGTATGTCTTTGAGTATGTTTGTTTGTGTTCGCTGTTTGCTATTATAATTTCTCTACTTTTATAGATGAAAATACAGTGATTTTTATTTGTGTTTTAATAAATGAAGCTTGCCTGAAGATCAGAGAGCAAAGCCAGCCACATTAGTCACCCATACAGGCTAGGCAGTTGTGGCACACACCTTTAATTCTAGGACTCAAGGCCACCATGGGCTACATGAGATTGAATCAGTCTAAAAGAGAAACAGAGCTCATACCTTTGATGCCAGCACTTGGGATGACAGGCCTTTAATCCTAGCACTAGACAGGAATACAAGGCAGGAGTTCAGTACCGTCTTCAGTTTAAAGGTTGAAGCACTGTAGTCTGTAGTCATGTTGAGGACAGGATCACCCCTTTGTTTATCTGAGTATTGGTAAAGGTAAGAACTTTCTATTGACTTGGTTGCTTTGCTTTTCTGATCCTCAGTATCTATCTCTGGGTTTTTATTAGCCATGCTCCATGACATCACAAAGTTTAAAGGCTCTGGATTTAATTTGTCATTTTTAAATCTAGCACTTGGCAAAAAGTTTGGCTAAACTCAAAATTAAAAGAATTTATTGAATGAGTGACAAATGGTTGTCAAAGAGAGAGAAGGGGGAGGGAAGAAGAGGGAGAGAAAGAGAAAGAGAGAGAGAGGGAGAATAGACACAGGTCTCTCAGAGTCTCATTTGGACCAAGATTGTTATCAACTTTATCTACTTTATATATTAGTCATCAAAAGCATAAAGCATTTTGCTTTCGCTTTTGAATTTTCAGAAACATGGCTTCATATCATTGAATGAAGAAGAATGGTGACTCAGAAGTGATCACAGCTGCAGTCGGCTGAGGTTACAATAATAATTAACTGGTAACTGGTACCATGGTTGTGTTTTCCATACTGTTGTTTGCTAACTTGTTCATTTCTTTATTAAACAAAAATAACAAAAAAACCTGTGCACACTTTGTATGAAAGCTTGGAACAAAAACATAAGCCCAATGAAGTCATTGATTAACTGAACTTAGGATAGTATTCTTAATTATAAAACATTTGCAAATGAGTAGAAAATTCATTAAATTAATTGACAACTAATGAGGAAAGGAAATAGTACTCACTATAACTTCCTCATTTTGTGAAAATAACTGATCATTGAAGAAAACACTGGTAAGTCCAAGCCACCAGAGAAGCAAGGATACCCTGACTATCTCTTGAAACATGGATTATATATAATGTGATAATGATTTCTGAGGAAAAGACACTCTAAAGAAAGAGGAACCTGGATCAGTAGCCTTCAGCCAAATTTCCCCAGACATTATGTCATAAAAATTAAGAGTGATTCTGAAATTTAAAAGACGAGTCAACTTCAGGGAAGAAAAAGAGAAAGTTCTGGTTTGCAACATTGCATTAAACATACCAAAGACATTGTGAACCAGAAGGAGTGTACAGCCTAAAGCTAAGAGAGTTAATGCTGAAGCAGGTAACACTTACTACATGCTATCCCAACTAAAATTTAAAATTTTTGTTCAAAATTAATAAGTGAAACACATAAAACCCAAAACCTGATCACACATTGCCCCAATCATGGCAAACAAGTATTTTTTAACTGTCGACTTTTTAACTTTTTAATTTATTTTTTAAATTTCATTTTACATTCCATTCCCTGTTCTCCCCTACACACATAACCCCCCACCTCCTCCCAGTCAACCCCCCATTCACTCCTTCCAATGGATAAGGGTTCCCATGAGAAGTCAACAAAGTCTGGCACATTAAGTTGGGGCAGGACCAAACCCTTTTCCCTGCATTAACGCTGAGCATGGCATTCCATCATTGGGACTAGGCTTCAATAAGCAAGCTCGTGCACCAGGGATAGATCCTGGTCCTACTGCCAGGTGCCTTGGAGACAGCCCATGCTTCACCACTGTCTCCCATATCTTGATAGAGAGGGCCACTATGGGATTAGGGAGAAACCTGCTGCTAGGGAAATTCCCAAGAATCCACAACAATGTTCCCAGCTAAGACTCCTAGCAATAGGGAAGAGGGACCCCAAACTGGTCTCCCCTGTAAGCCAAGTGGTGAATACCGCAATTATCATCATGGAACTTTCATCCACAACTGATGGAACCAGATGCAGATATCCACAGCCAAGCACCAGGCCAAGCTCCAGAAATCCAGTCGAAGAGAAGAAGGAGGGAACATATGACCAAGGAAGTCAAGATCAGATGGAGGAATCTACAGAGTCAGCTGAACTAAGCTCATGGAAACTCAGACCAAACAAGTTTTAAGTCACCTTTACAGACAATGTTATATATGGGGTTTTGTGTAGTGCTTAAAATCTTCAGTGGGTTTGTTTGGCCAGTCCTTTTGATCTTCTGTTCAGGTGTCTCCTTGATACTCCTTCAGCCATCTTTGCATAGTCTCCTTTGTGTCAGACAAAACGCTTCCTCTCCTATAAAACCTGCATGCTTCTGCCTCAATGCCTCATATTATTTAGTTTTCCCTTTGCAAGAACTTCGTTGGTTCCACTGAAGTACAACTTCCTCTAAATAATTCCCCATGCATGAAATATTTCTTACGCCCACCTATTAAGGTAGCTATCTTCTTCTCCTGTATACCCACACTGTGTTTTCAATTATTATTGGTATATTCTATGTTATAGTATAGCATCTATTTTCAGATTCATTTTATTCATTTGAAGAGTCATGAATCACAGAGAAAATCTTGGTTTCTAAAGCATGTGTTTAGCCAACCCTATCCTTTCCATTAACTTCTGTAAATAATATCTATTGAATCTAAACATAAAATTAACAAATTTATAAATCTTATAAAATTATTCTCTAAAAATTAAATATGTCTTAGATTATTATAAGCATTTACCATTTTATAACAGTTTAGAATGTATAAAAAGTAATATCTATTTTGCTTTAACTTTTTTATCAACCTTTTTTATCAAGGTTTCATGCTTGAAGTCCAAGTTCATCAGTAGACAAGTTAAAGAATTAGAATTTCTTAATATATATATTTCCCTTTGGGAGTGGTTGATAATTGAAGAGAGGAATGTGGAAATGGAAATAGAATAGTATTTGCATTAGGAAAGTTCTTTAATACAAAACAGGGATGAGGGAAAGGAAACCACAATGAGCTAAGTTTTGGTGAAATTATTCATTATGAAAAGAAATGAGATGCTTTCCATATCTTTGTTTTGGGGGGTTTTTGAGACAAGGTTTATCTGAGCTAGCTCTGGAATGAGCTCTTATATAGCAGGCTGGCCTCAAACTCACAGAGATACACTTGCCTCTTTTTTCTGAGTGCTGGGATTAAAGGCGTGTGCCACCACTGCCCTGCTTGCTTTCTGTATCTTAAGAGCTCATTTTAACTTCTAAATACCATGAAAGATGTCCTTAAGGAAACAGTAGTTACACTATGTGACATTCAAGGTGGTCGCACAAGCAAATGCATTTGGTAATTACTGATAAATTCAGAAAAAAATAGAGCCATAGTATTTTTAAATTCTAGGCATTTTCAAAGTGTATTGAAAGACATTTGGCAAAGCTATTATTATTATTTTGGCTGGACTATGAGTACCAGCCAAATGTTGAGCCGTTGGCAAACTACACTCTTTAATTAATGAACCATTGATATGCATAAAGAAACTATCTTTTAACTCTCCCCATGGGTCATTTAGGGTAGTTCAAATTGCCTGAACTTTTTTCATATAGTTATTTGCTAAATAACTAGGTCATATTGTTAGACTTGTGATATATTGAAGTGTTCTAATTTAGAACAACTTGTATGTTAAATTGGAAACAACTGACCTAAGTTTATAAGAATAAGAGACTCTCCTGCAAATGATGGAAAATTCAAAGTGATGGGTTTGATGAGAGTAAATTGGTTTCACTGGTTCATTTTCTGGCTGAAGGGTAAAGAGAAAAGAGAAACACTACCGTTTGGAATTTCCCCGCGCCGATAACACTTCTCTTCCTTGGATATTCTTTGAATCAATTATAAATCTATTTCTCTCCCTTGACTATCAATCACATCTTATTGAAATTTTAAAACATAATCCACCCCAGTGATAGATATCTGGATCCATATCTTTTCTTTTCTTTCTAGAGATAAAACTTACTTTACAGTCCAGGATACCATGAAACTAATGATTCTCGAGTCCCAAGACTTTTTTTGTTTGCTGGGATTATAGCCATACACTGCCATGCTTGACAGTAAGCCACATTTCTTTACTCTTTTCCTTTACTGTACAATGTTTTTGTGAATTGGCCATGAAAACTATCTTCTGTCATATCCACCATGTCTTAACCATACTACTATATGGTGAAAAGAAATACTTTGAAATTCCCCTTTTCTGTCTTTCTGTATGTCTCCTTCTGCCCCATCTGCCTGTATCTATCCATCCTTTGTCCCCTCCATTTTTCTTCCCTAGAAAAGGATTTTGATCGATTTTCTTTAATTACTCCAATTCCACAGGTCATATCTAGCTTTTATATCTTATACTTTTCATAAAAAAGCTCTCCTCCTCACCCTCCCCAACTCTTTCTCCTTCTCTCCCTCTACCTCTTCCTCCAGTTCTGTAATTGGACCTAAGAAAACTGCTCTACCCGTAATCTACATAGCCAGTCATTTTTTAATATTTCTCTTCAGACAAGTTTTCACTAAATTGATCAGGCTAGCTCTGAATTCATTCTGTAACTCAAGTTGGCCTTGAACTTGAAATTTCCCTGCCTCAGATTCCCAAGTACTGATCTTACTATACCAAACAGTCAATATTTTTAAAACTTGAATTTTCCCCCAAGTTTGAGAGTTAAGGTTATACTGCTAAGAATAAAATGCAACAAGATCAATGGAGTGATTAGAAATAAGTATTCTATTTCCAGGCTACAACATGTAACTTTTTGGATTTCTTTCTAATAAATATGTCTGTGAGGAAACACACACACACACACACACACACACACACACACACACACACTTACATAAAGACACACACAGTGTATTTTTTTCACTAACTTTACAAACTCATAAACTGGATCACCTTATTATCACATTAGTAAATGGGTCATCAGCAGTTTTGTCTTGGAGTCACCTCAACTTTGAAAAAAAATGGTTTAATAAAATTTACACAAGTTTGTATATATTCGTTTCCATGTGGCTGTGCATATGTGTAGGCACACATAGATGTGGAGACCAGAGTTGAATGTTAGGCATTACTACTTGAGAGCCATCCACCTTGTTTCTTAGAGATAGAGTATCTTACAGTGACCTGGTATTTGATTATTAGGCTAATCTTCCTGGTTGCAAAGCTGGAGTGATCACCTGTCTCTATTTCTCCAACTGGGAATAAAAAGAAATGAATAGTACAAGTGCAGATGTGCAAATGTCAAAAGATGATATGTAGGAATTGATTCTCTCCTTTCATAATGCTGTTCCCAGGGATTGAAATCAGGTCAACAAGCTGGGCAGTAAACACCATTACTCAATGGGTCATTGTACTGTTCCTACACCAGTCTTTTCATATAGGTTCTGGGGCTCAAATTTAGGTCTTCAAGTTTGTACAGCAACACGTTATCAGCTGACCTGTCTTCCCAACCCCCAATTGTTTTGTTAATGAGATGATAGATAGATGATAGATAGATAGATAGATAGATAGATAGATAGATAGATGATAGATAGATAGATAGATAGATAGATAGATAGATAGATGATAGATAGGTAGGTAGGTAGAGAGAGAGAGAGAGAGAGAGAGAGAGAGAGAGAGAGAGGGAGGGAGGGAGGGAGAGAGTTATATAGTACGCCTCTAAGGGAATTAGTCAAGGCATTTCACATACTATATGTAGTGTATGAAACAACATTTTGGTGTGGAACAGTTCTGTATTCAATCACTTACGTTTTAAATAAACGCTGATTGGCCAGTAACCAGGCATACGTGGGACAACCAGACAAGAAGTAGAGGTACGACAATGAGAACAGGAGTATTCTGGGAAGAAGGAAGCTCTCCCCACAGTCTTGTCCAGACACCGAAGAAGCAGGATGTGACCTGCCCTGCTGGAAAAAGGTACCGAGCCATGTGGCTAACATAGATAAGAATAATGGGTTAATATAAGTTATAAGAGCTAATACAAAGCCTGAACTAATGGGCCAATCAGTTTATAACTTATGTAGACCTGTGTGTGATTTTCTTTGGGATTTACTGGCTGTGGGAATTGGGCAGGACAGAAACCCCAATAAGCAGGTTCTCATGTTACAACATTTAAGAAATTCTAAGTAATACAGCCTTTCAAGTCTACAAAATCAAAATTTTCATCTTAATAAGGTACCCAAGACATTTTTACTTGCATTTTTAAGCTTGAGAAACATCAAACATACAAAATGTGCAACTTATATTGCAAAGTTTTATTTGTATTACATACAATATATTACATGTATTATGTAATATTTCTTTACATGGTTCCTTATTTTTCTGAAATCATAGGCAGTAAAGAACAACAGAAAGTTCAAATAGGTTAATAAAGATATTTAAATTTTCAGTACATTTCTGAGGTTTGTTAAACATAGCTAACTTTTTAAAACATAGTATTTAAATTCATAATTTGATAACTCATTGGGGAAAACAAATTATGATATAATGCACTCTGACTACTGTAGTTATCCCACTATTTATTGCATCTTAACATGTAAAAGGAGACTGCGTGTTCATTTCCCTACCACCCAGATCAGAATAATCACACAGTAACCATATTAATTACACCACTGCTTGGCCAATGACTTGGGCATATTTTCAGCTAGCCCTTACATTTTAAATTAACCGACTTCTATTCATCTTTGTATCACCACGAGGCTGTGGCCTACCAGTAAGTTTCCAGGGCCTGTATCCTTTGGTAGCCACATGCCATTTTCCTGACTTTGCCTTCTTTCACCCAGCATTCAGTTTAGTTTTCCAATCTAGCTCTATTCTGCCCTGTCATAGGCCAAAGCAACTTCTTATTACCAATGGTTAAAAAAAAAACACATTCATAGCACACAGAGGGGAATCCAACATCATTTTAGGACAATTTTATTTGCCTGTTATAATGCTATGTAATGGTATAGAGACTGGAGCACAAATTATAATTGGTCTTAATAATAAAACCCCAGAGTCAGATATTGGGGTGAATGCTGAAAGATCAGAGAAGTAAAGGAACCAGCCACTAGAGAGACCATTTACCTCTATTGATTTCTCAGACTGAAGGGGCCAAGATCCTGTCTTCACAAATTCTCGGACTGAATGAGCTGAGCTCCTTCCTCTCTCCTCCAGCCTTACATTCCTCCCTCTACACAGCCATATTCCTTTCTGTCTCTGCCTCCCTAGTGCTGAGATTAAAGGTGTGTGACTCCACCAAATGACTCAGTTCCTCTTTTAGACTGATTCAATCTTGTCTACATCAGGGTGGCCTTGAACTCCTCCTTTTTCTTTGTCCTTCCAAGTGCTGAGATTAAATGTATGAGATACCACTGCCTGACCTCTATGATTAATTAGTGGTTAACTCTACCCTCTGTTCTCCAGACAAGCTTTGTTTGTCAGAAACAAACAAAATATCACCACAAGAGATTCTTTTCTACCCTATGGTCTGTGACCACCAGTTGATACTTTGAAACCAACTTTCATTATTTTGTTATACAATGGTAATCTACAGACATTCACAAATCAAAACTCACTTTATTGTTTTGAATGTCTGGATTCAGAAAAGTGATAGAGAAATTGATAGCACAGATAGGTTCTAAATATGATGGCATACATTGTTTTAGGGAGAAAGAGAGATGGAGAGGGATAGAAAGAGAGAGAATCTTAAAAGATCTGTTATATATTTGCCAGGACAATACTGCAAAGAGCAACTTCAAATAGAACAATAAACAACAAATAGAAATCTGCCATAATCTTTCTATAGAGTGTTTTCATTCATCCACTGAAGTTAATCTGCTTTGCAGATCTTTTGTTGACTCTTAGTTTATACTGAGTTTCCTTCAAAACTGTACTGATGTTCTCTAGTGCCATTAAATCGTGAACCATCCTAGCATGTGTGTTCTGCCCCACGTGTGTATTAGAAAGTCACTTAGCTTCTCCGGTCTGGCAGTTCTTGCTTGTTTGTTTGACTGAAACATGAAGAAATTGGAATCACTACAACAGAGGAATATTCTAAACACATAGCTTCCTTAAATGCTGAGACAAGTGCCTTGTGGTTTCTCAGAGAGAAACAAGTTCAGAATTGAAAAAAAATCCCAAATATGGAATATGGCATAAGCATTATATGCAAAATACTGGCTACTCTGTACTACTTCTGGATGGTCAACAGAGAAATAGTTGGACAGTATCAGAAAGAGCTCTTTAAAGTCAGATATGTGCCTTATATCACTTCAAACATCAGATCCCACATTTGAGAGTTTAAGTGGTTTCTCAACCTAAAATTGGTGAGATTACAATACACAAGGAGATGTCAACATAAATAACCTCACTTTTAAGAGCATGCGGATTTCTTTTATTATACAATTTGGAAATTCTACTCACAAAAATAAACAAAATAAAGTAGCCTTGATTTTCTCTTTATTTTTGTTTATGTTTCAATATCAGCATTGTCACTAGCTAACATTACACAGAAAATGTCAAATTCCACAGAGAGGACAGTGGAACAAAGAAGAGCCAGTGTCCCAAGGGAGAAAGGGCCTCATTGGCACTGCACGGTGAGTCTTGTTCAGAAGAACTAGGCTACTTATAAAAAAATTGATGTGGGAGGGTCTTCTGTTTTGTGTTGATTATATTGGTTAAATAAAGAAACTGCCTTGGCCCTTTGATAGGACAGAAAATTAGGTAGGCTGAGTAAATAGAACAGGATGCTGGGTAGAAGACAGTGAGGCAGTCACCATGAAGCTCCGGCCCGAGATGGATGGAGATTAGAATCCTCCCGGTACACCACGACCTCGTGGTGCTACACAGATTAGTAGAAATGGGTTAATCAAGATGTGAGAGTTAGCCAGTAAGAGGCTACAGCTAATGGGCCAAGCAGTGTTTAAAAGAATACAATTTGTGTGTTGTTATTTTGGGTGTAAAGCTAGCCCGGTGAGAGCTGGGCGGGACGAAAAGCAGGACTGCTCATTTATATCACTACAAAAACCCCCACAACTGTCAGTTTGTACATGCTTATTGTCCTCAGGGAAGTGAAATATCATCAAATGCATATGATTACTATATTTGATTAACTTATCTCTATCTTCTTTTTTCCATACTTAAGGTGCAGTTTTTCTCCTCTTTCTAAAATGTCTACCATAAGCAGGAACAAAGATAATACTTTTTTTAAAAAAATCAGTAAAGGGCTCTTCTAGAAAACAGACTACTGATCTACTTGGAATTCAAGAATCACACCAAGAATGTTGAATGCCTCTAGCTATATAGACTCACACTCACAAGTGCATTCAGAAAATGTCACAAAAATGATATTTTGGGGGAAAAATGAATAATGTTATATTTATCTATTACCATCAAGGATAGAGATGTTTCATTTACTTATTTCCAAAGAGCTTACCAAACAATTCATGACTTAGAATTTAAATGTAAAACATGTAATTTCTATTTAGATATTAAGACTTTTGAAAATTAGAAAGTTAGACTTTTATACATCTTGATAATTCAGCACCCCTTCCAATTTGACTGCTTAGGACTGTAATAAAACTGCTAATTCTGAACAGAGTTGGAAAATAGATGAATGTTTTAGGGACAATTGGATTTTTATGCTTTTGGCCACTTCTCTATGCGAAATGGGACAGTTAGTTTCACATGGAGCTTGTGTGCATGCATAACATAATGCCTCATAAAGCACTTCTCCCATGACCTGGAAGCCAGCACCAATGTACTGCAAATGCTTGCTCAGCCAATGCTACTGAACAGGTGACTGCAGGAAGCATCCATGTAAGACTGTTCCACTTATATGTCAATACGTGCACAGTTTACTGTCCTCCTCCTCAGATTAGAATAAGCTAAATGACTTCAAGCAGATGTTAAGTACAACGATATCTTAGTGCTCTCTTATATAGAAAGGAAAAAAAGAGTTTGATAGAAAGTGTTATTTCTCAAATATGTAATAAGTAACTTTTAGACAACTGACATTTTTTACCCTACATAGTAATATCCGTACACACATCTATAACACATATATGTATGCACATACATATGCAGGCTCACATATCACACACATGTGTGCATATGTGTGTGTATATCATACACACACACACACACACACACACAAATACAATCTAACACAAACACACACCAGGAGATGAATCGTTGTTAAAGTATGACTTTTAAATTAACAGTTACAAGACTTGAGGAGAGCCATTTTACAATACACTCAGTAATGAAGATGTGGTCTCTGACAGAGATTTTTTTTATAACTTGTCCAATATTTGTTTACTGTCTAAACTCAATAAAAACACGCTTACAGTCCCTCTAGGATGAACTGAAAGTCAACACTTGGTGAAAATTTAGTTTTAATATGAGAAAGTTTCCACAGGTAAGGATGCAAATTCATCACCTTTGCCATGACTTATGGTACTGTCCCATAAAAATACTTTATGAAAATTTACGTAAATTTTTACACATATGATTGTGTAAAGGTATGTTTGTTTAAAATTTTGCATGATATTTTTGCAGTCCATTCCGCTAAATGTCATCATGTGTGTTCTGTTTTCATTTTTGTTTTTAAATACATCCTGAGAAAAGGGTTGATTAGTAATATTTTAGAATATGAGTGATACAAGAGATCTGATGTTCTGCATTCTGTGGGAAAAGAGAATCCATCAGCATTGTGCCTGCACCCCTCATTGAGAAATACTTTTATTCCAGGTGCTTCCCACCTACAAGAAGTGCTGAATGAACTTCTCTTCAAGCATGGCAAACATTTTAGCTAGACCAACAGAATTCAAAACAGCCTGGACCGACCATATATGCCAAACTGCACTTCTATTCTGAAATTTGGGGCTTCAAATTATTCTAATGAATACATCAAAGTGCAACATAATGATATTTCACTTTCATTTCTAGTAACTAGGCAATTAGTTCTCTCTCTCTCCTCTCTTTCTCTCTCTCTTTCTGTGTGTGTGTGTGTGTGTAACATAGCAATAAGCAAAAGTAATGAAAATAAAGAGCTGATTTTATAGTAATATTTCAGAAGCAGCTTCTTATCAGATGCATTCTACATGTGTGTACATAAACACATGAACACAAACATATTCACACACATATACACACAGACGAACACACATGTACACACACCCAGGCACACATACAGATACGCATGTGCGTGCACACACACACACAATCATAGGCAACATTAGGAAGTGTCTATTTTCTATACTCTACTAATTTGGGGCTAGTTAATGGAAGATACATGGGGCTGTCACTCCCTAGTTACAGAGGACCAATAAATAAAAAGCTGCAATAATTTTACTGTGAAATCATCAGAATATCTTCTAGCACCATTTTCTTCAGGTTGTGTAAGCAGACTCAACAGACAGATAAAAAGTTCCCAAGGATAGATCCAAAAGTATAGAACCTATAATCCAGTTCATGGTTCTCATGGAAGGAGTGTCATCACTAGGAGTGACCATCTTATCCTGTCATTTTCAAGTCCCTATGTACCCATTCTTCTTATTCTTCATCTCTCACCAAACAGATATGTTCGCCAATATTTTAGTAGGATAACTGAATTAGTCTTCTGCTTTGGAATCTCTCACAATGCTTCTTTTAACAGATCTTTCATTTTCTCGTTGATCTTTTCTGCTCTAGGTATAAGTTCCTTTATTAATCAGCCAACCACGACCTTAAGTGGACCACCAAGCCTTCCTAGAATAAATGATCCTTTCAATTATAACAATGGTTTGAATAATAATTTTTTCTCCTGTGTACTTTTTCTGTTGTTTCTCACTTTGTTTATTCCTTCCTTTATTCTTCCCTTCTCACTAGCCCGAACACAACACAACATATTGAATTTCAAAATCATTTGACCAAATCCACGTCTAAATTTCTGAATAATTCATTAGTTTGTTTAAATTCTTGTGTCTCCCTAGTGTCAGAGTAACAACTAAGCATACAGCAGGAACTCAGCAAGAATGGATTGCCTGATTAAATGATTTCAACAAACGAACACTTTCCATGTAATTTAGCTGTGAGGTTTTGTGTGTGTGTGCATGTGTGTGAAATAGCATAGTGTTATTTTTCTTTAATTACTATCCTAAGAAAATCTGAATGACATTATTTTATATTCCAGAGTCACGGAGCCCAGCATGGTATGAACACATGAATGGAAAGTCAATAAATGCCTTGCTAATATCTAATTAAAAGATAGGAGGAGTCTTTGACAGTCTCTTCAGAGGTATTAAAAATTAGTGGATGGCTATTTCAGGCAAGAAAAGGGGCAACAGAGAAAACAAATGAGCCAAGTAGTTGTTTGGCCAATGCTTTGTATCAAACAAAAACTATTTCCATAGTATGAAAGTTTAGAATATCTGAAGGAATTAGAATTAACGAGACACTAGCTCTGCTTTATATTTAAATATATATGTTAGTGCTAAATGACATTTTAAACAGGAAAATCCTAGAAGCAACTCCCACTGCCTCTAACCTCACTTGGCAGAACTCCTAATCAGTTTCACAATGGGGAGCAGAGCAGGACTCACTCCTGGGGTCTGAAGCATGACACAGGATGCTGGAAATAAGAGAACGGAAACATTTCCTGCTCCCTAGTAGCATTTTTACCCAAGCTATCACTTTATCCCCTATGTGGTTGCCAAATTCTCATTTTCTTAATCTTAAAAATAAAAAAAAAGGTGGAGGGTGATTTTCACCTGGTTTTCATGCTACCCCCAATACACATGCATACACATACCATGAGCAAAATTAAGAATTTGTTCCTAGCCCTGTTCAAAAAAAATAAGGAAATAAAACCACAGTATTTATGAAGAAACATAAATCTTCTGCAAACGCTGAAAGACACAATGTTTTGAGGAAGCAGTATATTTGGGAGGAATACTTGGGGGTTATATGTAGAGCATTTTGTTCAGTTTAGTCTTGTGTGCTAGCCAAAGAACAAGGTAGTTTAGGACACCAGGACACTATTTGCAATATAGATTAATGGACAATTTGATTCCTTCCATTGTAGATGAGTTTTAATAAGCCTGCTGATTGCTTCTCAAGAGTGTAGTTGTTTGTGCATAAAGAACTAGTGGACGTTAGAGAACAGAACTTTATAGGAACTCAACAAAGGGCAGGAGTGTCGAAATGTGGAAAAGTGGAGTAAGCTCACTGATCATGATTGGGAAGTGTTCAGAATTTGTCCTTTGTAATGCACTCATGGAACATCAGAAATGATTCCTTTTTTGAGTTATGTACTTCATGACACATAAAGTCATTGTAGGATATATATAGACCCAGAAAACACCAGGAATTATTAGTTAATTCACAAGTCTGAGACAAGAGAGAAATTCTAGAATTCAGTAGGGCTGAGGCAAGGGAATGAAGTTTGAAAGCACTACCTGGATTACTGTCAAGAGTCATTCAAGGCCAGTGTGAGCTACACAGTAAGCTACTGTCATAAAAGGGAGATTGAAGGGATGGATGAGCGGGTAACGAGCTTGCCAGGAAAGCTTGAGGGCCTGAGTTCAGATCCCCAGCACCCACATAAAAGCTGGGACTGACTGAGCTTCTGTAGCTCCAATGCAGGAGAGAAGTTTCCCTGTTGTTGATGGTCAGCCAGTATAGCTGAAATGGAAATCTCTAGGTCCTGCAAGAGAAGCTAACTCAACAAATACAGCAGAGAGAGATACTGGAAATGCCAGATGCTATTCTATGACCTGTACACAGGCAAGCATGTATACACACATATGAATATAACCACCATTGCACATGCACATGTGTGCACACACACAAGATAAAAAGCAAAATAGACTATTTTTACACACTTCATCCTATGCCAATTTCTTTCATAAGCACACAAATAATCACCTCAAGGAATAGTAGGTAGCATTTCAATGAGTAATCAACCAGGAGAAGACATGGCAGGTAACATGCATGACAGAGGTCAAGGTCCCCAAATCTCTATGCATTCTCACTGGCCACCTCTTTGCTTTGTAAGCCACAAGACATCTGTATATGGTCTCCCATGCTACTCCTGACATGCCAGAATCCCTTAAGAAAAGAAGCATGCAGTTTACTCTAGCACAGAGTCATCTTTCTCATAGTCTGCTCATTTACCAGAATTAGAAACTCTGCATTAATAAATATTTGCTTTGTTATCAATTCAAAAGGACCAGCAACAGTGGATGCAAAAGCCTTTGTAAAAGCAATGCAGTCAAAATTGGATTTTGATGAAGGCACTTGATGGCTCACTGCTGTCCAACTTTAAATAAAGTTGTCCTATTTCCTTATCAGCTTGTCATCAGGACTCTTGTATTACTTATTCTTTCTTTCCCAGCCTTCAAAACATTTCTATCCCCAAACCTCATTTATAGGATTCTTTCCTTCTTCTCTGCAACTTCTCTTACAGTCTTTCTTCATATCTCCAAAAAATGGATGATGATAAGTTGTGACATCTACTCACAAAGCAAAGTTTGGAAGGGAAATGAGATGTTGGTCAGAGAATACCTCCATGAGCAGAAGGGGTGGAAAGGAAGCAGTGATGTTTTGGCGATGGAACAGAACTCTGATGGAGTCCCAAGGACCAAGAGTTCAAATACATGAGCCCATGTGGGAGGTTCCATATTCAAGGAATAAAAGAGGATAAGTCTTCCATGAAATAGTACCTTTGCTTATACCACATTTTAGGAACCAGTGTGTTCTGTCCCCTTGTCCCAGATCCAATAGATTGGACACTTATAGTATCTGTCTTGGTTATTTATCTGGTGCTGTGATAAAACATCACGACAAAGACAACTTACAAAAGAGAACATTTAATTTCAGTGTACGATTTATGGTTTCAGAGGGTTAGAGTCCATGACGGCCAGGCAAAAGCAGAAGAAGGTCAAGAATAGCTAAGAGTTTGCATTTTGATATTCAAGTTGGAGGGAGGAAGAGATGGAGAAAGGGGAGAGAGAGAGAGAGAGAGAGAGAGAGAGAGAGAGAGAGAGAGAGAGACAGAGACTGGAGAATAGGGAAATTATTAGGCAACTTCAAAGTCCACAGCAAGTGACACAACTCCAGGAAGGCTGTGCCTCCTAATCCCTCCCGATTACTTCTGCCAACTATGCACCATACCAAATATTCAAATACATGAGACAGTGAAGGGCATTATCTTTGTTAAATACCAGATATATTGGTGTTCAGGATCGGAGGACTCCATGCTTCTTAGTTTCAAAGTCACTAGGATGGGGCCAGTTGTTGTTCCCCTCAAACAGCATCCCCAGCTTTCTTGAAGTGGTGTGTCCTGCTCACAATCCATGGTCAGACCACCCATTTGCTTAACCAGCTATAGATTCCTGTTCTTTTTTATCTGAGTATGTTCTGGGTGTCCTGAGAAAGACCTCGGTGGAGGACTTTTAGGAAAGGGTGAGATTCTGTGTAAGAAAAGCCTTCAAAGGATTTGATTGAAGAGATTTTATCCCTATGGCACACTTTGCCCAAACAGCACAGTTTAACGTTGGTTGACAATAAAATCAGCTCAGCCATTTCAGTAAGGAAGCTCTGAATTTACTGGGGCGGGTTCACTGCTACAGACAAAGCTGAACATGACAGTTTTAAAAAAGAAACAACTCCGAATATGATACCAAATCATTAATAGTTAAAATGTTCATCAGAAATATTTCAACATTACAAATATGTGAAAATACATGATTGATTGATGGATAACCTATTCAGTTTGACAGAATTACTTCTACAATTTGTGCACCACTAAATAGTCTTCTGAAAAATCATCCCAAATTCCAGCAATGGCAGTGAGTCTGAGTTTTATCTTATACTCCAACAACTGAAAGCAGACTCTACCAGCTTGCACCTTGTGCTGATAGCTAAATTCAAGTCAAAGCATGTGAGCTGCAGGTGTGAGCCTGCTGGGTTTATTTAGAGATCGCATATGAAAATGTGCACGAGGACTTGAGTTCAGATCTCCAGCAGCTACATGGAAGGAAAAACTTAGGAGCATACTCCCACAATACCAGTGCCAGGAAGACAGATTTCTGATGCTTTCTGGCTAGCTAGTCTAGTCAATCAGCATGCTGCAAGTTTAGCATGAAATCCTAGCCTATAAAATAACATAGAGAGTGACGGAGAGATCCCTAACATCAACTTCTTATCTTTTCGTGCACAAATATCTGTATCCACACGAGCACACACAGACATACTTATGCCACACATACACACTTGCACACACAAAAACAGTAGAAAGCAAAATGTTCCTGAAAGCTCAAGTGTTAAAGTTTGGGGCCCAACTGCTAATCCTATTGAGATATGTAATTAAATCAGGAGGCCTAACCTTATAGTGTGTCATTTCACTGATGAATTTATAGAAGATGAGGCCTGGTTGAAGGAAGAAGGTCACCAAGGACACTCTGGCAGCTGTATCTTATCCCCAGATCTCTCTGCTTGCCTCCTCCTTCCTAACTCTGACCCCTGGACCCAAGAGATGGAGCAGCTAGCTTTGCCACATGTGTCTACTGTTATGATGCTCTCCATTGGGAAGGCTCCAAACAATTGGAGCTGGCTGACCTCTAAAATTGTAGACCAAGGTATGTTTTTACCTTTAAGTGGATTTTCTCCAGTATTTGGTCATAGAATGAACAACTCACTAGCACATTTATTATACTGCAAGCAGAAGTCAGGCAACAGACTCAGCTTTTTCTCATAAACCCACCAATGCTTGCTCATTTCTCCTATTGCCTGTCTTAGCATGCATGTTATATGCCTAATGCTAATGGTTTATTTGAGCTTGAATCTCTTGCTACAGATGATGATAAACAGCAACCAGATAATTTTAATCTTCTAAGAATATATCAATTACTAGGATGAGTTGGATGAAACAATATAAAATATTTCAATATACTTAAACTATATATCAAATGCTATTGAAACAGAAAATAATTCTTTAAAAAATATATGTACTAACTGAATCCATTTGAGCAGTTACTAAACGAGATTCTGATCTGACTGTCAACAATTACTGACAATACTTTCCCTGTCTTGTGTTCTGATTATGCTCTGATTCAGGTCATTTATATTTGCAAAGTCAGAGAATTCAGAGTGGCTTATGGGAATCACATTTCTTTAGACATGGTCTGGAAAAATATGACCTAATGAGATCAGGAAGATGGATGGCAGACATGCGTCTCCTTTGACCTGCACACAACATCACTCGTTATAGAGACATTTATTTAGATACTAAAATCAGAGGCTGGAGTCTTCAAGTCTGGGTGGGTATATGTCATCATGAAATAGCTAAAACTTATCAAGACACAGAAGAAAGATGGATTAAGTTGTTGGGATGATGCTGGAAGCCAGGGGAGGTTGTAAAAGAATGCACAGCAAAAAAGCAAAACCTGAAGACAGAGTGTTTAATTTTTCAAATCTAAATTTTAAACCTGCTATGACTTACATCTTTAGACAGTTTCTCCCCAAGTTTATTATTAACTGCTTTCTTGTTTATTTACTCTTAAGTATCTATAGAAACATATGTGCAATAGAAAATAGAAGGAAATAATTTTTAAAACTACATGTATCAAGTATATATGTACATATATCAAGTATGTACATAACACACATTAATATTCACAAGTTTCACTAGATATTATATTTTACATGACATAAATGCAGACTTCTAATTGGGATTTAACAGTGCTGAAACTATGTATTTCTAATTAATTAATGTTGATATTGAATCACATCATTTTGCTATAATACAGGACAGGAAAAAAGTCCTATATTTTTAATTAAATGAAGCAAGTGATGGAAGGAGCCTCGTGGGTAAGAATGCTTGCTATATAAATATGAGGATTTAAGTTTGAACTTAAGCATTTGCATACAAAAGTGGGTGCAATAGCATGTTCACCAGTGACACCAACTTTATAGGACACAGAGCTAAGAGGATTGCTAGCACTTGCTGGACTCTAGCCTATTTTCATGTTCAATTAGAGACTCAGTAGAAAAGAATAAGATACTGAGTAAAAAAAGAACAGGCATATAAAATCTCTTCCTGGCCCCAAATGCACAGATATACGCAAGTACACACATACAAACAAAGTTTATAATTGACTCTTCTTAACTTCTTAGTTAGCCATAACACAAAACTTGAAAAATTTTAATGAGGAGTTGGAGGAGGAAGAAGTGTGATCAGAATATATTGCATGAAAATTTTTTTCAATACAAAAAGAAAAAAGAAAATGTTTTAAGTATAGAATAAGTGATCATTCCAAGCCTACTAAAACATCAATAACTATACATAACATCAACTCTTTTTAAAAAAAAAAACACATGGTTCATTGATTTTATCAATATACTGTCTTCTATACTAAAAAGGCTGAAATTGTGGGACCTATAATTGGTAGGTAGAAGAATGCACAGATTGGTAACTTTCCCATGGTACTCTTCAAAATAAAAAACATAATAGAAGGTACAAGACAAAAATCAAGACCTAGATATCTGGGACTAATGATAACAATTAAAGGTGACAAGGCTTTCCTTCTCCCAAACGTAGAGAAAGACCACTGACTTCTTATTCACCATGCCTTTGTATTAGTTACTGTTCTGTCACTGTAATAAAACGCCATGACCAAGACAATGTTTGAAAGGAAGGGTGCATGGTTCTGAAGAGATAGGAATCCAACATGGAGAAACAGCAGGAATAGTGGCTGGAGCAAGGCTTGAAGAACCTACATCTTAAATCTCAAATCCAAGGTAGAGAGCACACTGGTAAGGCAAGAGGTGTGAGAACTTCGATCATCATCTGCCCCCAGTGGCATAATGTTTTCCTTAAGGCTATACCTCCTAAATTTACCTACATAGCTTCTCCAACTGGGACTCAGGTATTCAAATAACTGAGCCTATGGGGAGCGTTCTCTTTCTAATCTCATGCTTTATTCTTTAAGAAGTCTTCTACATTTTGAAGCTTATTCCTAGGAACAAATTTTTCTCCACTGATCCCCTCTCACCATATTTGACAGTTGATTCTCTTTATGCTGTGTTTCTCGTTTTCTGCACAACGTTCAAATGATACTTCATAAGGACTGATTGAAAAATAAGGAAGTATGTGTATGAATTAAAGTCACCATAAAATAGGTAAAGATTTCAGTGCTGCCACATTCTTATAGGAAGTCATCACAGTATGTTTCAATGGTCCTGGAGAATTACAATATAGGCTTTCGTGAGTCAGAAACTACCACAGCCCATCTAGAGCTCTACACTTGCAAAACAAATGGGCAACTTGGTATGGCATTTGTTTCGGGGGAATCCACCATTTAGCTTTAAGCAGAATGATCTATCAGTGGAAAGCATTCAGTAGATATGTGAGCAGCCCCCACCGTACTTGCCTGTAAATGAGTACTGATCTTTCCTTTAAGAAAATAAATCTTGTTTACTTGTCTAAATTGTGGATAAAGCAATTTCTCTTCAATTTACCAGAATAGGTTTTGGTCACATCCATATGCACAGTGAATTCATAATACAGAAGCTACCTGTTCATGGTTTATTTTCTAAAGGCCAAATTTGAATTTCAAAAAGGTGGGGCAGCATAGGCAAATACTTTTCCCCTCTGGCTGTCTTACTCCAGAAAGAAAATAAAAAAGCTGAAATAAGCATATCCATGTAGTTCCTTCCAGTGCAACAGCCAGAAAACCTAAAAATGTTAATACTTAACTTCGTATGTATGGGGAAAATATCGAAGCTATAAAAGAATTTGCTTCTACTTCTTAGCATAAAACTTTGAAACTATAAACATAAAACTGAATATGATTTTATTGGGTAAGCCTTTCAATGAAATGAAATCTAAGAATTCTACACATTAGAAACCTGACCGATTTCTGATCTTTTAGAACTTTTTGTAATTGAAATAAATCATTGGTAGAAACACAAGCCACTAAAAGTGCTAGAACACTCTGATCACCAATATATCAAATTGATTAAGAAGTAGTAGCTATTTTATGAAATTAAGATTATTTGTAGAGGTGATGACCCAACCACTTGGAATGTATCCAAAGCTAGTGTAAGTGACAGTAGTATCTATATATTCAATTGTGTGACATATTGAGATCTATTCCACAACTGAAAGGAGACGAATGAGACAGCACCATCCTAAATCTCTATACCTACGTGCACTGTTAGCTCTCTCCAATTATAATCACTTTCAAAAAACCATATTCACAAATCCCCAAGTATTAGTAGGGAATGAAAAACTCATATGATTAAATCATGTTTTTTTTTTTTATTTTCACTTTGGGATATACATATCTACTTTTCCATTTCGTGATCAACTTGTAGACATGGTTTATCCATTGATAGAAGGAGCCATTACATTTTTTCTCAACAGATGCTAAAAAGTACTTTCTAAGCACTCGATAGGGGTAATCTTCTCTATAAGCAATCGGGGAATGTAAAGATGGATAATTTACCCTATCTACAATCCTAACCCCAACTCCAAGTACAGCACTGTACTAGGTAAAATAAAAACAGTTATATAGCAAAAGAATACAACCGACTTCTCAAATATGAAATAGATGTTTGAAATAAACATATTTTAACACTAGTACTAGCAACAAGTTAAAATGTGAAGCTATATTTGGTTGAATTTTAGGTGGTTATGGGACAAAGCAGAAGGTACTACAAAATATTCCACACTTCCCATTTGTTCTACTTATGTAGCATAATACCAGAGAGTGTATATGTCTGGGCCATATAGAGAGAATGTGAAAGAGACTAAGTATTGGCTTGTGTACTAGAAGCAGAGATCATCACCAAAACACTTGATATTAGGACTCAATCAGAGTGTGCCATCCATATTGGAGAAAGGCATGGCTGTTTTCTCTCTGTGTGCTGGTCTTGAGGAAAAGAAATAGATTTAAGGATCAGTATAAGCCAATAAATATGTTAAAGATTCTTGACTAAAATAGTAATAAGGAAATAGACATTTATATTTCAGTGAGCTAAAATATATTTCATGAATTTTAATTTGCAGATGCTAAAGGTGGAACGAAGTGAGTTGAAGCACTCCTTTGAGCACCTGCCTAGCACAACTTTGACAGAACAGGTAACATACAAGCTCTAGCAGGACACAGAATCTACTAGAATGTTTCTGGGTGAGGATCAGCACTCAGAAATCTCCTTTTTAAACTAAAGTTCCATTATTGGAGCCCATTCCCTATGGTGGAATGCCTTGCTCAGCCTTGATTTGGGGGGAGGGGCTTGGTTCTGCAGCAATTAATGTGCCAGGCTTTGTTGACTCCCCAGGAGAGGCCTTACACTTTCTGAGGTGGGTTGCAGAATTGGGGGGGAGATTGGAAAGAGCAGGAGGGGGGAAGGGAGGGGAAACTGTGGTCAGAATATAAAATGAATAAAAAGTTTTTAAAAGTTCCCATTATTTCTAGTTCTAAGCAAACAAAACTAGCCTTCTTATATTAAAATTAAAATTCTTTAATCTTTTGAAAATAAAAGCCATTAGATGCCTAGTAACATTGACTTTATAAAAAAAAAACAACAGAGTAATCTGAACTCTAGATTTTGATGTGCATTCTGAAAACAAGCTACAGAAAATGCTTAATTTACATATACTTCCCAAATACACCTATCACTGAATTTACTTTGACATTTGTGTATTGCTTTCATTTTTCCTTAATATCAGTGAAAATTAACTCTGTTGTACTAATTATCTGGTAACTAAGGAAAAAGAAAGCCTTAAAGGTCAAATGAATTGTCAAAATTTTCTTAGAAATGATTCCAAATTGTCCCTGTCTTATCAAAATCTTTTCTTGTACAAAAAAAAAAAGTATATGAGTAGCATCTCCACAACGGACCCATCTGGTTATGAAAGGCATGTTTCCCCCTTTGTGCTCTTTAATGCAGGAAAGCAAGTGTTTCATTAAACATTATCTTATTTCTACCAGCCTAGAATATGACCTTTAGTCTTCATTAACATGAAAATGGATCGAATTTATCTCTGTGTATTTAAAAATGCACTCTTGGGGCCAATGAAATGGCACATAGCATAATTAAGTCATATGTTCCATCATAATTATTATTAGCTAAGCACACTCATGCTTGTGGAAACTGACAAGAGTCCATCTTGTTTGGCAGACCTTTGGGTTAAGATGTCTCTCTTTTTCCTTGTTTTTGGGTTTAATTACATTGAGATTTTAAACAGTATGTGCAGAAGTGCTTTCTACAGTTCTAGAAAAAGAATCTTTGCCCCTGAGGTTGATGCCCTGGAGCTGCAGTTACATGTGGTTGTAAGCCACCAGACATGGATGCTGAGAAACCATACTTTGGTCCTCTGTAAAAAACAATAAGGAACTACTGAGCTATCTTTCCAGCACAATAAATTTTTAGTGTAATATATTTTTAAATTATTTCCTTTAATAATATATTGAATTATATGATTTCTCCTTCCTTTTCTTCCATCCAAGCTTTACAAACCCATATACCCCTCCTTTCTCTTTTTTAAATTCATGGCTTCATTTTTCATTAATTGCATATATATGTTTTTTCCAAATATAAAATGCTTCATCTGTATAACATCACTTGTATGCATGTTTTGGTGCTGACCATTTGGAACTGGCTCAGCAGTTGGTGTGCTTTGCCCAGGGGTAGACTATTTCTCCAGCTCTCAGCACTCTTTAGCTGCCTGGGCAGAGTTGCAACCTCCTAGCATTTCCTGAATACACATTAGCATCTCTATTGGTTGAGAGGATGGTTAGTCACTGTATTATATTCTATCCTACACTGTTTCTATATCTGAGTAGCATCCAACTTGAAAGGGGTAATACAAGTCAAGCAAAGTGTGTGCACAGCAATCCCTTTGGAACAGTAGTGGATCAGGGTCTGGAACACAATAGTGCCCCTGTAAAAGCACTATAAGTCAATAAAAAAGAAAGAAACAAATAGAAGACAAAGGCAGTCAAATTCAGTTTCTCAGCCTTAGAGTAGCAAAACCCCTGTGCCAGTCAGCCGGACAAGGGTCAGACTTTTGGTCTGTGAAACATACAACATGAGTAACAATGACAAGCAATCCATCAGAAGATACAGTCTCATGAACTAAAGTGTGTGCAAAGATGAGCCATATTGATATGGCCATTGGTTCAGAGCATTGCCCAGAGAGTAAGGCAAACCAGGATAAATGGGAGATGTGCAATATGTGACCAATGTCGTTCATTTGAGCTCTCCACAGAAACCATAATTAAGATTGGTGTGTCTTCTAGAGACCAGTGGATGGATTTATTGATTGTCATATATGAACCAGTGTTTCTTGAAATCCTAAAACCACTCATTTGGCTCCTGATTATGAAAATGGACCCATCACAAGACTCTAAATTTTATTTTCCAGTGATAGGCCTTTGTTTCACTTTGTCAATGAAAACATCCTAAGGACTTGTTCAGTGATCAAGTTTAGTGATGGCTAAACCGTTCAATCAATCAGCACTTAGCATCTCAAACATTTCCATGGGTATTCGTATCACCATAGAAGGGTAAGAGTATTATTCTGTAGGTGGAAGTGGGCATAGAAGATACCCTGACCCGCCAGTGTTTTCTGTCGTCCTATTTAAGATCTGTTACTGTTTTATCATCCTTATATAAATCCATTTAAAAATATAAACATAATAAAAGGAAAACAGCATGGTATTCTCATATACATACCCTAGTTTCCTTGTGGGTAAAGTCTTAAGACAACGATTGTTATTAATCTAGCCCAAAGAAATAAAATAAAATAAATGTCATGATTAATTGTGAGGCAACATCGGTTATATTCAAAGGCTGCAGCCACTCCCTCTCATGTGGGGGCATTAAATGGTATCTCCTGCTGAGTGGGCGATGCATCACTATGAACACGGGTATGAAAAGGGTGCTAGGTCAGCAGTGTGCATTTTGAGTGTATGGGGCATGGGCAAAAATTAAAAGGTATTCAGTGAATGACAAACATCATGGTTTTCTAAAGCCACTGTAACAAGTGACCACAAATTTGGAGGCTTAAATCAACACACAGTAATTTTCTTAGAGTTTGGAAGTTTTAGAGTCTGAAAAGAGGCACCACTAACCAAAATTAAGACATCAGCTTATCTTTCAGGCACTTTCAGGAAAAATCTGACATTTGCTGTTTCTACTTCTAAAGCCTGCTTATGTTTTGGTTCCCTCATCCTTCCACCATCTTCAAAGCCAGCAGTGGCAAGGTGAGTCCTATCAGAGGCCCCCAGGCTGACTCACAGCTGTCCTCCCCAGTTAAGTAACTCGCAGCTAAAACAAGTCCACGCTCGAATTTCCGAATAATCCCCTTAGTTTGCAGTCAGGAATTTAGAAGGCTTCAGCCTGTGATCAGTATCAATTTCATTTTCCTTCATAATGTAAAATATATCTGCAAACACATTCTGGGAAATGTGATGTGGACATTCCTAGAAGCTATTTTTCTGTCTACAAAGAAGGTAATAACATTATTAAGACTTGAATTCCAAGCCAGGCAGGTGGCACAGAGGAAGTAGAACCCAGAGAATTAGGAGCTCAAGGCCATTGCATAGCAATTTTGATGCTAACCCGAGCTACCTGAGACCTTTTCTCCAAAAAAGAAAAAAAAAAAAACTGACTTTCTATACTATGAAAATAAATCTACTTTTTTATTAAAAAGACACTTTCTTTGATATTTATTCTTAGAAAACCTATTAGTTAAGTTTTAAGCTATGTATTATGACATAAAAAATAATAACCATTTTCTAAAATTAACAGCTTTGAGGCTACAGGATTATACTCTGGACTTCTGTGGAGTCATATTGCTTATGCACTTTCAGAGTTAATATTTTCCAACATAGTCTCCACCTGAGAACTGATAAGACATAACAGAATCCCAGGGCCAAGCTCACTGAATCAGAATATGAGCTTCTAGTCGTCCTTCCCCCGGAAACACACATACCAGTTTGGGAGCAAGATTAAAGTCTGAGAAGCATTGATACAAGTACTAGTCTTTGACTTAATATAAACATTTGTATCAGCTGTCAATATGCTACCCTGCTTGTTTCACTGTCTGAAAGGCCCTCATTAGTGTTTGGGGTATGAAATTCACAGCTTTCACGATCATACTCTTATTTATCCAACAATGAATCAACATTTATGTTTCAAATCATTGGCAGAATTTAATCTGTAAAACCAGAAGCTTTGCATTCCGAGTTTCAGCTCGAATCTGCCTATATTTGGAAATGAAATTCAGACACAGCATACAGCTGAATTACATGCCTCCTTTCATCTCTGAGCAGGGTGTGCTAATTGAATTTGAAAGTCTCCTAAAATAATTCATAATGGTTAGTTATGAGTGAAGTTAGGTAATGTATTGAAACAGTCATTTTGTAACTGCCTTCCAAGACCAATAATGATGCCTAAGCTAACGACCAGGCTCTCTACCTGCCTTCCTGTCTCTTCTCTCACTTTAGATTTTATGACCTTTAAAAAGATTTTTAAAATTTATGTATATGTGTGAATCCTTGGAACTGGAATCATAGGGTTGTGTGAGCTGACAGACATGGTTAGGGGAACTACACTCAGGTCCGCTGGAAGTGCAGCAAATGCTCTTAACAGCTGGGTTATCTCTCCATGCCCCAATTTTATTGATTTTTGAACTTGATTTGAAGAAGAAATAAACCAGAATAGAAAATAATAAGAGACTGATTAAAGTAAATCATTAGGTTCTCTTGTGCTTCTTAGCTTATAACAAATCAAAGTGAAGGGGGAATTCCACTTATCTTTAAGTATTTAGGGGATAACAAATGAAAGAGGAATACGAACTATAAAGGAAAGCCTGATGTCTATGCAATGATATTATAAAGAAAGATGTTATTCATCTTATGGAATATTTCCAGTCTTCTAGGAGAGATGCTCAAGCAATTATTGAGCTACTCTGGAAGCTAGAATGTCATCCTCACCTCACCCCCTTCAGGTGTCCAACTTTGGGTCGAGAGACCAATGCTGATGCACACTGCAGAGGGGTACACATTCTATATGTGGATAGCAGTTATTGAATACCTCCGGCATATGCCGCATGTCACTGGCAATATTTGCCCTGTTTTAGTAATGCACGACCACTCCTTAATCTATTTTAGATTATAGAGTTGTAAAAAAATTTGATCTCTCATCTCACCATCAAAATTGGTACGTGATAATGTGTATGAAATGGCATATTTCCACAGTTTTTAGAAATGAGAATTTAAGCCAGGTGGGGGTGGTGCATGCCTTTAATACCTGCACTCAGGAAGCAGAGGCAGGCAGATATCTGTGAGTTCAAGGTCAGTGTAGTGTATAAGAGCTGGTTCTAGGACAGGCTCCAAAGCTACAGAGAAACCCTGTCTTGAAAAACCAAAAAGAAATAAAATAAAGTAAATTAGAAGCAAATAAATAAAATAAAATGAGAATTAACATTTCCCTGCTCCAAGTTTAATACTTATCAGTAGGAATTACATACAGTATGTGTGCATATTGTGTGTGCGTGTGTGAATAGCCTTTTATGTCTTATGTTTATGTGTGGTATATGTTATGTGTGGATGTGACTTATGTGAATCTGCTGTCTATGTTTATGTATATTGTAGTATGTGATATGTCTCTGTGTGTAGTGTATTGTGTTGGTAATGTGTGTGCTTCATGTGCAAGTATGTATATATGTACTTATGTATGTATATGTGTATATAGAGACTGTTGTGGCTGTGGTACATGTGTGGTGTGTGTGTGTGTGTGTGTGTGTGGTTATTTTGTGTGTGAGTACGTTGCGTTGTATGTGTGTCTTTGTCAGAGGAAAACAGGTAAGAGATTGGATATAGTCTTCAGTCATTGACAGGATTAAACAAATTAATATAAAGCAAGTTAAGTGAACTTAGCTTAGGAGAATGTCATGATGTGGTTGATGAATAAACGTACAAATGAACGGGCATTTCATTCCTATGAGCATATTTTATGACAGAGTTTTGAAACAAAGAAACACAATATTTGATCCATTATTTTTATTTAATATTTCTTAAATGCTGCCAAATTAGTACCTGAGTAAAAATGAGTAATGGAGGTGATGTGCGATTTGAAATAGAGTTAGCCAGCGGCTCCAATCTGCTCTAAAGTGCTCCACCTGTTACTTTAAATTACAATCTCAGTAATGGTTTCCATAAAGAATACATCATCTGCTAGCTCTTATTAAATACACGTGGTTTTAAAAGGCAGAGCAATAATTCCCAGCCTCTAAATAACTCTTACAGGTAATGATGGCGCATTGCCAAGTCTAAATCATCAGAGTAGAAGAAAAACCTTATCATCTTCCTTAGCTACAAAAAAATATTTCTATATAAAAGCATTAGGTTTATGTTTCCCCTTGTATGCTTACCATACAAGACAAACACAAATATTGAAAAATCAAGTACATAAAGGCTTTCATCGTTCTCTGTGGACAGGGACAGATGGAGCTCTTACCGCACTGTGGCCACCTGGTGGGTATAGTTGACTCTTCTGCCCCAAGCCTGCCTCACTTTGCCCTCCCATTCCCTCCATTTTCGAGAGAGGCCACCATAAGCTGCTCCTACTTCCATTGTAGCTTCATTCATTATATTTTTTTCAAGTCACTCTTATTAGGGACCACATTAGTTGATTTATTTTTTGCTACCAATTCTCTCATCCCTTTACATGGCCCTGGTACCTATGTTCTGCTCTTTGAAGTGCTTCCCTTCCCAACTCTAAGTGCTATTGTCTCACATGCCCCATAGATATTCTCATAAAGAGCCTTCAGGTTGGGTCACATATGGGAGATTTCTGGCCATAGCAGATGGTTGAAGAAAAGAATCAGTGAGAGGCATGACTAAACAAACATTCTTTTCTCCTTGCCCCCAACCTGGGAGATGTTAGATACCCTACAGATCCTGAGGGATGGAAAGAGGCAGCAGGTATGTGCATTTAGAGGTTTAACAAATGCAAGAATAATGCTACTGGGGGCTGAGGAATTAGCTTAGCTGGTAAAGTGCTTGTGGCTTGCTCTGTAAGTGCAAGCACCCAGGGTTACTCCCGAGAACTCATATGTAATATAATGTACCTACACACATGATCTTGCATGAACATCTGCACACACACACACAAACACACACACATACACACACACAAACATACACACACAAGGTTAACTGTCTTCACCTTTGGGGTATTTGCATATTTATGAGCATCATGTGTGTATGTGTATACAATTACACTAATTCATTTGCCTCAGCATCTTAGTGCATTTTACAATTGAAGTAACCAACTTTAAGGGGTGCCAAGTGGCATAGCTCTCACTGTTTTCTAACATTATGTGCCGTTTCTCTACGTGCCTTCATTTGAACCTGAACACGCTCCTGTTGCTGCTGCTTTTTTTTTAATAGATGCATCTATAGGCATGTGTATGATGTGTGTGTGTTCATGTCTGCAAGTGTGTGCATGTTGCCTGTAGAGGTTGGAGGACAGTTTCGGCTGCCAGTCCTTGATTTTATCTTGCTTAAGACAAAGGTTCTGTTGTTCACTTCTGTGACCCCCAGGGTAGATGGTTTAAGAATGTTAAGAGCTTGTTATTCCTCCCATCTCACCGGAGAAGTGCTGGGATTACAAATGTGTGCTATTGTGGATGGCTTGACATGGACCCAAGCTCACATGGTCGAGCTTGCACAGGGAGCACTTTTATCCACTGAGCTATCCTTCCAGCTCACCTTCCCATGTGTCTCTTTTCACTGAGCTAAAACATCCCACTAAGACATTTTAACTTGGGTTTCCCGTTCTTGCTAAAGCTTTAGCCCATCTTTTCAGAAAGAAAAGCACTTTTGTGTTTCTAGGACTTTAGAAACATCCACGAAATCAACTTCTCAGGTAAGAATGTTAACAGAGAAATTTAATTTTCTACTAATGCTGTGTTGTCAGCCTACAGCCACCGTTCCTGACTCCAGCATGCACGAGGCTGCTTTCTGATCCACATTTGACTTACCAACACCAAGGCGTGTCATGGATAATGGATTATCCTCCTGTGGATTTTAAATTCCCTTTTAAATTTTCTCCTGAAATTATATATGATCTTTTTTTGTTGGTGGTGTTTTTCAAGACAGTGCTTCTCTGAGTAACAGCCCTAGCTATCCTGGAACTAGCTCTGTAGACCAGGCTGGCCACAAACTCATGGAGATACGCTTGCCTCTGCTTCCTAAGTGCTGGAATTAAAGGTGTTCACCACCATCTCCCAGCAATTATACATATTCTTAAGGTAGAGATCAAGGCAATGTGTTGTCTTCCTTTGGTTTCTCAGACTCCACATGAAAAAGTACTATCTAATGCTTATTTAGGAAATGTCAGATAACTTACACTAATTAAAAACTATGTGTCTTCAAGTCAAGCCCCACACTCAGAAATGGCTGACGAACAGAAATCAGACTCCATTTGCTTTTAGTGGCATTATTTTCTTTATGAGAGGACAATAATATGAAGTTGGCTACAGGGAGCAAGGATTTGTAAGGAGACTGGGAAAGGGAAAATATGATAAATATGCTGTATGTAATTCCCAAAGAATAAATAAAACACATATGCAAACACACACATCTTGCATGCAGCTTAAGTGCTTGTATAGGCAGCACATTAAAAGGGTTCATGCTTCAAAATTAAAGCCTATTATGTTGAAATTTTATTTTATATTATATAAATTTAATGTTCATGCAATGGTGCTTATATTGTGTTTTGTAATATGTAAAGAAAGAGCCTTACAGCTGGACAGGGTGATTCACAGTTATGATTTTAGTACCCAGAACGCTGAGGAGAGAGGATTATCAATTTACAGCCTGGGCAATTAACTGTGAGACCCTGTTTCAAAAGAAAAGCATGAGTTCTTAAACGGTGTATGATCTCTCCAATAATATGAGGTCTTCATATTCACTCAGCTTATTAGACTGTGTGTGGAATACATGACTTCAGTCAAGTCTCCTAATGTCCTTGTGCATTGTACATCTACAGTATAAGGAAATTTAGATTCCAAGCTAACTGACTGCTGGTAAGGGAACATCAAATATTTCAATGCAGTTCTTTTACATTATTTTTGGGCTTTACCCATTTCTGATTTGTTATTTCATGAGCAGGAGATTTTCTGTTATTTGTTAGGTACACGAATAAGTACTGATTTCTGCACTTAATACTTTTTGCATGTATCTTTTCTCATTTTTATTAGTTCTTTGAGAATTGTGTGCATTATATTCTTATCCTATTCACTGTCCTTTTCCAACTCTTCCCAGGTCCACACCCCATTTCCCTACCCACTCAATTTTTTGGCTTTCTCCTCCTCTTTTTCCTCCTTCTCCTTCTTTTTTATCCCTTAATCCTAAAGGGTACGTCTAGATCACATCTTCCTCCCAGGACTCTAGGATTTTTCTGGAAGAGGGGGTGGGGGATGGAAAGATTATAAGAGCCATAGGTGGCAAATGACTACATGAAAACATTTTCCAGTCACAGCAGGGCAGTTACAAATATGAATTTACAGTAGTTGAGATATGGACATGTCTTATGTTAGCTCAATCGAGACAAAAATCCCATAGTTGGAAGAAGGAAAGTTAGTTTATTCTTTCAGAGCAGAAGATGACCATATTCCCATGGAAGGTCATATATTCAAGAGTGGACGGCAGCACCATCCATACTTGATGTGTTTAAAACCTATATTTCTTATTTCTTAATTATTAAAAGATGTATTTTACCTGTCATGTTGAATTCGACATGATTCCGTGAGGTACTACAGCAAAAACATCTTCACTGGCTCCAGAATTCCTTGCAATAAACACAACTGTATCCTTTTACTTCTCAGAGTGGGTGTAGATTTGAGTATACACCAACCAGGAGAGTAATGAAGGAGAAACAAAGCTCACAGTTTGCAAACTGATTTGAAAATTAACAGCCCAAACTTAGAACTCCATCACTGAATCCCCACTGACTAATACCGACTCTGGAGCGTGACGGGGACAATGGTTTGTCACCGCTCAGTGCGTCTAAGTAGTGAGGATAATTTGAAAGCTTAGAAACTGCATCTTAAATGGGGGGGTTCTCTGGAATAGGAAGGAATCTACCACTGCTAGGGGCTTTAAGCCTGAATGTGTATATACATCCATAGGAGGCCAAGCACCCATTAATTAAGCTCCACAAGTCAATCATTTTGAGGCCTTGTGATCTATAACTTCACTATACGAGGTTTGTTTTAGAACTATTTGCTCTGTATATCTCATTTATATGCTCAGTGCAAAGAATGAATACAATATTCAAGTGTTCCATCAAAAGAAAGCTATCTGTGGATGGGAAGATGGTGCAGTGACTTAGAGAAGTTATTGCTATTGCAGATGTTTCAAGTTTGGATTCCAGCATCCATATGATAGCTAGCAACAATCCGTAACCCCAGTTGTAAGGTATACAGTGCCTTCTTCTGGTTTCCAAGGACACTGAATGCATGTAGTGTACACACATATGCAGACAACACAACACACACAAAATGAACAAATGACAACAGCAAAAACCTTAAACAAAGATATCTGTTAAAAAAAAAACACAGGCAAACTTCCATACCCACTCTCTTTTTTAGGTTTAAATGATCGCCCTATGTTCCTCTAATCCCTTAATTATCCTCAGTCCCTTTCATGCCGATTATCTATTGCAATCATTTGTGACCATCGCTGAATGGCTCCTGTCTGCAAACGCAGTAGGTGGCATGGTAATTTGTTTGAGCAAATCCAGGCCCTCTGCACTCAGCCCGCTCTCTGTACTTCTTTCTATAGACACGCTTTCTTGCTTTGCATCCGACCATGCTGGATCTCTGGTACCAGCTCTAGCTGTGCAGCAGAACTTGGTCAGCAAAGCTGGAGAGGCCAGTTTCGGGTGGGGACAAACCAGGGCATCTTCTCAGGTCCCTTTGTTTTTCCCATCACAAGTTCTATCCTCTGAAATTTCTCTTCAAATGGAATCCACACCAGCTCTCTTCTTATACTAAAGGACAGACGCAAGAACACCAAGAGCATACATTGACTTCTTGAACAGCTGCTTGGAACTGCTCTCGCTGCTGTCGGGATCTTCTGCTATAATCTTTCTGTCAGGGAGCTATAAGTTCATATTGCTTATATTGAATTAAGCATAAATGATGCAGTGGGATGTAGAATCCATTGATTTTGCCATTCCCCAGTGATTTCTAAATTCCTTGGGCTTTGGTGCTCTGAATACCACAGATTTATTATATTTGATCTTTCAACCTCTCTTATCCACCCATTTTGTTAGATTTCTTGATATATTCTTGTATATAATTGTATATTTAAAGAATTGCCAACAGAGTTGAGGTTTTAACCATCAGCTTTGGATTATAATTACCTTTCTCTTGTTTCTATTGTCTTTAATGTTCACTCCTGCATTAGATTTGTTTGGATTGTAACAAACTCTTTGGCTCATAGGCAATTCATAATGCCTTAATACAGAACTCTTTATATCTATGCATGAGTATCAAATGTCATAGTCTTTTAAGATAAATTAATCGGATACAAGATTTGAGTTATTAATATAAATAAAATAGATAGAGGAAAACATAATCAAATCAAAAATACAATTTACATAAAATAACCTGAAGAAAATCAAAGTATTTGTAATAAGAATCAAAGGGCACTAGGGTCCAGCTTATAGGGGTCAGCAAACTGCTCAGAAAATACCAGTTGCACAAATGGTTTTCAAGAAGCACCCCCCCACGTGCACTAGACTAGTTCGCTGTCTTGTTGGACTCTTTGTAGAACATCCTCTAAATTCTGCTGTGTGGTGAGTGGTAAGCCATCTGGTAAGGAGTTACCAGGAGGTATCTTGCTCTCCCCATTCTACATTGGGCTATAGATTCACACAGTCCACGGTAGGTCTATGAAATCACTTTCCTCTGGTTTAGTATGGACTTCTCAGTGTAAGAGCAGTTCACCGCCAATCCCTTGGCCTCCTTGGTCGACTTATCTTGCTGAACTAGAGACACTGAGAGTGAACATCACTGTGATGTTGCTACTATTGTCTGTGTAAGTAATAATCCTCTGAATCCATTTGTCTCTTTGGTCTCCTTAATACCCAAAGCTGACAGTTACAGTACTAATACTGTAGCCCTATTAATTACCCTGCTATTGTACATAGACTGTTTAACACCCAATAGAGGAATTTCAATTTATTTGACATGTATGATACTTTTGGTACATCAGTAATTCACAACTACATTTCACAATGAATTGAAAGCATTCAAATAAAAACTTCTCATTTGGGGGCACCACAATAAGGGTTCTTCCCATTTCTGATATAGTTCATGTTAGTAATCCTACTCTGTGACTCTGTTTAACTAGTTGACATGATTATTTTAGATTTTATTTGTTTTATGTGTATGTGTGTCTTGCATACATGAGTGTGCGCGCATGATGTTCATGCCTGGTGCTTACAGATGTCAGAAGAGGACTTTGGATTACACAAGACTGGAGTGAAGGATGACTGTGAACACTATGTGGATGTCAGGAGTTTAACCTGGGACCTCTGCAAAAGAAATCAGTACTCTTAAGCACTGAGCCATCTTTCCAGACCTTTTATAGACATATTTAAATTAATTATAAATGCAGATGATTTTTTACAAATATATGTTTTTATTTCCTATATTCAGGAGAGTAAAAGTGATATAGTGGAAGAATGAAAGATGGATGCATGAATGGATGGATGGATGGATGGATGGATGGATGATGGATGGATGGATGGATGGATGGATGATGGATGATGGATGATGGATGGATGGATGGATGGATGGATGATGGATGGATGATGGATGGATGGATGGATGGATGATGGATGATGGATGATGGATGGATGGATGGATGATGGATGGATGGATGATGGATGGATGGATGCATGAATGGATGGATGGATGGATGAATGGATGAATAAAAATGAGTAACACCTAATATTTTTTGTCTGTTTCTCAAGATCCATCTGATTTTTAAACTATTAAATTACTAACTCATATCAGAAGCATTATGGAGTTTGTGCAAATTTTATATTTAAGGATATTTAAATCCTGAAATAGTATGTAACCCAAGGAAGAGATTAAAATTATTTTGAATAAGTAAATCAATAAAATATTTTATAAAAAACTAGCAAGGAAAATTATCTAGAGTTTGTATTTACACGTTAACATATCTTTCTAATTAAATATAGTTCATTTTCAGTTTCCCCTTTGTAATATTTCACATCTTGTATTAACTTTAATTTATTTTAGTTTTAGCCCTAATTTAGATGCTCATTTTTTAAGCCCTTGTTGCTTAAGTGTCAGCTTAAAAAGTATCATAGATTGTATAAACCATATATCGTGATTATTTGCATCTGAATTCAATTAATGCAAATTCCAATGTACAAGATTACACACACAGACACATATTCTCCATGAAAATGCAAAGAATCAGATATTAAAATGAGTCAGAGCCATTTAATGTTAAATTTACATGATTTTTGTGATTTGCTAAAACAACATTTTCTGTTTGTTTTTTTTTGTTGTTTGTTTATACATTGACAGTCTGGTGAAGGTCATAGTTTAACAACTAGCGAAAATGTAAGTTGACATTCTCTACTTAGAGTCTTTGCCCTCTGACATTATGAGCAATCTCAGCTTGATTTTAATGCCTTCTGCAGCAAATGCCAGTCACATATTTCTAAAATATGTTGTTTTTTTTTCTTCCAACCACAATGTTTTCTGGGGATTAGCTACATGGTTATAGTTGAAGTGGTAATAAGAGTATATAGACAATGATTTTATTCTCTGCTCCATATCTCTCAAAGTCTTGAGGGAAGGGGAGATGACTAGTCTGGATCTCGGTCCTTCTTCCTTTGGGTTTCAGAAGTTGGTTTACAGAGCTCAGTCATGTAAGCGAGAAGTGTCTTCTCGCCTGCTACATCACACCGTTGTCTACACAGCAATCAGAAGAGTATTCACTTTTCTGAAGACCAGTTCTTTTTCACATGGTCCTGTCGCTTGGCGAACAATCAGTGGAGAAGGTGACAGTGTCAAGTCACTGCCAGTAACATTGACTGGAATGAACTAAAATGACTACAACCTTTATCACCATAGAACACATATGCAAATTAGCCAAACGAAGAATTACAGCTCTCAGGAAGTGATCTGTAGGGAAAGTTGCCTTTAACTTTTGTTTGCTATATTTTGGTATTACTGTGTATATATACAAACTGAATTAACTCATTAATTTTAGGATATGTATCTCCTATACAAATCCCCAAGAGAAAGCCTTTATTTTTATTTTATTTATTTATTTATTCACCTATCTATTTATCTATTTATTTATTTTTGGTTGTTCAAGACAAAACTTCTCTGTGTACAGCTCTGGCTGTTCTGGAACTCCCTCTGTAGACCAGGATGTCCTCAAACTCACAGAGTTCTGCCTGACTCTGCTTCCCATGTGCTCGGAATGAAAGCGTGTGCCACTACCATCTGTCAAAATTTTATTATTTAACAGAGTTTCAGTTTATCAAAAACAGGAAGCCATTTCCTGTTTATTTCAAATCTCATGAAGTCAAAATTCCAAACCTTCAAGAGTAACTGATAGAAAACAGGATAGATACAGCAACATCACTAAGAAGCTGGTTGGCTAACAGGAACTACTTTTTGGAAATGCTAAAAGTACAACAACAACAACAAAAACCCCATGAAGGTTTATTTGCTGTACAATTTTCCTGAATATGAAACATAAAAACAAACAACATAA
Source organism: Arvicola amphibius (assembly GCF_903992535.2). Classification (NCBI taxonomy): domain Eukaryota; kingdom Metazoa; phylum Chordata; class Mammalia; order Rodentia; family Cricetidae; genus Arvicola; species Arvicola amphibius. Next base: position 110,655,778 of record NC_052054.1, read on the forward strand.
GCACCAAATGTGGTACATTTTCCAACTATAAAAAAATCAGCAAGCTTCTATAAACATAGGCCTTCTCCGAAGGACTAGAATTCCCTAGGACACATTGTTGAAAATGTTATTTATTTTTGTTAAAACCAACTAGATAAACCTCACGGCTACTAAACCTGTAAAAACTCAGGTAATTTCCTTACAAGTTATATACCACACTAATGATCTCAGATTTACACTGTATTTGAGCCAGGCAATTACTAACTTTACCTGCTGTTCCACCCCCTGCTTGGAGTCCTCTGCTCAGATACGTACTTCCCTTACAGTATAAGCTTATCCGTTTCCCTCATGAATTCTTATTCCCTGCATACTCTCTTTTGTCTTCATCAGGTTTTCAGAGTTGACTTTTTTGTGTAATCTCTGCAGGTGTGTGTAACCCCTCCACCTCGTTAAAACCTGTACTTTCATTTAACTCCCTATGTGTCTGGAATACTCAGTCCTAAACCCTATTTCATTTTATTTTTTGTTTCGATTGCTTCTATTGATGTCTGGTCCCTGGCTTGTCTTCTCAACATTAACTTTAATGCTTCTTCAGTAGTTCTGCTTTTTAGATTATTATCTACCTTTAATCAATTATTGGCCTTTATGTTTAGTTGTTTATGATCTTTCTCCAATCTTTAGGCCCCCAAAATCTCCTGGCATACAGTATGAGTTCTGATCAAGTCCGGCTAATTGCCCATTCCTCATTCGCGTTCTACTTTTTACTTTAGCCTTAGCTTAGTTTTAGGACCTTCGCTCCTTGCCTTGTGCCACCAATTCATTATGCTTTATGGTGCTTATGCAAATACTATGCACGTGATTTTTTTAATACTTTTCACTAATTCAGCTATGTTCATTATTAGTCTACTGACAGTAAATGGTTCATTAAAATTTTTGATTTTTCTTTATAAAAGTAATCTATAGTGAAGAGGTTATAGCAGCTTTTAAAAGTATCACTTATGATAAAAGTCCATTACAAAGCTGGAAAGACTGTTCAATGGTTAAGAGCACTTGATGTGCAATTATGAAGACAAGAGCTCAGACCCAAGAACATGTGTAATATGCCAGTGTCAACAAAATACCTGCGACCCTGACTCTGAAGGATCTGATACCCTTGAGTCACCTCTGTGCATATTCAGACATGTGTGCATGCATACACTCACAGAGAAACACACACACACACACACACACACACACACATCCAAACATAAATTGTTTTTAAAATGTCATGGCTCAACACTTGCTTTCAGCTACAGTTTTAGAGTATTAAAAACAAGGATAAATAAAAAAAAAAACCAATTGCCTAAGTATCTTACAGTGTTCAGATCCCGCCCTTGTAAACATTTCCCTGAAACCATAACTTTTCGGATATAGTAGACGATTCTGTAATTTACTGGATAGTTTTAAAGCAACCACATCAGAACTTATCTATTATCACGTGTGGTAGTTTGTTTGTAAAAGTTTGTCCTTACAGCCCCTTCCTTCAGAAAATGGAATTAGACAAAGTAACAGTATAATTTAATAATAACAAGACTTTTGCTGGATGTGGTGACATGTGCCTTTAATCCCAGCATTTTGAAGGCAGATGGGTCTCTGATTTAGACTAGGTCAGCCAGGTCTATTGAGTTTCAGGTCAGCCAGGACTATACAGAGAATTCCTGACTCTAAAAAACAAACAGAAAGTCTTAAATGTGCACATAAGTTTCCTCTACTGAACCATTCCTTTGTAGAAACTTGAAATCTATTAAAAGGTTATGATGCATGGAATATCTGTTTCCTGTGGAGATAAAATCATGGTTAGAGATGATGTTGGCAATATCAGACATAAATGAACAAAATTTAGTAATATAAACTAATGACTTGCATGTTTTTTCTTTACCCTGTCTTATTCCTTATTGGTAGAATAATATTTTCAATATTTTGGTTCTAGTCAATGAGCCAGAAAAGTAACTTTATAGTATTAGAATATCATCTAACTGTATACTTATTTTATTGTAAATAGTAGTGAACTGTGGTCAATAAATAGTTTTATATTTCTTTTAAAGTCATTGCTAACCAAGGCTATTATTTGGATCGAGCAGGACAAAAGGTGTCTGTAGCAGTTGTGGGACTAGAGGTCTGGTCTTAGAGAAGAATGGAGCCGCTTCTGTGAAAACAGTCCTTCACCTGCAAAGACAGTCTCTCAGTTTGACTCAGTCCCAAAGTGGCATGTTCACACCTTTCCCAGAACAACCTCACTAAAACCCACTCAAGTAAATGGAAGTTCGTCTTTAAGTAATTCATTTGGCAGGAACAGGCCATTTGGATGCCAATTTGAAGAGACAGAAATAGGGCAGGAGCAAAGAAGACATGTGAGGGAAGCTTCTTATTCTGTGTCAAGCCACAGCATCATTTAGTTAATAGTTTGACTCTAAATATCACAGCACAGACCTGATATAATAGAACACATATGTATTTCAAACATAGACACTACAAGGGTAAAACCTTCTAATGAACACACAGAAGTCCAAAGGATTTCATTCAGAAAGACCCAATGAAAGCCAGATATATTCTGACAGGATGTAATGGCAATGCTTGGGGAGTTCACCAAGGTCAAGACCATGAATCTACTCCTAGACTTCCTTTCAGATAAGCAAATCTGTATTTTCTGTTGGAAGCTTATGCTACAGGTGCCATTCAACCACTTATACATTTTTTTTTTTTTTTTTTGGTTTTTCGAGCCAGTTATACATTTTTACTTTCTGGTCTTAATGACAATGTAGTAACTGTAGGGAATTAGACACTGAACAAAGTGTGTATAAGTTTGATGGCAGGTATTAATGACTTTTCCAATGTATAGTCAACTGATCTGAGACTTAGAAAGGTTAATAATATGGTCCAAGATTAATTATCTGGCTATTAGCTTAATAGTTCTCTGAAATGAAACTATCAGATTCCAGAACTCACATATCATCTTAGTGAAATTGTACCCTCTGCTTTGCATGAAAGGATCAACCAAGATCCTGCTGAGATCTGGCCTCATTAATGGTTAGACTTGATTTATTCTAGGAAAAACATCTACTTCATCAAGTTGAACACTGGAGATCACTCAGAGTGAGCACAAGTATGGGAAAGTAGAGGAGTTGTCTGCTGTTAGCCCTGTAGGATGATTCCCTCACCGTGAACAGCTTACTACTTCAGAATATGGTGCTACAGAAGAAGGCATTCAACCTGGGGCACAGGAGTTTGTATTTCAATGCCTGAAACCCAAATATTCTTATTGCCATAAAATATAGCAATAATAAAGCTATATTAGAAATGATTTGCATTTGGAATTCAACATAGATATATGGCTCACTATGCTGAAATGAACTTATAGAGGGGAGCACTAACCACCGAGATTACTTCAAATCTCAGACTCTTACATCTCCATGATAAGCAGCCAGATTTTGATTGACATTCCTGAAAAGTGTCTCCCATCAATCAGAAAGTCAAATCACTCATAGAGTGCAGTTCTGAGAATTCTCGACAGATCGTGTCTGTATCCATCAGAAAAATCAAATATTTTGGGAGACTCTGGGTTGGGTAAATTCAGCCTCTAATGCTTTATAATTCAGTAGCCCCACTTACTGCCTCAGATGTAACAATGCCTCACCTAAATGAAAGCACCTTTCCCCCATTTTCAAACTTTTGTCATGCCACAGGCCTGTGCCTTATGCTGCATTCTTTATTCCAGAAAACTCTTTTTCTAAATTCACGTCATTTCTCTTCTCCCAAGTCACTCTACCTAGCACACAATAACCCCTGCCCTACATTAATAATCCTATGCGTATTCAAATATAGTTTTGGAGTGTTGATAGATATATCTTAGCTTAAGTGAACCACAAGTCATGGAGGAAGGTGATATGTTTTGTTTCCATGTGTGTTAATCACTGAGACGAAGTCATCATACTTCACAGTCAAAGCACACCACTCTCCAGCATGCATGTTGCAGCATGGCCAGAAATTATTAGCACGTCTTTCCTTTCCTCATTCTTTCATTTGCTATTAGAGACCAATGGAATCTCTAGATCTGAAAATGGAATCAACCCCCTGACATCTTCATGATGCTACTTGCATGGACTTGGTCAGATAACATCAGAGAAAATAACAGCTGGACTCTGGAGTGCCACAGCATCATGACAATTCTCTCTTCATCGTTAACTGACCATAAGACAGTGAGATCCACTCCACTCTGGGTCTTGCCATCCTCCTGAATGTCTTGATGACCATGGAAATAGATCCATACAAGATTCTTGTTTTTCTTGCCATCTTCCCTGTAAAAGATATCTGCTTCTATTTAACTCTGGTGACTTACTTTCAAAACCAAAACTTATAGACCTTTAGTGATCCAGCATACACCACACTGACATAATCATCAGATATTTAATTCAGCGATCGTAAACTCCCAGCATTTAGTTCTCCCAGGCATTCCGCTAGCTTATCCTGTCTGTCTGTGCTTTAACATGAATGGATCTCTGATTTTCTCCCTAGCTGTGAAACCCTTACTGACTTAGTTCTCTTAATTTGTCTGAGATTCCAGCCTCTATAACTTTCCAAAAGTTAAAAGAATATATGTTTGTGCATCTATCCTTTCCTAGACTTAACCCAATATCTCATGCACTGGTAGAAAATACACCATACTGGAACAACATGTTAGTATTCTATGTTCATGATCTCCTAATGTCCTTGGCACTTAGTGATGCTACAACACCTTTGCATCTTTATCCATATCTGCCTTTGGTGCTGGACACCAGGATGCCAACCTTCCTTGCAATCCCCATACAATCAACTGACACTCCTCCCTATAGCATCTGTGCCACATTGTTAAAATATTTATTTATTCTCTCTCCTTCTCCTGCTCTTGGTCTCCCTCACATCTCTGCCCAAGCCACCCTACCCCTCAGTACAGGTACATTAAGCTGGGGAAAGATCAAGTCCCTCCTCCTGGCATTAAGGCTGAGAATGGTATCCCACCATAGGGAATGGGCTCCACTATGTTAGCTCATGCACCAGGTATAGATCCTGGTCCTGCTGCTGGGGGACCCTCAGATAATCCAAGTTTCACCACTGTCTCCCACATTTGGAGTGCCTAATTTGGTCCTATGGAGGCTCCACAGCCATCAGCCTGAAGTTGATAAGTTTTCACGATCTTGGTTCAGCTGTCTCTGGAGATTTCTCCATCATGATCTTGACCTCACTGTGCCAACTTACATTCACACCTATGCACATACCACATCACCTAGCAGCTGCATTCTCCTTCAGCCAATCTCACTCTCCTCATATACCATTCTTCATTTATGTTGAATTTTTTGTGTTTCTGAACATGATATATTTATGAATTCTTCCGTATCTTTTACTCTTTGATCTACAATATTCTGGTCCTCAAATTTACCTTGAATAACTTTTACTGGTCAGATTGTTCCTAACTTTTTTTCCACCAGAACACTTTCAGATTTGGATGTGTATGGTATATATTTCCAAAGCATGAACATTCCTCCATCATAATTCTAGGCACAAAAACATAATTGAACGGTACAAAAACATAAGCGAAATACTAAAGGGATGGATATATCATTTGCATGGTGTTTGAAGGAGCCTTGTTCTTCTGATGGCATTATTACTTACTTGATGTCTTATACATTGTATATGCATGTGCTTGTAGAAGCCAGAGAGCAACCACAGGTGACACTATTCAGTGTCTGTCCTTCCTTGTTTTTGACACAGGATCACTTACTTTAAGCTTGCTGCTTAGGTAGGCTAGCTGGCCAGGAAGCAACAGGGGTCCTCTTATCATTGCCACCTCATTTCCGGGATTATGTATTTGCACTACCTCATCCAGCTATTTAGGTAGGTACATGGGATAGAAGTCTGACAGCCATGCTTGAAAGGCAAATTGCTTACCAACTCTTCTACCTCCCTGGTCCCTAATGATATTATTTTAATATCGATTGACCTAAATATGATTGCCATGTTGAAGTATATTTCTTTTATCAGAAATATGGAAAAATATAAGCTATTATCTTATGATATATCCTGGTTATTTTGTTTCTAAATTAAGCCATTGAAAAGCCCTATATTGAAACAACATACATCTATTAATGAATTTACAGTGTTTGCCAATATTTGATTGGTAAATGAGCCTGTAGCTATAATGTTGTATCAGAGGCAATGCAGTGTGAAGAACTAGAGGTTCTGTCTACTTTTGATGAAACTAAGTTATATAATAGAACATTTTCTTCTAAATTTGTCTCTTCAGGCCATGACAATAATATTATAAATATATGAAAAGTTATCACAGCCTTATTTAATATCTTGGGTTTTAGGGTGAGAGTCACAAATTCCAATATCACTAAATATTTAGATCAAGACATTAGGAATTTTATCAAAAGGGCATTGAGTGCTAGAGTAGGAAAAGTAAAGTTTCTAGGAGACATGAGTCAAAATGAGATATGAGTCTTCATATGAAGGTTATAAAAAAAAACAAAATCTACAGTGTTATACTTCAACCATATATACATTTTCTGTGGTAAGAGTAAATCAGAGAAAAAGAAGAAGAAGCAGAGTGACTCAGGAAGAAAAGGCTGGGGCAGGACAGAAGGAGGGAGGGAGAAAGAGAGAGAGACAGACAGAGACAGAGACAGACAGAGACAGAGACAGACAGAGACAGAGAGCCCATTACAAAGTAGCTAGTCAAGTCTTACAATTATGTAGTCAATAATTATTTAAATTGCAGCCCATAATTTTAATTTGCTTATATACTCAGAACCAAAATGTTTTTAGAATCAGAGAGTCTAAAATCAAACAGAGCTTAATTTGGAATACTTTGAAAAACTTCCAAGTGTATTGATGCCATTCCTTACCTAGCTTGTATAAACCCTGACATCCTTGGGTGCAAAGTTGTTTAAATCTTAATCATGCATGGAGCACGAATACATAGCCCCGTATCTAAAGAAAGTAAAAGATCTCAATTTTCCTTGATTGAATTCATGTAGCATGGTATAAAAGTACCCTCTTTAGTTTTCTGAAAAAGGACAAACAATTTTCACAGTGTGGCTTTTACTTTGATTAGCAAACAGGCAGGGGAAATGAGACGGAACACTGTGATCACTGACAGTGTGCTCTCAAAGCATAGAAGGTCACCCATGGTATGAGAGTCAGATGTGACCAACTTTATTTGTAGGAAAGGACATTTTGACAGTCTCTTGGCTCAGTCTGATATACACCATTCCAAAAATACAGGTTCTTGTTGTTCTCTGTAGATGATTAAAGCAGAGAAGCAAAAGCCCCTTATACCATCACATATTGAGTCCTCCATAAATTATACCCCTGTTTGTTCTTTTCATATAGTCTTTTTAAGTGGCATTGGAAGGGAAAGCTATTGAAGGGCAAACACTCCACTCCACTTCTGATCTTAAAGCTACAGCTACTTAGCTTTAAAGATAAACACCTAATGATGTGATTATTCTATTTTATAATTCCTGTGTGCAGTCACGTTAGCTGTATTTTATTGTCTGTTTCAAGGCTCAATTTTCCTTTGCATGGCGTACTCCATTTATAAGGTCTATCAAGAGAGCATCTGTGTCTACTCAAGTCGTATGCTGTCCTGGTAATTATGTCTGTTCCCTCAGCCCAGCTAAAAGTCCGTGGTTGAATAAATAAAGACCTGATGAAGAGGGAGCTCAGAGTATTATGCTTTGATGCTATGAGCAGTTGAAGAAAGAGTGAAGAATAGTGCAAGGGGACAGAAAACACTCACAGTGCAAGTGTATTTTGATTTGAGAACTAGTAATACCCCGTATATATTTATAAAAAGTATACAAAAAGTAAGAACAGTATGTGCAGGGGCAAGCAAGCAATTTGCAGTACAAAAGAAAACAATATGAATCTGTTATATAGACGAGTATGGAACAGAACTTTGCCTTACAATTCTGTTATTGACTCCACAGTGGATTTCCTGTCTCGACTACCAACACCTCATTCATACGAATTCAGGTAAGTTGACTCTAAACTGTTACGGATTGAATTGTGTATCCCTGTGGTGTTTTCAATAAAAGCTTCCCTTCATAAATGCTTTGACCCTTGAATAATTCATTCCCAGTTGGCTGTGCTGCTTGAAGGGGCTTAGGAGGTAGCCTTTTGGAGGAAGTGCCTCACTGAGGGTGGGCTTTGAGTGTTTAAGGATTCAATCAACTCTCAGTTTGCTCTTTCTCCTTGGTGTTCACAGCTCCAGGTGTGAGTCTTCAGCTTTGGCTCTAGCCTCCATGCCTGTACTTGCTACCTCCTGTCTGGGTCATAGTATCCAAGCCTCTCGAACCGCTAACCAAGAGAAAGCCCTGCTTCCATAGCTTGTCTTAGCCATGCTATTCCATCACTGTAAAATAACTAAGGCTGCCCACAAATTTATACGGGGAAGTCCTGACTTCCAGAGTCTTTACAATTTCACTCTAGAACCAGATAGACTCCGAAACAAATATGACTGCTGTCTTTATACAAAAGGAGGTTTAGACAGGAGCCCGCACAGAATAACACTATGCAAAGATGAAGTTGAAGGTCAGGATGATGCGTCTGAAATCTAGGAAATGCCAGGGATTGCCAGATAAACCACGAATACCTAAGAACAATTAATACAATGGGTTTCTATAGTCCTCGGAAGGAAATGACTGTGTTTCATCTCCAAAATCAAGGGTTAATACACCCCCATTTAGTAAGTCAACCAGTCTGCAGGCCTTTATTTTGCTAACCTTAGAATATTATATATTCTGAATGCCATACAAAACTTCGCGTGGCTTTGATGTTATAGGAAAACAGAAAGAATAAACAGTATCAGGGAAGAAATACAATCACAAAAGTTACTTTGGCCACAAGTGTTAGATGAACGAAATGTGAGATGTGCAGGCTGGAGAATGGAAACAGTAAACAATATAACATAAGCCCCAGCATCTAATGCTTAGAAAGTAATCCATAAATAATTACATATTAAAATTATAAGTGCCTACTATCTACCACACTCCAGTTCTTATTTATTTTTATTTGTTTCTGTTCTATGATGGGGATAGCATCAGTATATCTATTTACAAATAACTAAAATGACCATCAAAGAAGGCAAGTAATGCAGCTTGAAATTAAACTGACATCTGCTTCAAACCAGAGCTTTTTTCTCACTATTGTACATAGTCCTATATTAATTTTTATATTGCATATTACATTTAATATATAATATCAATATCTAACATACAATCTTGATATATGTCTGATATGCCACATATAATGTTATAGTATATATTATATATTGATTAAGTGTATGTATGGTTGTACTTTTGTGTTCATATAAATAAGAAAGAAAAATAAAGCAAAGAAGATTTATTGCCAGGATACCAATTCCTCCCTTTAAGATACTGAGTTGAGGTAGATACTTTACAAGGAAATTAACTAAAAGGACTAAGATGCAGAAAACTTACAAGCATTTGAATAATTTGGAATAATATAAAATTCATTCTGTTTAAGTAAGACTAATGCAATAAACCATCAGTAGCTACAGGCACAACATTTGAAATTTAAATACTTGACCAGACAAATGAAATTTAGCACATAAACTTGTTTAGAGTCACTTGCGCTACTTGTGCTGAAGTCTGAGACTGATGTAGAACATTATTTGATCCTTAGGGGTCTCCAACTCAGCCAACTCTCATTGGTGATTACAAAACCAGCAGTGTCATTAGACTTACATTCTGTTCTACATCTCTTCTCATGGGCCACTTTCCATTCTAACTTGATCCCTCATTGCCTTAGATAGAAAATAAAATGAAGAAATGCTCTCATTTAGTGATGACTGGGTTCATAAACTTTCAGTGCTTATTTGATTATGGAAGATTATCGAGGACGAATAGTCCCTCTGCCACAAGCAAATTCAGAGGAAAAGAAAGGATAAAACAAAAGAATACAATGCAAAGACCACACTCATAAAAGATAGTTAAGTCCTACACCATGCGCAGCGGTGAACCAAGATACACAAAGATTACAAGCATGAGAAAAAGGGTCCTGTCATATACCAGTATACACTTCAATATCATCTCAGAGACTCTCTTGGGTAGCTCCATAAGAGCTTCAGAAAACAGCAGTGTTTTATCCAAGGAAAAATTTATGCATGATTGCTGTCTCATGCAGATATACAAGTGTGGCTATATTTGAAGAATCTCAGTTTTGTTGATCAATGTATTTTGTGTGTGTGTATATATATATATTCTGTGTATGCATATAGATATGTATCATCTATAACAATGGCACTGCCTCTATTATGAATTAGCAGTCTATGTGTAAAGGAGAAGATTATTAAAGTCCATTTGTAGGAGGAGCCTGCTTATTCATAAGCATTCATCTTCATCCATGCTTATTAAGAACATCAACTAGTGTGATAATACACTTCCATATTCATATTAGACACTCTTACAAAGGGGTTTTCAATCTGTGGGTCAAGACCCCTTTGAGGTTACATCAGATAACCTGAATATCAGATATTTACTTTGTAATTTAGAACAGTAACAAAATTATAGTTATGAAAATAGCAACAAAACAATTTTATGGTTATGGGTCACCATGACACAAGGAACTGTATTAAAGGGCTGCAATATTAGAAGGTTGAGAAGACACTGCTCTAGGGTCTACTAATAATAGCATAGGTGGAGTAGGGAAAATCAGTTGGTATTGGCAGAATACATGAACATCTGTAAAATAAAAATGTTGTTTTGTGCAATTTTAAAAACATTTTGATCTCAAAACATTTTGATTAAATTACACAAGTATGATGCTTCTGGATTCTAGGTTCAAGGTTATCTTGCCCTTTATTGCAACAATTAAATTGGCTACTAAGTGGATTTTCAAAAGGTGGAAAAAATATGTGTGTGTGTATGTGATATTATTTGTGTTGCCTTTTCTATCAAACAAATTCTCACCTGCATTATCATATCTAAAAATATATGAAATATTACCAACTGCTGCCTTTCTTTAAAATTCTAAAAAGATTTAAAACCGATCATTATTATAAATATTTATCATCGTCCAAAGTTTATGCAAATTCAACGAATTTGCTCACTGATGGAACCATCCTTCAATCCTTCCTGTTGGACTCTTCAACATGTCTGTATTCTCAGCATATTATAAGTGAATTTCTTAATGCATAAATGCATTTGCAAATGAGTTCCTGGAACATGCTAATGACATTTTGTTTTGGACCATTTCCAAAATGATTTCATGCTAACAAGCTAATGAGAGAGAGGGAGGGGAGAAAGAGAGAGAGAGAGAGAGAGAGAGAGAGAGAGAGAGAGAGAGAGAGAGAGAGGAAAGAGGGAAAGAAGAAAGAGAGACTGGGAGACAGACAATTATTCAATGGCTGTTAACTAAAAATATTTGCACATAAATTTGATTACTTGGTACTTGGGGAAAAGCATTGGAGTCTGATTGACTAACACTGGAAATTGAAAAAGGACTCCCTTGAAGTTCAAAGCTTTATCACAAATTACAAAATCATTAATTACTCTACACAGGAGCTAGGGAGTTGCCCGTTTGTAAAGTCTACTGCCTTTATGTCTTTAAAATCAACCTAGAAAAGCAGAGTCCTAGCAAGTAACTAGAAAATTAAATTTTGTTAATTAAAAATTATGCAAACAGAAAGTCTGAAATACTGCCTAAAGTCTACCATTTGTTGATGAGGTATGATTTCTCTGTAGTAGTAGCATATGGACATCAAGAAATTGTGGTGTGCTTAATCTAAGTGGATTACAACACTGGACAGATATTTGAAATAACTTTTGTAAAACACAGCCATCATTGTGAAGAGATAGAATACAAAAGCACCGTAGATTTTGAAGCACGTTTGGCTTTTTTATTTTCCATGTGTGTTTCTGTATCAAGTATGGTTCACGGCCTGTTGGGTTCCCATCACTGACATGTTGATTATTGAGAACCTGGGTCTCATTTACCTTCTCTGCAGAGCAGAGTAATAATCACATGTAATGTGGGGTCTCCTGGTGCATGAGTTCTTAGTGCAATTCACTGTGTGGTACCAGGCTTACTCTCAGTGTGATATAGATCAATAAATGTATGGTCATCCCCAAGAAAAGCTTCTTAAGAGAGCAACAGAGTTAACAGTTAATAAATGCAAAAATATGTTTTTACTATATAAATAACTTTGATGAAAAGAAATAATAGCTAAGAAAATAATCTCTCTTTGTAAAATTGAAGAAAGAAATCTCAAAAACTGTGACACATTCTGTGCATAGTTAGTGATTTTTCTCAGTATTTTGCAAAGACCACATGTGAGTCATGTTCCTAGACATCAACAGTGACATTAATGAAATCTTAAGCATTGTAAAATGCCTTTTTTTTTTCCAGTTGTAGACATTTCAATAGAAAACCTTATTTTGAGAAGACCTAAGTTGTTGAATAGGTCTTTAATGATTGCATTTCTTATCCTACACAAGGGAAAAAGTATCGGCAACAAAGATGCATGGAGGGAAGGAAAAAGAGAAGGAGTGGGGAGAGAAGAAAACAGATCAGATGAAACCAGAGAGCTATGGAAGTCAGAATCACCCAGTGTATGAGCTTACACTGACACATTTGCCTGGACAAGCCTGCTGGCTTTATGTTAATTCACATGACCAGGAGTAATCTGGAGCAGGTGTGTGTGTGTGTGTGTGTGTGTGTGTGTGTGTGTGTGTGTGTGTGTGTGCGTGTGTGTGCATCTGCACGTGTGTGCAAAAAGATCTTTGGCTTCAGATGAGCATGCAGCATAGGTGATGTGGATATTATTAGGGGGTGTACATAGTGAACAGCTGATTTCTGTTTGCCTAATGCCCTTCTAGAGCACAGAAGCATTAGAATTAAAATTAATACTGAAAGAAAATCACAGCAAAACCAAGCTTCTAGGAGGTTGGTTTAAGCATCCAGCAATTCTGCACAGGGTAATCTTAGATACTACAAGCAAATTTGCTACATTCATGTGTTATATTTCTTCAGCTATATTTTCTCTTAAAATAATTGAGGTACAGTCAAGTTTATCAACCACAGATTCTCTGTTTCTTCTGCTATGCTGAAGTTCAGATTATTAAAATTTCTATCTTAATATTACTTTAGAAATTAATTTTTCAGCATTTTGCAATATAGACATGAGAAAATAATCAGGGAAATGGCAAGAAATTCCAACTATGCCATTTCTTTTTGAGAACCCAAAGCCCACAGTCAAACATTATGCAGAGAGATACTCAACAGGAGGTCTCCATCAGAAACGTGGGAAAGATTTTCTGAGGCACAGAAGATGGAGCACACCAGGAAGCATGGCCCCGTCAATCAACTAATCAGGGTTCCTATGGGCTCACAGAGATCGAAGAAGCAAGCAAGGGCCCTGCAGGGGTCTGAATCAGGCTCTCTACATATATGTTATTGCTGTTAGCTTGCTGGTTTTGTCGGATGCCCACCAGTGGGAGCAGGTGTGTCTCTGAGCAGGTGTTGCCTTCTCTCAAGACTCCTCCTATTCTGTTGTCTTGTCCAGTCTTGATACAAGGGCTTTCCTCTTGTCTTATTGTATCTTGTTTTGTTGTGTTGGCTGTTGTCTATTATAGGTATACTATTTTCCACAGGGAAACAGAGGTGGGGGTGGATCTGGGAGAGGAGAGATGGGAAAAGGCGCTGAGAGGAGTGGATGGAGGGGAAGCTGTGGCTGGATTGTATTGTATGAGAGAAGAATCTACTTTGAATTTAAAAAAAAAAGAAAAGAAAAATGAAAATCTGAAGACAGTGTCATAGGTTTTTACATTACAGATTCCCTGAAGTCCAGATCTTTGGATTCAGTGGCCCTCTGGGTTTTCCAATTACCCAGAAAGTCCTCTCAGCTTTTTTTTTGTTGTTGTTGTTTTTTTTTTTTTTGTTTTTTTTTTGTTTTGTTTTGTTTTGTTTTGTTTTTCGAGACAGGGTTTCTCTGCAGCTTTAGAGCCTGTCCTGGAACTAGCTCTTGTAGACCAGACTGGTCTCGAACTCACAGAGATCCGCCTGCCTCTGCCTGCCAAGTGCTGGGATTAAAGGCGTGTGCCACCACTGCCCGGCCCCTCTCAGCTTTTAAAACACCACACATCCTTTTGAATGGTACTTCTGGAATTCTGTTAGGTTGCTTTGGAAGTTGCTCTGCTTGGTTCAAGAAGGAGCAACTGATGGGTAGGCCACTATATGTTCTTTGTTTTTACCACCACGTCATTGCCTTCCTTCTCACTCTTGTTTTCTTGCCTTTTCTAGAACTATTCCTTGGAATCAGGTACACATGAGATTTAGGCTGAGGCAAATAATGTAATCTGTCTCAGGGAAAAATTATCTAGATCTGAGATAGAATATGGAAGGCATTTTAGGACAGTGCATGCGGCAAGCACAAAGTCAATGCCAACTGCCACTGTAGTGTCTTGGTGGCTACTTACATTTCTCTCTTACTTTATGAAAGCTCCTAGAAACTATTTGTCCTAGTTTCTGCCCCTGAAGTTTTATTGTGAATAAGGATCAAAAATACAATTAGACAACTTAACAGTGACTACAAATTAAAGGCACAAAAGTAAAAAAAAAATGGGGAAATTAAAAGAAAATATCAGGTCATTTGAAGAATTAGCCTCAATGGAAATAATTAGATAAATTCTATGAACTGATAAACAAGAAAGTTAAAAAAACATGACCCACTGGCCAAATATAGCCTATCATATGATTCAAAGAATAAATTTCATTGATGCATGCTAGCCCGTGTAGTTAGGTATTGTTAGGTGTGGTTTTATGTACAATGGCATCACTAACTATAACTTAAATCCTATCATATTTAAATTCTAAAACCATCATTGGTTTGGGTATTAGAGTAACTGTGGCCTCATAAAAAGAGTTTGACAATGTCTGTTCTGTTTCTACTATATAAAGCAATTTGAGGAGTATTGGTATTAGCTCTTCTTTGAGATTCTGGTAGAATTCTGTGCTGAACCATCAGGCTCTGGGATCTTATGGTTAGGAGACTTTTGATGACTGCTTCTAGTTCCTTAGGATTATAGGTCCATTTAAATTATTTATATGGACTTAATTTAATTTTGATTTGTGGTACCTATCCAGAAAATTGTACATTTCCTCTTCACTTTCCATTTTTGTGGAGTACAGCTTTTTGAAGTATGACCTAATGATTCTCTGGATTTCCTGAGTAGCTGTTATTATGTATCCTTTCCATCTATGATTTTCTTAATTTGGATATTCTCTCTTTGCCTTTTGGTTAGTTTGGATAAAGGTTTGCCTATCATGTTAATTTTCTTAAAGAACCAACTCTTTTGTCTCATTAACACTTTGTATTCTTTCATTGTTTCTATTTTACTGATTTCAGCCTTCAACTTGATTATTTTCTGGAGTCTACTCCTCCTGGGTGAGTCTGCTTCTTTTTATTTTAGATCTTTCAGGTGTGCTGTTAAGTCACTAGTGTGAGTTTTCTCTAGGTTCCTATGTAGGCACTTAGTGCTATGAACTTTCCTCTGAGAACTGCTTTCAAAGTGTCTGATAGGTTTGGGTATGTTGTGCATTCATTTTCATTGTATTCTAGGGAGTCTTTAGTTGACTTTTTTATTTCTACCTTGACCTAGTGGTGGTTCAGGTGAGCATTGTTCATTTTCCATGAGTATGTGGCCTTTCTGCAATTAATGTTGTTGTTGACGTATAACTTTAAGCCATGATAAGATAGGATACAGGAGCTACCTCGAAGTGTGTGTGTGTGTGTGTGTGTGTGTGTGTGTATGTTTAGGCTTGCTTTGTTACCAAGTATGTGGTTGATTTTAGAGACAGTTTCATGAGGTACTGGCAAAAAGGTATATTCTTTTGTGTTTGGTGGAATGTTCTATAGATGTCTCTTAAACACATCTGAGTCCTAACACCTGTTAGTTCCTTTATTTTTCTGTTAAGGTTCTGTCTGGAAGACCTTTCCTGTGTTGAGAGTGGAGTGTTGAAGTCTCACACTCTTAGTGTGAGAAGTTCTAAAGCAATAAGAAAACAAAAGGAGATCAAGGGGATAGAAATATTAAAGGAAGAAGTCAAACTTTCACTATCTTCAAATTATATGATAGTATACATAAGTGACCTGAAAAATTCTACCAGGTAACTTCTACAGCTGATAAATACCTTCAGTAATTGAAGGGATACAAGATTACATTTACACAATGGAGTACTATTCAGTAGGTCAGGACTGTGAGGGGTGTGTTCACCCATTGAGACGGTGGGACAGAACTAATGGGAGACCACCAAGTCCAGTTGGAATGGGACTGATGGAACAGGCGACCAAACCGGACTCTCTGAATGTGGCTGACGGTGGAGGAGGACTGAGAAACCAAGGACAACGGCGATGGGCTTGGACTCTACAGCATGAGCCTTGTCAGTTTGGTTGCTCACCTTCCTGGACTTAGGGGGAGTTGGGAGGACCTTGGACTTAACATAGTGAAGGGAACCCTGATGGCTCTGTAGCCTGGAGAGGGAGGGAGTGGGGGTATGGGTGGAAGGGAGGAGAGGGAAGGGGGAGGAGGAGGGGAGGAGATGGAAATTTTTAATAAAAAATGAGGAAAAAAATAAGTTAAATAAAAAGAAAAAAATGACATCTTGAAATTTGCAGGCAAATGGATGGAACTAGAAAAAACTTTCTGAGGAAGCTAACCAGACCCAGAAGACAAACATGGTATGTACTCACTCATAAGTGGATATTAGACATAAATCAAAGGATAACTAGCCTACAGTTTATGACCCCAGAGAAGCTAGGTAATAAGGACAACCCTAAGAGAGACAAACATGAATTCCCCTGGGAAGAGGAAATAGACAAGATATCCTGAGAAAATTGGGAGCATTTGTGGGGAGAATGGAGGACAGAAGTGGAGGAGGAGGGGCAAAAAGAGAGAGGGAACACAATGGTCAAAATGGGGAAAGGACAGAGAGAGAGAGAAAGGAAAGAGATACTTTGATTGAGGGAGCCATTATGGGGCTAACATAAAACCTGGCACAAGGGAAATTCTCAGGAGTCCACAAGGATGACCCCAACTAAGAAACTAAGCAATAGTGGAGAGGGTGCTTGAACTGGCCTTGCCCTGTATTCAGATTGATGACTACCTTAATTGTCATTATAGATCTTTCATCTAGCAACTGATGGAAGCAGATGCTGAGATTCACAGCTAAGCACTTTGCCTAGTTCCCAGAGTCCACTCGAAGAGACAGGGGAGCAATAATATGAGCAAAGGGGTCAAGGCCATGATGGGGATACCCAGAGAAACAGCTGATCTGAGCTGGCGGGAGCCTCCTGACTCTGGACTGACAGCAGGGAAACCTGAATAGGACCAGTCTAGGCAATCTGAATGTCGGTGACAGTTGTGTGACTTACGGAGTCACTGGTAGTGGGGTCAGGATTTATTCCTAGTGCTTCAACTGGCTTTTTGGAGCTCATTCTTTTTGGAGGGATACCGTGCTCAGATAAGGGAGAAGGCCTTGGTTCTGCCTCAATGATGTGTCAGACTTTGTTGACTCCCCATGGGAAGCATTACCCTCTCTGAAGAGTGGATGGTTAGGGTGGAAGGAAAGTGGGGGTACCTGGAGGAGGGAGAGGAAGTAGGAACTGGGATTAATATATAAAACAAGAAAAGATTGTTTTCAAACAAACAAATAAATAAGTAAATAAGGATGATAAACGCCATCATAATAATTGACAGTTTTTGTAGGTAATAAGAACTCTGAAGATTTATTCTTTGTTTAAAATAAGTTTATTTATTATTTTAGAAAAAAGACCTCTAACCAAAGAGTAGACTAGAGAGAGAACTGGAATCATCCTTTGTACAGTTTTAAGTGAGAAGGATGGTCACAGTATTGGGTTGCTGGGTAAAAAACTCTTTTGGCTATTATCTGACTCACTTAAAAATTGCCAAATTGTTGTCTCTCAAAGGTTGATTGGGTTTCTAAGCCAGAGTCTGATCATAATTTGGCTCAGCTTTGATTTCATGTCTGGAAAAGAAACCCTAAAAAAGTTTTATTAGAAATGAATAAAGTTATTCAGGAAGTTTCATAAGAGCAAAAAGATAAGGATGTCTTAAGAGAGAAACCTTTTGTTCTATGGTCTTTTGGAAGTTCTTAATTTTACATTTTAGATTTATCACCTGCTTTCTATGCCCAACAAAAAGTTAAAATAATCAGGCTCATTCAAATCGGTAATATTGGGAAACCAGCCACATTTTAGTTTTAAACCTTAAGGATTCCCTGTATGAATACAGAGAAAAGTTTGCCTTTCCAACTTCTTGGCATTCTATATTAATCAAAAGCTGATTAAAAACAGTATAAAATATAGGTATCATTCTTTTAAGGACATAATCTCTTTCTTATTGATGTATTTACTTAAATAACTGGTCAGGAAGAGATTTTATAAAATAATTTACTGTAAGGCAAAAATGGCTATCATCATCAGGGCTATAATACTATGCTCCTTCTGTGGGTCCTCTTAAAAGAGACAGACAATATGCAAGCCAAATGAATAGTTTTGTAATTTTGTTATTTGTGGCACATCAATCAAAGGAGCTCTTCCCAAGGGGAAGAATTTAATAAGTATTTCCTGTTTTTTCTTTTGTTTTGATTTGTTTTGGTTACCATGTTACTAGGTTCGGATACGTGCATATGTAAAACCCATGATATGAACATTTGGTAAATCATCAAAAGTAAACATTGAATGCTCGCACCTTATATAAGGTGGTGGATAGTGCAGGTCCAGGCCCCTGCTTTTGCAGAGGGGCGTGGTTTGGTGCAGTAGAGCCAACAGTTCCTCTGGGCTCTTGCCTTCCATTCCCTCGCTGATGGCTGATGAATGCCATTGTTGTCTCAAAACCTTCTCAGGGGTCTGCACTGTGATGAGCACCAGACTCACGTTACTATGAAGACTGTGCAGCCCAGAGAGCCAGTAACTTGTTCACAAGCACATCTCCCAATACAGGTAAAGCTCTGGCTCCAAAGGAAACCTGACACTGTAGACCATACTGTCACACTATGAAGACATTAAATAAGTATAGAGAGGAACGGAGAGTCGTGAGAACTGGAAGTGTGCTGTGCAGCTAATTCCATAGGGGAGACTAGAACTTTTATGCTTCATTATTCACTCATTCCTGGAAAACTATCTGATTTTTGCTTTATCTTAATGATTCCCATTAAAGTAAATAAAAACAAGTTTGTACTTCAATCTCTCTGTCTTTCCTCTCTCTCTCTCTCCCTCTCTCTTTCTTCCTCTCTCTCTCTCTCATACACACACAAAGATGTGATTATACTTTCTCATAATCTTGCCATCAAACAGGAAATTAGACATATATTAAGCATACATAAGTTATTAGTATAATACTACTATATTATAAATGATTTGCCTTTGAAGTTATCTTCATCAAAGTGTCAGTTAATGTCTATTGTAATAAAACTCTTTCTGGTTGAATAAATTAAATAATTCTGAAAATAAAATGTACTTCTCCTTTGATGGCTCTTTATACAACAGGTAGCTTACTATTGCATAAAACAAAAATGCATGCATGTCTTAAATATATTACACAATTATCCTAGAAAACAATTTATTTTCATTCACAAACCTGACAATAGAAAGTCTCCTTTAATTTCCCGCTTTCATATTGTTTCTCATTCCAGTGTGTGTCAAGAATTTAATTGTAGCATGAAATTAACCAGTTATAAAATGCTGCACTCATGCCCTTGCCTTCTAAAGCAGAAAGCACTAAATAATTTGCTTAATGGCCTCTAACTTGGGACCTCAATTTAATAACTAAAGTGCCCTTACTCATTGGATGAATTCCTGGTGAGAAGTGCTCTGTGTGAAATCCATCAAAACACTAATGGATCAAAAACACACACAAATCTACACACATGTACCCAATGACACAGAAACCCACATATGCATACACATAAATGTGCCCACTCACTAACAAATATACATACATACACACAGAAAAGATACATATATACATACACACATGCACAAACAAAAGCACCTACATATATTTATATATCCATACATACACATGCATGTATACAATATGCATATATACAAGCACAAATACAAACATACATGCACACATGCCTAAACACACATTTACACAATATGCCATATACATACACACATAAGACACAAACACAGTATACATACATACATATGTAAATAGAAACATACACATATTCACATATAAATATGCATACCCATTAATATACACATACACATGTATATATACATACGCAAACTAATTCTATCCCCACAACACACCATAATCACATTCAAATAAACTAAAATATGAATATGCACTTTGACATACCGAACTGTTAAGCTTGAAGCAAATCTGTCTGGCTGATGACTGTTCCTTTTGTGTGAATTTGTGAGCTGCTGATCTTTTAGCTGGAGTGTAGATATGCTTTATTGACTTAGTAGTTGGATGAAAATGACTACTCCACATATGTGAACCCAATATGTTCCTGTCTCCTTTTTATAAAAGTTCTCTCTCTGAAAAAATAATCCATTGTCCTAGCTGAGAAGGGAAGTGGAATGTACCTGGGAGGAGGCAGGGGAAAGAAAAAATCTGTAATGTATGAAAAAAATAAATAAAAATCAATTTCTATAGTTCTAGTTGCAAAAGGTTTAGCTTCTAGAAAGCAATGCTACTAGAAGATAAGGAATACAAGTTTAGATATTAACTTGAAATTAATAACAGTTATTCTATACTTTTGCAAAATTGCATTAATTGCTTTCCATAACCATGCTGTTATTATAAGCATGCTGGAAACCTTGAAGTAAGGGTGTGGATATGCCTTTTAAAAAAACTGAATAAAATTTCTTGACTTCTCCTCATTTTAATAGATTTATTTAATAAATAAAAACTTCTGTTTTCTTTTAATAGACTTATTTCCATCTACTGCTTTAAGCTTATGAAAAACAAGGAGAAGGAGGGAGGGAAGGGGGAGAAGGAGGGGAGGGAGGGGGGAGGAGGAGGGAAGGAGATGGAAATTTTTAAATATAAAAAAAATAAACCATGAGAAAAAAAAAGAAATCTAGCTTATTGTCACTGAGGTGATAAATAAAAATCTTGAACTAAAAAAAAAAAAAAAAAACAAGGCAGTAAGAGTGGAAGAAGATAATGAAATAAAAATGAGCTTAACATAAAAGGAGTACATTGTAAATTGATATAATCTTAAACATTTAGATAGATTGTTTATGATTTAGACAGGAGAATGCTAGTATTTGCTTTGCATGTATGGGTATTTATAATGATTGCATTACAGACATTTAATGGTAAGGACTTGACATATAAGTACATAGCAAACTCTTGAATTCCAAAGTTAAAAAAGAAACATTTTAAATATCTACGTTCATTTTTAAATCACATGATGTGGGAGAATCCTTCACTGTGCTTCTAACTGTTGTATTATTATGTAGTCATGTGCTTTTGACAGAGAATGATAGCTTGGGTTTGGATAATACAAGCTAAGACTAGAAAATATTTACAGGATATGTAAAATGAGGTATTTAATTCATATTACTTGTACAGGATGAGATAATTAATTTGATAAAACTTGAATTTCAATGATTCCTGTGTACATTTTTAACACAGAGTAACATTTTTAGTGCAAATACTGCATCATTTTGAAATGAGTTCAAAAAGCATGAGGGTGATAGTCTTATCCCCAAAGTCTAGATATGAATGCAGATGAACTTAAACATTGAACAGTGTCAGTCTGACCTTAGATTCCTGGTAGTGAATTTCAGTGATCATCTTAAGAGTGATATCATGTACATACAGATTAAAATGACTTCATGTGTCTACCTGACATAGTCTTATAAGTCAACATATATTACATCTGATAATGCATTCATGACTAATATGGTTTTTTTATTAACTAAATGTACCCCATCAAGGAGTTGAGACTATTATATCTACAACATGTTGTCTTGTTGCCTGCCCAAGCACAGCGCATCCTGACTATCACCAAGCAAGAGGCTCAAGCTACATGGTTAATCATTGCTTCACGTTGATCCTCATGATCCTGATCATTACAAATGGGTACTGATATCACATCCATGCATTTATCACTTCAAATTGAACACTCACATGCTTGTATATGACAGCTTTGTGTTGCTATGTGTGGGTTTTTCTCCGTCTCCATATGCTCACAATGGCCTCTGCATTGTGTTCCCAGGTTCACCCTGACACATTAATTCATACATGCCATCAAACCTGCATTGAACTCTTCATTCAGCTCCGGGGTGGCAGAGGTCATTCAGCTCTTGTGTTAACTAAATCAGAGTCTGCTTCAAACCAAGATTGCCAATTGCATTGAGCTGAAGAAGCTCTTTGCTAGAGGGAACTTACACAAGGGGCTCTGTTGATACCTTTAAGCTGACTTCTTTTTACAATTCTAAGTCACACTGAAATGGAAAGGCTTGGGTAGATAAGGTCACTGCATTAAGGGCAAATCCCCAAGCAGTATTCCTGCCTAAAACCCAATACCACTCTAATCTTTCACTCCTCTACTTTAATACAATCGTATAACTGTGAAAGCTTAGTGTTTCCACCTCATTTCAAAATACTCTCTTACATTCACAATATCTCCTTGGAGACTTTTAATCTTTTGCAAAGTGACTGAACCCTTTCCCTTTGACGATAGGTTCATGAAAAGCAGGTGCTTGTGTTTTCAGGGCGCATGTGAAATTGATTGGCTCCTTTAGAAAAATCCCATGGTGTCAATTCAAGCCAGAGTCTCACAAAAACACATTGTATTGGGCTTGGAAGAAGTATCTGTTTATAACAATGAGTGCTCCTGACAGCCGCTCATGGGAAAAGGTATTAGTCATGGGCCTCATCATTAAATGCATCATTCACGGTTAGAAAACAGGCTACAACTATGTAATTCAAATACTCAAGGAAGCAAAAGGTTACTCTGTTTTCCTTCTTCTCCTTTCTCATCCTCTGTAACTTAATGGCACCCGGCAGTGGATGGAAGTCTACACTGTGGTATTAGTCTCATTGTAGTCCTCAAACTCTATGTTGACTTCACTTTTCCTGATTTCTTTTTAGCCGACACTTGACAATAGTGTTCAGCCAGACTATGCCCTGCAGCTTATTTTTGGTAGATTGCTTACAAACACCATCCTTTATGTTATTAAATTTCCCTCCAGCTAGATATCCTTTGTCTTTTACAGTCTTCTGTTACACCTGTCTAGTCTAGTCTAACTCTGTGGGGAGAAAATATTGGCATGAATCAGAGAAAATTCAGCAAGGCATATATTGTGGGTATTGTGATTGAGTGGCAGCCGACCGACACTTAGCGAACAATTTATCTACCTGAATTGGGCTAGACATC
Source organism: Arvicola amphibius (assembly GCF_903992535.2). Taxonomy (NCBI): domain Eukaryota; kingdom Metazoa; phylum Chordata; class Mammalia; order Rodentia; family Cricetidae; genus Arvicola; species Arvicola amphibius. Next base: position 110,679,226 of record NC_052054.1, read on the forward strand.
ACTAATGCACATGGCAGATTGATTGTGTAGCTTTAGTGGATGTATTCTTTATTAATGAGATTCAGTATGATTTGCTAAAAAGCCTTTTACTGGGCAGTAACTTTTATCCCCTCCCCCATCTCTCTTTATCCCATTTAATCTGTTGAACTACGTACCATGTTTTCAAATATGTTCTGCTCTATTTTTGTTTGAAGTACCAAAGCTTTTTAAATAACTGCAAGAGAACTGAATAGAACAATTACAAAAATTTAAAAAGATATATTAAATTGGAATGGATTATAAAATGGAAACCTAAAAAATAAATTTAAACCCCAATGAATCATTAAGAAGTTATAAAAGCTCTCCCCATCCTCCCCTTCACGCTTTTCTCTCCCCATCTCCCCTTGCCCCCATTCCAGCCCACCCCCAAGTTCCCAATTTTTGCCCGGCAATCTTGTCTACTTCCAATATCCAGGAGGATAACTATATGTTTTTCTTTGGGTTCACCTTCTTATTATCTTCTCAAGGATCATGAATTATAGGCTCGATGTCCTTTAATTATGGATAGAAATTGATTATGAGTGAGTACATTCCATGTTCATCTTTTTGGGTCTGGGTTATCTCACTGAGAATAGTGTTTTCTATTTCCATCCATTTGCATGCAAAATTCAAGATGTCATTGTTTTTTATCGCTGAGTAGTATTCTAATATGTATATATTCCACAGTTTCTTCATCCATTTTTCCACTAAAGGGCATCTAAGTTGTTTCCAGGTTCTGGCTATTACAAATAATGCTGCTATGAACATAGTTGAGCAAATGCTTTTGTAGTATGATTGGGCATCTCTTGGGTAAATTCCCCAAAGTGGAATTGCTGGGTCCTGGGGTAGGTTGATCCCGAATTTCCTGAGAAATCACCACACTGCTTTCCATAGTGGTTGCACAAGTGTGCATTCCCACCAGCAATGGATGAGTGTACCCCTTACCCCACAACCTCTCCAGCAAAGGCTATCATTGGTGTTTTTGATTTTAGCCAATCTGACAGGTATAAGATGGTATCTCAACGTTGTTTTGATTTGCATTTCCCTGATAGCTGAGGAGGTTGAGCATGACCTTAACTGTCTTTTGGCCATTTGAACTTCTTCTGTTGAGAATTCTCTTTCAGTTCAGAGCCCCATTTTTAAATGGGTTAACTAGCATTTTAAAGTCTAGACTCTTGAGTTCCTTATATATTTTAGAGATCAGACCTTTGTCAGTTGCAGCATTTGTGAAGATCTTTTCCCAGTTAGTAGGCTGCCTTTGTGTCATAGTGACAGTTGCCTTTGCTTTACAGAACCTGCTCAGATTCAGGAGGTCCCATTTATTCAATGTTGCCCTTAATGTCTGTGCTGCTGGTTATACGTAGGAAACAGTCTCCTGTGCCCATATGTTGTAGAGTACTTCCCACTGCTTGGGATATAATGGAAGGGTGGATATGGGAGCAGGGAAGCATATATCTTAATTAAGGGAACCATCTTAGGGTTGTCAAGAGACTTGACTCTAGAGGTGTTCCCAGGTATCCAGGGAAATGCCCCCAGCTAGTTCCTGGGGCAGCTGAGGAGAGGGAGCCGGAAAAGGCCAGATCCTATAGCCATACTCATGAATATCTTGCATATCAACATAGAAGATTCACCTGGCGATGGATGGAGATAGAGACAGAGCCCCACATTAGAGCACCGGACTGAGCTCCCAAGGTCCTGATGAGGAGCAGAAGGAGGGAGAACATGAGAAAGAAAGTCAGGACCGTAAGGGGTGTGTTTACCCACTGAGATGGTGGGACAGAACTAACGGGAGACCACCAAGTCCAGTTGGAATGGGACTGATGGAACATGCGACCAAACCAGACTCTCTGAATGTGGTTGATGGTGGAGGCTGACCGAGAAGCCAAGGACAATGGCAATGGGCTTGGTCTCTACGACATGGACGGGCTTTGTGTGAGCCTTGTCAGTTTGGTTGCTCACTTTCCTGGACCTGGGGGGAGTTGGGAGGACCTTGGACTTAACATAGTGTAGGGAACCCTGATGGCTCTGTGGCCTGGAGAGGGAGGGAGTGGGGGTATGGGTGGAAGAGAGGGGAGGGAAGGGGGAGGAGGAGGGGAGGAGATGGAAATTTTTAATAAAAAAATGAGGAAAAAAGAACAAATGCCAAGCCGGGCGGTGGTGGCGCACGTCTTTAATCCCAGCACTCTGGAGGCAGAGGCAGGCGGATCTCTGTGTGTTCGAGGCCAGCCTGGTCTACAAGAGCTAGTTCCAGGACAGGCTCTAAAAAAAAAAAAAAAAAGCTGCAGAGAAACCCTGTCTCGAAAAACCAAAAAAAAAAAAAAAAAAAAACAAATGCCAAATGTAAAAAAAAGAAGAAAAAGAAGTTATAAAAGTATAATTATAAGAAAAAGATGAACCAGTCTAAGAAAAATATTTAACATCTAGATTAATTAAGTTCTCAAAATGAATGTTTATACTAACAAGGCTTATAAACTCATCATCAGAATTCTTTATAAATAAATACTTTTCATTGATCTGCTAAGACATGTTAGGCTTTACAGACTTCAAAACAAGAGAGTAATTATTTAGACAAGAAGCATCAACTACATGTAGCTTCTCTATTTGCTTAATCAACCAGAGGCAATGGGGCAGAGAGAATAATCTTCATTGAATACGACCTTTTAAAATACTGATACCTTTCCAAAAATGTAAGGATGGATCGTCTCAGAACATTGTGTCACCTGAAAGACTACTGATTCATAGCTGGAATGGGAGGGGAGTCCAAGGAAAAGGACTTGTCCTGAGTTCTCTACATGTTCTTGGGCTATTACAATCACTCCATTCTTTTAATTTCTTTATTGCCATCCTCTATTACACTTCTTTTTTTTCCTTTATCTTTTTTTATATTTTTTATTAAAAATTTCCACTTCCTCCCCTTCTCCCACTTCCCTCCCCTCCCCCAGCTTCTTCTCCCCCTCCCTTTCTAGGCGAAAGAGCAGTCAGGGTTCCCTACCCTATGTCCTCCCCGCTCCCCCCAAGTCCAGGAAGGTGAGCATCCAAACAGACAAGGCTCTCATAAAGCCCGTCCATGCAGTAGAATCAAAACCCAGTGCCATTGTGCTTGACTTCTCAGTCAGCCTCCACCATCAGCCACATGCAGAGAGTCCGGTTTGAGCACATGCTCCATCAGTCCCAGTCCAACTGGCCTTGGTGAGCTCCCATTAGATCAGTCCTACAATCTCAGTGGATGGACGCACCCCTCTCGGTCTTGACTTCTTTGCTCATGTTCTCCCTCGGGTTTTTCTTTTTTTTTCATGGTTTATTTTTTTATATTTAAAATTTCCATCTCCTCCCCTTCTCCTCCCCCTTCCCTCCCTTCCCCTCCACCCATACACCCCCTCCCTCCCTCTCCAGGCCAAGGAGCCATCAGGGTTCCCCACTCTATGTTAAGACCAAGGTCCTTCCAACTCCCCCCAGGTCCAGGAAGGTGATCGACCAAGCTGAGAAGACTCCCACAGAGCCCGTCCATGCAGAAGAATCAGAGCCCAGCGCCATTGTCCTTTGCTTCTCAGTCAGCCCCTACTGTCGGCCACATTCAGAGAGTCTGGTTTGGTCACATGTTCCATCAGTCCCATTCCAACTGGAGTTGGTGATCTCCCATTAGTTCTGTCCCCATGGGTGAACGCACCCCTCATGGTCCTGACTTTCTTTCTTATGTTCTCTCTCCTTCTGCTCCTCATCAGGACCTTGGGAGCTCAGTTCAGTGCTCCAATGTGGGGCTCAATCATTTTCTTCATCTATCGCCAGGTGGAGGGTCCCTCACAGTCCTGACTTTCTTTCTCATGTTCTCTCTCTTTCTGCTCCTCATCAGGACCTTGGGAGCTCAGTCCGGTGCTCCAATGTGGGGCTCAGTCATTTTCTTCATCTCTTGCCAGGTGGAGGTTCTTGGCCACGTCTCACCCCACCCTCAAGATATTGTTCACCCTCCAAATAAAATGCATCATTTTTTAGCTATTTATATATTCAACTATTAATGTACACATCATCATTATTTTTTAAGTATATATAAAAGAATGACAACAGGCATCCTTGGAAGTTAAGCATTTCCCCAGGAAAATTATAAGAGGCTCAATTCTCCTACTGCATGCACTGGCTTTGAGGGAGCCTAGTCTGTTTAGATGTGCACCTTCCTGGACCTGGATGGAGGGGGGAGGACCTTGGACTTCCCACAGGGCAGGGAACCCTGACTGCTCTTTGGACTGGAGAGAGAGAGAGGGGAGTGGGGGGAGGGGGAGGGAAATGGGAGGTGGGGAGGAGGCAGAAATTTTTAATAATAAAAAATAAAATAAAATAATAAAAAATAATTAAATTTAGTTAATAAAAGCATCCAATTTCAATAAAGCACAGTCACCATAAAAAAGAAGCTCAATTCTCCCTATGTATAGCTTGTACACTTTGTCAAAAAGCTGGACATGCCTGAGTTACAATTACAGCACCAAAGAAAAGCATGGGGACCTTGGGGGGGGGGGGTTGAAAGGGGAAGGGGAGTGGTAGAGAGGGGAGCAGCAAAACATGTAGAGCTCAATAAATATCAATAAAAAATGTATAGAAAAAGAAAAGAAACAGGAAGAGTTCTTTTCCCAGGCAAAGGGCAATTGGGAACATGGCAGGGCCAGCCTTGTCAACTTCCTCTAGTACTTACAGAGTGAAGAAATGTCTTGGGAGGAGTTGATGTTCTGGGATTGAAACGGTGCTGCTTTCATGAAGAGGGACACAAGAGCAAAGCATTGGAAGACTTTGTTTTCAATGTGAGCACTTGAGACATGTGGTAGTGGTTAAACATTCATGATTCATTACTGATGGATTCTCCTTAGCTACAGCAAAAATGTTGTAGCAGTTGAATAAAAAAGATGCTTTTCCATCAAAAGAGTGAACATATTAACAGTTCATACTTGAAGAAGACAAATGTTCAAGGTAATTCCTTTTTAAAATGTGGGAATTGGTTATCAGATTGCACTATGGATAGCCTGTGTTGTGTTGGATGATGTTACATTGCCACGCTGGGTGAGTTCTTCCCAATGTGGTGCGACAGACTAGCAATCACACTCTCCATGAGAGGTAGTTTCCTTTCTCTAGGCTATCAGTTTAATAATTAGGATGCAAGCCCATCAAAGACTGACTCCTTTTGAATATATCTATATAGCTAATTTTTCCTCCTGTAATTTTTAAGACATTTTAAGGAAAAGAACAAAATACATGGATATGATAAAAACAGGACGAAAAGTTGGAAGTTTTTGCTGTGTGTGTCATTTGTTAATCTTCAAAGCAGAGATACTTCTATATTGTTTTTTTAGCCTTGATGGAAGTATAACAACTCTGAACATGGAACTATATACAATGAGTAATGGAGCAGTCTTAAATGGTAAAAAAGGGAAAATGGTGGGTACAGAAGTGATGTGGGATGTCCTCTGTATATGTGTCGCTTTTATTGGTTAACAAAAAAGCTGTTTCAGCCAGTGGCTTAGCAGAGTACAGCTAGGAGAAAAGCATAACAGAGATATATAGAGAGAGTTGGTGGAGTCAATGAGAAGCCATGTTGCTGCCAAAGGAGAAGGACTCCGGAAATTTACCAGTAGGTCACAGCCTCATGTTGATATATAGATGAATAGAAATGGGCTAATTTAAGATGTAAAAGGTAGCTAGGGAATATGCCTAATCTATTGGCCAAACAGTGTTGTAATTAATATAGTTTTTATGTGATTATTCAGGTCTGGGTGGCTGGGAAACAAATGAGCAGTCTCTGTCTACACAGAAGGAATCATAGCAACATCAACAACAATGCTTACAGTAATAGAGGCTGCCAGCTATGGGCAGCTGTGTGGTGGCTGCCCTCTAAGCCAGTGGGCCCCACATGGTGCATGAACCTAGTCTTTGATTTAAACATTGGGCAAAATAATTATTTTTTCTTGATAAAGAATAAATAAGTTTAAAAGTAGTTTAATGACTTCATATGGCTCTTAAGAAATATAGCAAGTAAAGACTCCAATCTCATCTTGTATTTAGACACTCAAATTTCAACCCTCTTAGGCTGTGCTTCACTCTGATTTCATACCCAGCAGGTCTCCAAATTTCCCCCTTACAATGGGGCATAAATTACAGGTTTATCAAATGACCTTAAAACAGGGAATGCGTCCTATATACATCAATTAGCAGACTAATTATTCCATTCTCCACAGTTGCCAAAAGACTGTACATGAATATCACCAATTGTAATAATGATTGAGTCTATTCATTTATAAAGGCATTGCTTCCACTTGAAAGTGTCAAGTGTCATACAGGCCTCCGTTTGTGTTTCATCTTGCTTCTTAAATTACAGCATTAGGATTGTTAGTTTTAACATATATGAGAAGTCTTCCAATGCATAGCTCTGAGAAGTCAAGATCACTGACTCCAATAAACACACAAAATCAATTCCTCTGAGCAATTATCCATTTGTTCTAGTTAATGTAGATGCTCTTAATGAAGATGCTCTTCCTCATTTGCTCTTCAATGAATATAAGTTTCAGATTCACTGAGTGAAACTACTGTATTATACATTGACAAAAATGTTAGGAGATTCTATGCCCAATATTTTATTATCATCATAATATTAATAATAATAAAATCTTTCTTTGAGCTTAACTATGTATGCATGAATTCATGCACCTGTTAGCACTGTATAACTATTTGAATGTCTACAAAACTTTTCAACTTTATACCTATAAATTGTTGAAAATGAACCATAAACAATACAAATATTATTAAATCACTGGAGGCCCAATAGGCACCTGAAACCATATGTATGACACCTTACCTCCAGGCCACAATCTACCACCAACTCAGAGTCATTCTATAGCTGGAGGACCTGTCTCCATCCTTTTTGAACCAGAGAGCATATAAAAGACCATTTTTCAGTTATAGTAATCAGATTTCTCATTCTTCACCTCAAAAGCCCCCAGAAGCTATCCATGTTATGCCAGTTTCTGTGAAAACAAATCATATCAGTAACCCCAAGCTCCCTGAAAGTCCGCTCACCACCTCTCTTAGCCGGATTGTCTCACCTTCTCTACCTCACCTACTCAGTCCTGTTCTAATCACACCCTTGATCTTGCTTTTCCTTTTTCCCACAAACGTGCTCCTCTGACCTGTCCTCCTGGTGTCCTGTCTTCCCTTAAGTCTCCTGCTCCAGACAGCATGTCTCCCTCCTGCCCACTCAGCTCTTGGTTCACGTGTGTCATGCCATGTAAGATAGCCTGAGCAACCTGGTTTAAACTATACTCTCTCAATGTCTTAAAATTCATTTCCCTCTTTGTGGAAAACTCTGTCACTTCCTTAACCTAGGCATGGAGAGTAATGCTTGACATAAAAGACGCTCAATAAAGGAGTAATGAAAAAAGCAATATAGACTTCAAAGAGCTATGTAGTACATTAGCCTGATAGAAAATCCTCTCCCCTCAGTCAAGTTCATTTTCATTCCACTGAGCCACTGCATTTCTTAGCCTGACAAAAAAAATATACTGAGCACTTTCGTTATCCTATGATCAAAGACTAAAATGTAATTTACTAATTAAAATAATGGATTCTAAATATTGGTCTACTTTTTGTATTTTTAAAACATCTACCTGCTACATCATGCTGAAGGTGCTTCTTCTTTAAGACAAAGCAAAGGAGATTCCCCTCCCTGCCACCGGCTTGGCAAACAGACCGTGTCCATACTCCAGCAGAGGCATGAATATTTCCAGGTATGAGAATCAGCGGGAACAACTTTCAATTAGCGGCATATGTCCCCGGCAGAAATTCATAGGAAAAGGTTTGATTTTCTTTCTACCAACTTTCGATTATAATTAATTTCAAGGTAACACACACACTTGTGATGCATACATTTTCTTCAGGCAAGCTCAAAGTTGGACGGAAGCCTCAGAGGCCATTTTATTGGCCTGCTCTGGCAATTTCATTACATTAGACACATTCTCCGGGAGCTATATCACATTTAGTAGGAAAAAAATAAAAATATTCACTGACATATTTTAGTTCCCCAATATCCTTTTCTGCATTTGTTATTTTTAAACATTTTTTATAAATGCCATATTTACATAAAAGGTTGCAAATATTCTCTCATAACATAAATTGTGTATTAAAATAACCTTAGATAGGAAATAATATCCAAAGCCTCCCTAATAATCTGTAAACAATTTAGCACTGGGTATTAAGGAAAGGGTACCTTCACTTTTGCAAAGAGGTCCCTTTAAGTTTCCCAGTTGTCTCTGAGTTAGGTGTCCAGAAGTCTGCTGCTTCCCCAGCATCAGACAGCTCACCCTGGGAACTGCCCTGTCTGGATGTGGCTCTGTTCAAAAGAGTTCCTCCTCTTGCTAGCATCTGTCTATTTATTTCAAATACAGAACAGATACTGATTGCCTTAAAGCATTCTAGGACCATGCAACATAAAGCCTAGTTGTTCTGAAATCATTCTGTTAGAAGTGGAAGTAGGCAAAACCTTCTCAAGGGAACTGTAAACCCCATTCTTGTGGGCTCTAATCTCTACTGCCAAGAAAATAAAAAAAAGTCACCATCATAATAATATTGCAAATATTAGCATTGTATATATTGCAAGTGGATGGTTTGTAAAATATGTATTAATCATCTTAGGACAGTGGTGACCCTTGCTGAAAACAGTGGGACAGCACACCAACACCATTTGCCTACCATAAAGGTGTTCTTAAGTATTTGACAACGCTAACTTCCACCGTCATCCCTGGAACACCTTTAGTAAGCTGCTCTACACGTAGCCATCCTTGTAGACATTCTTTCTGGCTCAGCAAAGAATAACCACCAAGGGTTGTTCAAGGCTGCTTACTGAAGTTTTTCTTCTAATTCTGGGGTTCTATGAATTAAAATGAAATTCCTATGCATTTTGTTACTGTTAATGCCTGGCTATCTCATTCAACTCAGAAAAAAAGACTGGATATGTGGTTTATAACACCCAAACCAAGCAAAACAGTTTGTGGTACTCTGCAATGCTTAATAGGAAAGTGGTTTGGATTAATCACAAGGACAAGAGGAAGCCAAAATTAGAGAGGGTCATTAGGAGATTCTGCTGTTTAATCTCACTCTGGATCAACACATTAACCTTGTTTTCTCGGCCTGAACACTAAGTCCTACAGTAAAATTAGGTCAGAAACTCACATCAGATCAGATAAACAGATTCATGGCAGCCCAGGAACTGGCAAGCTGCTATGGCCAAGGGCTTCACTCCAACGCTCATCCAAGCCTAGAAGCAATGGCCAGCTATGGGCTACCCCTGTGCTACCTGTAGATAAACTCTTTACACTGGAAGGCTAGCTGTAGGGCCCTGTGTTTCTGAACCTTTGTTCATTTAGCTGTCTTCACTTTGCTCATGGAGTGATGTTTTTAAGTATCCTTTCTAATGCAAATATAGGAAACTTTACATTGCTGCATGCCTGTGTTGAGAACAAATGCCTCGGGAGAGCTCTCTGTGACATGAGTGGATGCTCATGCTACACTGAGTAGGTTTACCATTCACAAAATGCACATCAATGCATTTTATCTGTTACCACAACGTTTTCCATCATGTTGTGAGTATAATTCAAAAACCAAAACTTACTGAATTATTTGTATAAATGACCATATGTCTGTGAATAAGCATTCTCAGTGTCGCTATAATTTTATTTCAACAAAACAAACTGATTTACAAATTTGGTATCATCTCCATGTCCTTTTGTGACAGTAGTAAATCAGTACATGAAAAATAAATTTAAAATTCCTATTTCTTATTGTAACTTTCTCCCTAAAGGTCCAAGAGAGACTATAGTGGCACTCCGATTCCTGGTGCAAAACAGGAAATCTGAAACTCTGCAATCTACACAGTTTTCAAGTGTATATACAAATATACAACTGCATGCCTTTTTAAAAGGAGCCATATGTAATCTAATTCTATTTCAGACTGTCACTTTTAAAGAGGAAATAAAACCTCATATAGATCCCCTGAGGGCATCCGTGGGGAATAGAGACACTGGTAATCAGCCTAAGTAGTCCTTTGTGTCAGAAGCACTTTGCTGAAGTCAAGAGCAGTCTTCCAGACTCACAATGTTTGGAGAAATTTCACAAATGCAACATTTCTTTCATTAGGAGAAAAACAACCAACTGCTTCCTACAGAGACGACTATCCTTGAAAAGATGTAAATATTTATTTTCTTGTTGCTTTTCACTTAGCAATATGTCTTACATTGTTTTCAGGATAACCAAATGTGAGGACTAATTCCAGAATTCAAAGTGAATTTTGCTCTAAGGGAATCCCAGAAACCAGTTGTACCTGTGATATAGAAGATGGCCCTCAGATTGTTCATCTTCTTGAGTGACTGTCCTCATTTGATGACCTAACAAGGGGTTACCTATAAAGACAGGACCTCCAAGAAAGCCTGTTCTCAGAGGTGCTTGCAGATACTGCCCTTCAGGTCACCTCTCATTCATCACTTCCTTCCTTCTTATTGGCCACAATCAAACACGCTAACCGCCAAAGATTGTTTCTCACCTTTCTCCATATTTATGAATAACTAGTGCATTCCACACCATCTTAAATGAAATATCTTGTTGAAAGGTAATTTTGCATGCTTGTTTTTCTTGTGGGCTACTTGATAAAAATAAGTCTTATTTACTGGTGCCAGCACAAAACCATTGGGATTTGAAATAGCAGAGACAATGAGCCACTGAAATGGTTGTTTTCATTGTCTGTTAATTTTCTCCTCTATGTGTTTCTCTTTTTCTTACCAAACGTCACTTGAAACTGTTATGAAAAGCACTAAGAATGTCATTCTTCTCTTTATTTAGTATTTCGTTTTTACCAGCAAGTCTTTTCAGTAAAGCCTGTATGACAGATAGAAAGGAAGATACAAGGAACTTAATAGTGACAAGGGCTCAAGTTAGTTTAAAAATAAGGAACTGGGCTTAGAAAAACCTCAGTGACTTAGATCATAGAAAAGGCAAGGGAGATATTGTTTGTCTAAGGGCTCTGTATTAAAGCTTCCCAGCTTGAACACAAAAGACGTTTCAGCAGTATGTGGTCCAGAAAGCCAAGCACATGAAATCCTATTTCCATGTTTTAAGCATGCCTTGGCAGTCTGCACATTTTTGAAATTGCAACTGGCGCAGTTCACAGAGAATTACCATCAATGCCTTTTCAAGGTCAAATGTGCAGCCTTTTAGAATTTCTGGCATTTATGTCCCATGTATTAAATCACAGAATATATTTTGAAGGCATTCAGCAGACAGATGAAGTAATCTTAATTAATTAGATGGTATTTTTAATAACTTAGTGATTTTTTATTTGATATTAATTGCAAGGTAAAAAAAAACTGAAATATATGTTCAGTTTGAATGTGGGTGTTTTGTTTTTTCCAGGGTTCCAGGATCCCACAAAAGTATATTTGAACAGAAACCAGTTTATGCACTTTCCAAAAGACGGACATTTCTCATTGGGAATATTGAAGTGATATGATAAAAAAGAAAAGAAAAGAAAAAGCACACAACAAGGAGAGATTATCATCATTTGAAAATGCCAAACCTCTGGGATACTGTTTCTTACATGAACAAAATTAAACTGAATCCAGACATTAAAATGATACATAGACTGTACTGTTCAAGGAGATGCCTCAGCCAGTCCTCTCCCAAGGCAGTGAAAAGGGCTTTTGGACTTCTCCTCAAAGAGAGGCATTGCTGGTCTGGCTTTGTTCATATTTTTTCCCTCTCTAAGCACCTCCCCAATCACATTCAAAGGCATCTAAGCCATTTTGCTTCACATGGGTTTTCACATGGGAAAAGAAAAGTGATTTGGAGAAGTTTCAACAATTTTGGGCTCTCATAGGATCCTTATACTTCCAAGATATTTACACATTAAATTAGAATCCCAGGAAAAGGATTTGGAGTAGAGTTGAATAAAGAAGAACTGAGTTATAAATAGCAAGGCATAAACCATTTAATTCCTAAAATATTCAACTATTATTGGGCAAGAGTTAAATGTTATTTTGAAAATGATCATCTTTCCCTAAGGCTAGAGGATGCCCCATCATTCTTACTGAATGCCAGCTTCGTCATTTTTACATTACCAGTTACTCTCTTCTGGGTATGAGGGACTCTCAGATGGTTTACTTCTGTAAGTCTTTTGTGACTTCCCCTTTTAATCCTAGACTGCGCCAGGCCTGCACCTTGATCCTTTCCCTGGCATAATGTGTTACACTAAGAGCTGTCCCAAGCTTCTGTTCCTGCCCTGCACCTGTAGCTACAATGAAGCTTCTGGCAAAAGAAGGGTATGTAAGTGAGTCTGTCTCTGCTTCTTTCCCTGCAGGCTCTCCTCCAATGCTGTGGTTCTGGCATTGTTCAGTCTTCCTTTGGGGCTTCCTGACTGCACTTACTGGGTTCTTCCACTGTCTTTATCTTGTGAGGTATGAGGTGCCCTGGGGAATTGTCCTGGGTTTTTGATCATTTTAAATTTTAAGTCCTAGCTATCTTTGTTGTCCTGTAAGTACATGATTTAAAAGCCTATGGGAGACTAAGATGTTTCTTCCTCTTATCACATAGAAGTCTACCCAAAATCCTGGGTCTTTTATCCAAGTTTCCATCCAGAATCTCTACCTGAGCAGCTCAAAGCCTTTCAACATTTGCATATCAAAATCGACTCCCATTCCCTGTTATTTGCCTAAAATTTGCTTCACTTTTGGCCTTTGCCATCTCATTAAATAGAAATGCCATCCTGCTAGTTCAAGCAACAGCACCATACAGAGGAACAACAGAAGGCCACGCAGAAGCTCCTTGCCTGTCATTCTCCATACTCAATGTCTAAGTCTCGTCAATCCAGAAGTTCATATAAGTTCAAAATGCACCTACTTTACCCAGTTTTACCACAGCCATTTTAGTAACAACCCCCATCAGTTCTAGTAAGTTACTCGGTGCTAATTCTATCCTCAAGCTATGCTAGAGTCTAATGTCTTAATATGTTTAAGTCCAATGTGCAAGATGGAAGTCAACGCAGACCATTTTCAGGTTTTTTTTTTATTTCCAGTAAGTACGATCTGTGCTTTGTAACACAGTAGTAGAAAGCAGTTTGATTAATCCAGCAAAATGAGCACAAGTTCACATATTCAAATCGCTGTCACGTTCCTCATCATATATTGGCATGGCTTTGATGTATCTCTACCTATCAGGATATTGCTCCCAAGTACCTTAGACTTCAGATTTACACCCCATTGTTCATGCCTCTTTAAACACATGCCAGTAAAGCACTGGAAACTTAGCCACTTCTGTTGTTACTGTGTTTAGATATTTATGCAGAATCCTATTAAAGGTTAATCATAAAACCTGGAAGCCAGTGGGACGGATGTGTATGCTGTGATGCTAGAAAGAGCCAACAGATGTTACCATAAATAAGTCTAGTCGTGCACTTAGAAAAAGCAATTAATTGTCGATTTGCAAATGCAAGTTTGCAAAACTTAAAGTGCAGTACTATTATGCTCTAGACATCATGTAACTGATCCTCTTTGCTTTGAATTTTTTAAAACTCAACATTCAAAATTAAAGTAAGACACTCATGCATAAGTAGAAGTCTCTCAGAAGTGCTACATAAGAAAAAAACTGTTAAAAGATACCTAGCATACTACAGCAAGGAATCAATTTTAATTTAAACTGGGTAAAATTTTAATAATTCAAAAGTAAAATAGTATATTCTTCTAAAACACCCCTTTCTAGTTTTATCTCTTCTTCCTTACTCTTTCACCCCGCCCCTCCTTTTCCCTCTGTCATCTTCCTTTTACATGTAAAATATTTTCTTTACATTATTAGTTTCGTGCAACATCGCCTTGTCGCTTTACAACCTAAATAACTGAACTTGAAAAATTCATTTTCATTCCCTTAATATCCTAATCTTCCCAGAGAATATGTGGCTAACATATTATATGAAAATATTTTATTAACTATCTCAATATCCCATCACTGGTCCGCCATGCAGATAACTGAAAGGAGCATTTTCTACATTTTGCATTTTTTACTTAAAAAAAAAAGGAACCACAATAATAAAACCGAATTCCACAAAGCTGGACAGAGTAGCACATCAGAAAACAACCTGATTTATTTTTCTGTAAAAAGCAGAAGTTGTGTGCCTTTTGTGTGCACACATTAGGAGCTTAACCTCTATTTGCACGGTTGCTGTCTGTGGCTCATTAGTTTGGCCCTCTAGGTGCTGCATCATGAAAGCAATTTTGTTTGAACAAACTTGGAACCCCTTGGTATCAAACCAAGAGATGTAATCTCCATAAAATTTGCTCAGGAGTATACACCAAGGATTCCCAGATCTTCAGAGGCACATACAGGTCTAATTAGTCACTGGTCTTGGTCATATTCTAGGGAGAAGATGCACTCTCTTTTAAGGGCAGAACTATGAACATTGGCCATTAAAGGTGGACATTCTCATAAAACTTTGGCTGTTATAAACGTGGCTGAGCTTCCTGGTGTTTTTACCAACAAGTTGTTCAACACAAGCTTTTATAGAGAGAAAATTGAATGCTCTCCCCAGCCCATCTGTACCTCCATATGCACAAAATGCAAGCAAGTAACTGTTGTTAACTAAGGTCAAGATCTGACAGCAGGAGGGATGAGCTTTTGGTAGCATCCAGGTGTCCCTTTTACCATGTTCCCCGCCAAGACTCTGACCAGCCCCTTCTGGACCAGGTGTCAGTAACACAATCTTAATAGGAATTGTAAACTCCCTCATGCAATGCACTGATTTACACTTACCGTTTGATTGTTTCTTCCTGTCTTCGTCGTTTCTCATTCTTCTCTTTCAGGTAAGCCAGGTTTGTTTCATTTCTCAAGCGATCATTCTCACGGGCAATGTCAGATGCGTTTTGAATAACCAGACCATCATAGGCTTTCATCCCCATATCCTCAATATACTGGAGAAAAGTGTCCAAAGGGTCTTCTTCAGGATTAGCGCTCATCATCTTGGAGGGTTTCATGGAAACGGGATACTTCCTGAAGGTGGACAACATATCATACCCTTAGCAAGGGTGTTAAGGCTCGTTCCTAAAATTGTATTGTTCCAAATCTCAAGTGAGTTATCAGACACCTCAGGATATATGCGGCTCTGGTGAGTTATGACCCTTAAGTTAATGATTACTGAGATGTCTTCATGGGTTAAGGTGCTTGCTGGCAGGGCTATGAACCCAAACTCCAGCTCCAGAATCCCTATAGTAGAGGAGCATAATTGACTTGCTAAGTTGACCTCTCATCTCCACATATGCACCATAGCACACGTGTACTCCCGCACTGTAAATAAATTGATGTATTTCAAATGTATTTAAGCTATGGTGAGTTAGTATAAAGTTGTTATAGAATACCATTAAGGAAAATCATAGCATTAAAAAGGATTATGTCCCATTCATATTATATTAGACCACTACGTTCCCTTAAGTGAAGATGAATTTTCTATAAATAATACAGATTTTTACATTTCAGGTTTTCCAATAAAGAAAATGCCTCATTATAAATTACACATTCCATGAGTATTTGAAATAACATGAAACATGTGTTATTTGAGTGTCAGATGCTCCATCGAAGCATCAGCATTAGCAGTACAAAGAACCAGAGTTCTTCCCTGCCACCTGATAATGTATAAACATTGCGTCTGAAGGGAAATATCTGGTCTGCATCACTACAGTCATAATTTTGTTTCTTAAAACATGTTGCTATAATACCATAGATCCAAATTTTGTATTTTCATTATCATAACGACATTTCCATGTATACTAAATTAAAATTATGTGATGTTGCAAAAAATGAATTAAATTTTCCTTAAATATGTAAGTGAAAATGTATACATCTACATTGGCCATACAAAAGGTAATAGCAATCAAGAAAAAAAAACATATTGGCCGTCTAATCAGTATACTTCTGTGACTCTGTGTTATTTTCAAAATGGCTCTCTATAATCGCTTTCTATCATAATTTTCTATGATATATATTGTGCATTGTCAAGCTACACACAACCTCAGCAGTTTGGAAATACTTGCTTTGATATTATTATAGTACTGCTAATTAAAAGTCTGCAAACTTTAAACAACTTAAGTTACAGATGCAATAGCTTGACAAATCAAACCCAAATCAAGCCATCGTTTAAAAGATGGTATTCTGACCTGGTGTATTTAGCTCTCGGCTACAAGGGAATGACAAAACTCCCACTACCTGCTGTGATTTGTAGAAGAGATGGCTGTGAAGGGTTTAGAATAGCACTCAACAGTAATATGCAAAATAAAGCACTCTAAGATCATGGTAATGTTAGTGAAGATGCTTGGTGACGATGTCTATGTGAGGTGAATGTGTGAGTTGGTGGATAGATGCATTGATGGATGGGTAGGTGGATGGATGGTCAGACAGGCAAGTTTTAGGAATCACTGTGTATTTCCAAGCATTCAAGACAAGGTAGGCAAACTGCCTTAACAACAATAAAGAACAAAATTACGTTTGTGTAAATTAATCTTCTATATTATTAAAACTTCTTTAATTTCCTGTTCACTGTAATGTAGAAAAGTGGGACAAGTGAGTGGAGTGTGGCACATGTCTGTCATTTTTAGAGACCCTTTCTCCAAATACACAGACATTTATAAAGTATTTTACAGCTTTTTGCTTCCCTTAAAAATCACAGAAATGTTGATCAATCCATCATCCACTTACTGAAAACGTCAAGAAGTTTCTTTGTTTAAGTATACATCAAAGTTATTCTAAAATGAAAATTATATTTCATAACTTGGGTTGTAGTCAGAGAAATCTCAATTCATATCAGAATTTGTTAGCCTTTTACCTATCAGTTAACCCGAATTTGAATCTCTTGTTGAACTTAAATATTTCTTTCTCAGTCTTTGATATTTTAGAATCTGTAAGTTGTTTGTTGGCTTTGTATTAAATTTTTTTATGTTTTGCTTAATATCTTAACTCCAATGGCTTAGAACTGAGTAGTCTTATAAATCTAACTTTAAAGTATATTGAAGTATAATTCAACTGTATTAAGAACACATACTTTAGTGGCAGGCACCTGGGCACTTAGAAAAGAAGAAAGTTCCATGATGGTAGGAAGGATTCAGAAAAGTATCTTCCAGCTATCTGAAGCATTAATGTTATCAGGAATTTCCCTGCATCAAGAACATCTGCTGTAAGGACTCTGGGCTAAAAAAAGATCATCTAACTTTGTGACAATTAATCTTGCTTAAGTCAAGCGGGTCAACTCATGTTATAAGCATGCTAGAGGTAACACCTCAGGCTAGAATGATTCCTTCCTCTCTGCCCTCCAGCAAAACTGCACTTTTCCCAGATTCAAGAAGCATGCTTACCCAAAGGGTTATATTTTATTTATTTTGTGGAGGTTTTTCACCAACCCTAGTGATTCTTACACAATTTACATATCATACTCTTTAACAAAATAGTTGACTGGTTTTGATCATTAATTATCATTACCAATGGCATTTCGAGTTACATGGGGTTTAAATTGCTGTTTTTCTGAGAAAATGTGAAATTATATTATTGCAAAATATTTATACATGGAAAAAGTGCTTTTTAACTTGCAGGGATTTTTTTAGATGAAAATCAACTGTATCATCAAGTCAAACTCTATATTATGAAAATGGGTTACATGTTTATGTATGTGCCTATACCCACCTGCAGGAAGGTAGTTGGTCATATGATCACCCATCTATTTAAGAATCTTTTAGGCACTTGCTACAAACAAGGTGCTGAGGAATGCCAAAGTATAATCATCTAGATGACACATGGCAGAAGAAGACTAGAATAATAATTACATCTCATCTGACTCTCATACTGTTTATAGCGCTAGCTGGCCGTGAATTCTTATTGCCACCATTTTTGAGGATAAACAGGTATAGCATCTCAACATTGACACACAGTCTTTAAAATAAGATTAGCAGCCTGTCAATGATTAATGTTTGCTGGTTCCCATGGAAATTAGTTTGTAACGTACAGGGACTCTGCAAAAGTCCTTGCCATGGCGGTTGGAACGGACTATGTCATAAGAATTTGGTTTAAAATGTATGTGTTCAGTAAGCTCTGTAGCAATATTGCTACGAAAGCCTTTCACAAACTCCTTTTAAATCTAACATTTTATTACATTCAGCTGTGGATTTTTTTAATAGAGGGGAATATGATGTCATAACTTCTATTTAAAGGTCAGAGGACGTTTTGAAGTGACTGGCTTTTCTGCCCTATCATGTGGGGGGTCATGGGGATCTAACTCAGGTTGTCAGGCTTGGTGGCGAGTGCCTCTATCAGATAAGCCATCAGTCTCCTATTGGTGTTTAAAATATACTTGTTTTAAAAATTATTATTATTTTATTGTGTGTATATGCATATATATGTGTGTGTTTATTTGTGTTTGTATGTGTGTGTGTTGTGTGTGTGTGTATAGGTAGGTATGTGTGTTTGTATTCAGGCTTGTTTTCCACAGCATTAATTTAGTGGTTAAACATCAACTCTCAGTAGTCAATTCTCTCCCACCACCTGTGGGATCTGATGTTGGAATTCATGTCATAAAGAGCCTCACACACAAGAGCCTCTACCTCTGAACCATCATGCAGGTTCTACCAATTAACAACTCTGGAAATTATTATACTTAACAACATGGCTCCCTGATAAACTAATTTTACTTTGAAACACATGGATAGAATATTTAAGACAATATCACTTCCTTCTTCACATTCATCATATTATGGCAAAGTTAGGAGACAACATATTTCTTCATTAATAAAATAATTTACCAAAAGCCTTAGGCATGCCACTTCCCACTATCTAAATCTAGAAAACAATGGCCCTGGGATCTATGGACTACAGTGCTCGTTCCATCTTAAACCTTCCGACTTTGACTTTCCAAGCTGAAAGATGTTTCAGATGAATGCATCACAGTTCTCTTATAGAAAATTGAAATATTTCAATCATCTACCTTGTTACAGCTGCTACCATTTACTGTAATGAGCAAGAAAATCCAGTACATCATAAATCTGTTTTCAGAATGCATACTTATATAAGATAAATGCTGAGTTAGATATGTTTCATCAAGCCCATCTAAGACTTGGATGTAGTTCCTGCCTCTTAAATTGTAATTCTCTTTAAAAAGACACAGAATGTCAAAGTTGATTTCTTAGGAAGTGTTATTAAAATACAACTGGGTTCTTGTGTTCTATGTAGCATCTTTAGAGTTTTCTCAGTAAGCGACCACCTCCCTTACTTGACTTCTAATTAGATATAGAAGCAATAGAATGCATACGACTGAAGGAGAATCTCTGCCTTCTTATGGCCACCAACAATTTTGTACACCAGTTTTTTTGTTTAAAATCAACAAGAGACTTTTCTTGCCTATCTATACTCTTGGAGTAATGCATCTTCATTCTAAGAGTAGATATGCTTTCTTTGGAAGCCCTGACACCGATCCAAACAGTGCAGGGCTATGTATGTGTTTATTGGAATTTGTGGCTAAATCCGAAAATCACGTCAGCAATTCTCCTGGGATAGTAGGTTAAATGACAAAACCAGAATCCCATGCAATACACAGTGAAATCTGGGTCTTTATTTTATGACTTCTGATACTTCCATGCTTTGTATTTTCCAGCGATTCTGCTAATTTAATATTTAAATTACTGTGCCTATAATCATGTCTGATTTTACCAAAGTTACAAATATTAGATTAAATATTAAAGTGGCTATTTTTTTCAGCTTTTCATTTTTACATTTCACTTTTTGTTACTTATAACCTGTTGACCACACCCTTCACAAAGATTTCATTGTGTAATATTGTGACACTTTCTAAATTTGAGAATTGACTTAACTAAAATGTACTAATTAAATTCTTAGCATGGTCAAGAAATATAAACTGAGGATTTAAGTTTGAACTGAGTTTTCTCCATGTATATTTTATACAAGCATCATTGTTCCTGAGCAGTGCTGAATGAAAAGCTGATAGTGATATTAATTTGTCAAAAATGTTCACATAGTAATAAAACTCTTCATTACCAAACACACAGCAAAATCAGGTAGGTCCAAATAAAATCAATGGAAATATAAAAGTATAAAATTGCCACTTTCTTTTTTTTTCCTTTTTATAGCCGATACTTTAATCAAGGAAACTTGAATGCTATGCCATTCTGTAATGCTGAGTGTTAAAGAGAAATTTAAAAATAGGGAGCGTTTTTGAAAAATAAATGCATACAAATTTCCCCAGGATCGTGTGTTTATGTAGCGTTTTCCCTCCACCAATGAAGACACCCACTGTGTTAATTGTCAGTTCACAGGGTGTGTTTATTATAGCACCAACTCATGGTGAGATTCAGTTCCTCAAAGACACAGGCTGGTGTGTGAGAGAAGTCACACAGAAAGAGTCAAATGAATATTTAGGCTGCCTGGCTCTTTCTCATCTATGTCTAAGAGTCTCTCATCTCTCTCCCCTTTGTTTAAAATTCTGAACTAATTCCTCAGTTAGTGTAATCTCCTGCATTGTTAACCCACCACTCTAGCTCGCTCAGGGTGGACCTGATGGATATGAACATCCACTCAATAAGACTGAGCCCTGTGATAAACCTGATACTTCCACTTACCCAGGTAAGAGTCTCATATGTACCAACATCCTCTGAGTGAACCAGCCCACTAGCCTCCTGGGCACTTATACTCTGTTGTTTTTCTTCCTAAACAATTTACCCCACATTTCTAAAATTAATCTGTTTTCTATATGAGAGGTACAGATTGGTGTCAACTTCTTTAGTCTTGATTTTGTCACCTATATTGAGTGATCCAGAATGAAAGACAAAACTAATTTGGGAGTGAATTGTTTCTGCATATTTAGTGTCTCATAAGAACATCTAAATATTGGACCACAATGCATACTGAAAGATATCTCTATGACCAGAATAAGGTAAGGTTCATTTTAGGCTGTTATCATGATGTGATTTGTGATCTGTTGAAGCGACCTAATTCAAAGAAGAGAGCAAATGCCTTGATAAAGGCTGGATTCTTGACCCTTATTTTATATTTATGTTTCCAGATTCCTCGTTTCTGTTCTTTATATACTTTTGAGGTTTTCAAAGGCTATTTGTCTTAATGCTATATAAAGTTTTGGAATTTGAGTTATTAAAATTTGATTCTCCCTCTCATTCTCATCATTGCATCTTTCCTGAGATGGAGAATCCTAGAGGTTGGTTAGGTCCAAAGAATGTTTCCCCAGGTGATCTTGGCTATTTTCGTTTTATTGTGTTATGTTGTTAAATGGTACAGCATTATAAAACCTATTTTCCATGATTTGAATCTACTTACACTAATCTAAAATCACACACTAAATGGTGCATATGGAAATATAAGTATTTATTAATCAGGCTCCACACACATATGTTAAATGCCCATGCAAATTCTTGTCTAAAATTTGCTAACTTCATAGACTAGAACCAAATCAAGACTAGCTAGCACAGTTAAAGCCCATAAACCATGCAAACCATGTCAAAATTGTTTCTACAATCAGAGACTTACAGACTGTCAAATACTAGTGTCAGAGATTTTGATTTGTGCTTGGAATCCTCTCCCTTACCCCACAAATGCTCACATTCATATTCCCATTCTCAGTGTTCTCAAAATGCAGCTGTTCTGCACAAAATGGGGAGAGAAGTTACCACCAAGAAAGCCTGCAGGACTAACTACAAAGGCACTGATTACTTCTTTCTCAGAAAGCAGATTTCTTTACAGGGATTTTTCTCCAGGACCCCCCTCCTCCAAATTGGGAAATGGGGATAAATCATGCAAATGCAGTAGCATCATGTATCAGGCATCTCCCTAACTTCCAAAAGATTGGCTACATCCTCTCTAATATTAGAGGCTCAAGCAGAGTGCCAGTGGCTAAGGGACTTTGTGGAGCCTTGGGCCAATTGGTTCCAGACGCTTACAAGGCAGTATTGGCAAAGCATATGGGGTCAGTTTAATAAATTGCTGACTGGAGCTACAATGGAAACCATCTAATTGAGTTGATAGTCTATGACTGATTGATCGATTTTCAAGGATAGCCACTATTCTTTTCCCTGAGATTTGACACTTGTGCACAACTTTACAAACCACTCAAGTTTTATATCTCTGCTTGTCCCCTGTAAAGTTGCAGCATTTCCCACAGGTCTGTATTCACAGTTTCCTAAATATTAACTGCCTTTCACAGAAGTCCCTCCTTCACAGAGCTGGACAAAGTATGTTCTACTTTCAAAAACAAAGCATTTGTACATATCTGGTTCTTGTTTGTTCACTAATATTTAAGTTAACACTGAACAATATATCAAATAAATTGGACCATGTCCAGAACATGAAAAATTGGGAGATTAATTTTGTTCTTGCTCTCTATTCATCATTCTATAATAATTGATTATAAATTTGTGGCTATTAAAATTATCAAAATTATACCACGTAACCTCTTTCATTAAATGCCTTTAAATTTTTCACTATGTTGATAAAAAAAATTTTAAATGTACTCCTTTAGTACCAAAACAACTTTAGTATTTTTCAAGACAGATGAAATTTTTTAAATGCAGTATTTTCTCAGACATGCAATACCTACATTTCAAGTATTGAAAGTATTCCTGGGTATTTGGAAAATCAGAATGGAGATACACCAATGAAATAAGTACACGTCCCAAGTAAAACCAGTCCACCTAAAGTTCTCCAGAAGATGTACATTTGGACAAGACTAGTGAAATCTTCCTCATAGTGACTGATATTAAAACACATTTTCAGGAAAATGTTTATCTGGAGTCATCCATAAAACAAGCAGCTTCAGTTTCTAAGTACATCTAGCAATTTGGATATCTTGTGGTAAAGCATATATCCTCTTTCTGAAAATGCAAAATCAGGCTCTCACTGATGACACCAATGAACTGAGCCTGTTGTAAAATCTTTATGGTATGGAATTAAGACAAATAGCAGCATGCACAACTTGAATAGCAATTAATGACATGGAAATACTTTAAATTCTTGTTATATTTCAACACAGCTTATTTTACTAATGAAGATCTATTTAACATTTCCATGGTAATCACTAAGTGGGTAAGGGATTAAAAATAGCTGGGGGCTCATGAACACTGTGGATGCCCGTGCTATATCTTTATTTCTGCTCCACCTAATCAAACATGCAAAGTTCAGCATTAAGTATCCCTAACTAAAATACATCCTGTTTCATAACCAATTGCTTCCTCTATTTAGTTCTAGATTCAATTAGCATGCTTATAGAATCTGAAAAAAAATGAGATACATACCAAATTTAAGTCCCCAGGGAAAGCTAAGTGCAATAATCAGGAGGTGACTTGGGTCTGTCAGAGCCCTCTCTCAAGGCTGGTCGGGGCAATTCGGTAGGAGTGATCCAGCACCATAAGAAACAGACTTGTAGGTCAGTTCGGCTTTTCTTCAATTAAAGTGCATTATATCTGGATGGGAAAAGTGTCGAATCCAAGATTCTTCATCACTAGAGACCAGAGCATTTTCGATGTTCTTTCTATTGGATAAAATGCCCTTTAAAGTTTGCTAGGAAGATGCTGTGGCAGAAGACAGCTGCTTGCCTCCTTAAATCGACATTCGGAGAAAAGAGGGCATAGCTAATGGGTGGGGATGAGCGCACAGCCCCTCTCCTTCCAGGGCCAGCAGGGAAGAAATTGAATGATTTTACCCACTTTGCTACACAGATGATTACCAGACCCGAAGCAGCCACCAAGCTAGCTAAGGTAACTCATTTGATCATGTTCTGCAAAGACAAAAATAAATGGAAACAAAAATCAGACACATCCTCTCTAAATGTCTCCTTCCAGCCCCAAAGAAGATGCTCTTTCCCGTTGCATACATACAGAAGGTTTGGAGAAGCCTAGCTTGTAGCATCATCCCTCCCCCATGACAACCAGCTTGCTCTGGTTCTGGGGTGTGCTCTCTCTCTCTCTCTCTCTCTCTCTCTCTCTCTCTCTCTCTCTCTCTCTCTCTCTCTCTCTCCCTCCTCCCTCCCGTCCCCCGGACTCCCTCCCTTTCTGCTTCTCTCTTCTCTCCAGCTGCCTTAGTCTGTTGATGCTGCTGCTGCTGCTGATTAATCAGGGATTCTGGAACAAAGAACCTACCTTCTGAAATAAGCAGTAATCTTTCTCCTCTGCTTCTGCAATCCGCCTGCATTGAAGGGCAATGCTGCCAGCATACTAGCACCTTGGATAGTTCCCACACCCTAGGCCCTCTGCAAAGGGAGCCTGAAAGACTGAAGAAACAGCAAGACACCCGAAAGCTGCACCGATTTCGGCTCCCCGGGGGCTCCCATCCTCATTAAAGGCCTCCCATCCAAGCAACAGAACGCGTCTCTTTTATCTAACTGAGCTAAAGTCTGATATGTGAATAACAAAATCAAAAGAGGATAAAGAAACCTTTCCATTTATATCCACTATTTATCTCTAAATCCATCCTTTTGCAAAGAAAAATTAAAATCCATCAGAATTATTGTTCTTATATAGAGAATATTTAAGTTATGAGGCTTTCCTCCCAATGGGGCTAATAAAAATGAGCAACAACTTAAACGGAACTCTCGGATCCCAGTTTGGT
Source organism: Arvicola amphibius (assembly GCF_903992535.2). Classification (NCBI taxonomy): domain Eukaryota; kingdom Metazoa; phylum Chordata; class Mammalia; order Rodentia; family Cricetidae; genus Arvicola; species Arvicola amphibius. The sequence goes on from NC_052054.1 coordinate 110,703,910, forward strand.
GCCCTTATTTGATATCAATTTTGCCTCCACCCACCCTGCACAGCAGAGCCATGCACACAATTACTGCTGACGTACTTCAGGCTGCTGCTTTCAGAGAGGGGGGGAGGAGCCTTTTAACCTCATCAAAACAGCTTGATGCCACCTGCTCCCATGGCATGAGAACAAAACTAGCCCACTTGGAAAGAACGTGCACAACGCACGTACACAGAACAAAGGTCTCCCTGGGACCGCAATGTTTTAACCAAAGTAAAATGTACAGTGATTATGGCATATGGACTCCCCACTCCTTCAGACTCCTGCAGACACGCTTTAAAGTCATTCTATTTCTTGCCTTTCTCAAAGAGCTTCTGTATTCTTTTCTTAATATTCCACTGAAGCTGTGTGTATAATTTATGTTATGTGCTATGATTGACAGATGTGTATATACTTGTATCCACACATGCACAATATATTTATATACTCATGTGCGTGTATATATATATATATGTGTGTGTGTGTGTGTGTGTGTGTGTGTGTGTGCGCGTGTGTATGTGACATAGACAAATTTTCAAGCTTGTTTTTCCCCAGAGTAAATGATGAAAATAGATTTTAAAAAATATGTTAAGTTTGTATTTGGTGTAACATGATAATTCCTGGGTCTTATTCTGCATAATCACAAGACAAGAAGAAAGATAAAGGAATGAAGGAAGGAAGTAGGAAAGAACGATGAGAGGAAGGGATAAATAAATGAGTACTCTGGTAAAACAAATAATAAGATCAGTTTATGCTTCCTATGGGCTAAAAGGATTTTTGCATGAGAAAAATGTGTCCACATTATTGCACAGACCTTTCTATATTTTTTTCAAATCACTCTCCCCCAGCAAATTTTATTGTAAATGGCTGTTGCTTGCAGGCTACTCTCCTTCTAATTAAACATCTCAATTCATAAGTAATTCCATAAAATATCCTTATGTTCCAATAAACCATAAAAGCACTATTCTTGAGGTCACCTTCCCAATACTTAAATGACAAGTAGGACTGTGCCATGATTTCATATGTTTTGCTTTTTGAGTTTAACTTACAAGTATCTGGAGAGAAATAAAACCAACACATTATATTGCAGTGTATATCCTTAATATATATTTCTCTACGTAACTTGACATTCTCTAATATACATTTTATGGCTCACCATGGATTTTCAGGTCTCTGTGTGTCTAGCTTTTGAATGGAACAGGATTCCAGTAAATGTAACGAGATGTCCTGGAAGACTAGATATATGCAAAAAAAGAGAGGGGAGTATAAGTGGGGAAGGAAAAAAAGAGGTCATATGTCTTTGTCAAATTACTTCCCCTCTCTTTCCCAGCCAGTTCCCTCTCTTGTGTTAAAACCTTAGCACATCTCAGTAAACAGACTCAAGTACCACTTACAACTTGCAACAGCACCCATACCGCAATCAAGAGGTTTTCTAATGTGTCATTATTTTTGGTAGTAAAGTGCTCTTATAAAAGTTGTCTTTCATCTCACAGCCAAAGTTGAAAAGTTGTCCTTTTTTAATAAGGAGATCATATGACAGATGTTTTGGGGAGTAGAAATATTTTTACCATGACTGATAATTTAAGTAGGCTTAGATGGATATACTTTGAGCTATAGAGAGTGCTAAAAAAAATTGAAACCCCCCTATGTGTATGGATAAACAGTACTCAGCCAAATGAAATGACTTGCCAAGAGTACCACCAGCTAAATCAGGAGTAGAAACCAAGTCACTGAGTCTTACTCTCATTTCTAACACAGTGGGTTTGTCACTTTGACTCCATGCTAGAGAAAAATTCCCACACAATGATGTGCATGTGTGTGTGTGTGTGTGTGTGTGTGTGTGTGTGTGTAATGGTTGATGATTGCCAAGCATAAAAGGAAAGGTTGGTTTTAATCTCAAAGAAGATAAACGATAAACATTGCACACAGATCTTAAAAGTGTACATTTCCAGTGTTGGGAAATTGTATGCTGTTGGCGGCCCCTTACTTCTTTCTTTTCTATCTCCTTCCTTATTCCCTCCCTCCTTTCCTTCATTTTTTCTTCTTTTCTCTCTCTGACTCTTCTTACCCCTTCCTTCCATTTCTTCTTCCACCTCTTTTCTTTCCTTTCTCCTGTCTTTCCAATGTCTATTTACTTCCTTTTTTCCTTGTTCTTCCATAATACAGACTGAAGCCTAGAAATGATGTTCCACCATTGCCCATATGCTCCATCCCATACGGCCTTCAATCTGGCCACCCTTTACTCATTGGACAGCTTTGTATCTGGAGATGGATTAGTGTGTAGGGTTTTGTGTCACCTTTGAGGTTCTGTTCCTAGAACGGTTTCTTCAAATGACAATGAGTAAAACAGAAATGACCTGTTGACAGTATTCAAATAATCTAAGAACCAAATGAAGCTTCATATCAGGGAAATACACATCAAGAACAATTAAATTTGAAAATCTTTATAAGGATAAAGATGTATAAAGGACCAAAATCTTAATATTTAGCTATGTGATGATTTTTTTTCCTATCTTCACAGAGTGGCTAAGTGGTGTCTCTGGTATTTCTAGGAATCCAGATATTGGATGTCTTGTGAATGAAATTTTCTAAAAGTTCTTAAGTCAGGGTAAAGTCACCTCTTTTTGTTATGCTGCTAAATGGATTTGGTGTTTTGTGGGTTAAATAGATTCCTTCAATAAACTCTGGAGGAGAGGAGAGTTCTGGAAATGTGTCTTATACTGTAAACCAGCCAGATAGGTGGAATACATTTATGTATCAGAGTGACATATATGATAGAATTAATAACTGGCATAAAACAATCTAGCTGCCTAAAATTTATCTCCAAACATTCTCTGAAGTTTTGCCATAGTCTTTAGCAAGCCCTTTTTAGTAATTTTGTGTGGTTTGTGTTCCTTCTCTTATTCATTTCAATCAGTTTAGGAAGATACAACCCTGTTATAACAAAGTTATTGCACTAAGTCAAAAGCTAATATTCTTCCCAGCGATTAGGTTGTCTAAGCCAACCAGAACCAGCAGGAAAAGAAAGTTTTGAGAGAATAAGAACCATTTACCCTTCTTTATTTTGTGTGTAAAAACTTGGATGTCAGCAGAAGTCAGAAAATGACCCATATAGGAGCTAGCGAGCTGTGTGTGGTACAGCTACTGCCCAACCCAGGGACTTGATGACTACATAGTGACTAATAGTATAGTGACACTCACAAACTACACTTAGAGCACCCAGGGACACACTGATAGTCTGCAGTACATTCACACGGTAAGACAGGTAAAAAAAAAAAAAAAAAAAAAAAAAAAAAAAAAAAAAAAAAAAAAAAAAAAAAAAGATACCAGACCCAGACACCACCGCATCGTTTGAGCAAATGGTTATGTTTTAGTGAGGGTTTACAAATATAGATGTTTTCATATCTATTTTCAGAGTTTTAAAATTTCTAATGAAAAGACACCATGCGACCAGTGAAGCAGACACCTGTATTCCAATTCTCCAAATTCTCTCTTCAAATGGGTAATGTCTACTCCCGATTTCTTGCCCTTCAAAGCCTGCTCTAACTCACTACAGTGAAAAATGTGTAATTGCTGTATGCTTTGTGAAATACCCAGTGAATGATTAAAATTAAAGTCATGAGAGTTTTGTCATACACTGCAGAACATACACTGCCTGTTTCTTCATGTGTGCCTCTGTAAAACTTCTCAAGGAATGCCATTTGGCTGTCTATCCCTAGAGTCCCAGCACAATGACTACATCCCACCACGGTTGAAGATTTGCTGAATGGAGACAAAACTCCAGGCCTCAACAGATGGCATATTCTGCACACAAGTACAAAATTCAAAGTACCTATGTGATGAACATAAAAAGATCATCTTAAGGGTGAATTTATAAATGAATATTTGAAAATAGAAGTAAGAAATCAAACCCTAAATGCTTAAGGAAAAATCCACCATTTGCCACCAGAAAATTCAAAGACTTCCAATATGAAATTAACTAGAAACAATAAAGAACTCCACATGAATAGTCACTGAGTGTACAAACATGTGGCTTCTATTTAAAGAAGACACTAATATTCTTTTGAAATACTCTGTTAGGGATAAAGTTTGCAAGAAAATACCACATTCTGTATGCCTTAGACATTTCTAGTTTCCAAGGCCAAGGTCAAGGTGTTGGTAGACTTTTCTCCTAATGAGGACCCTTTATGACTTGCTGAGAAAAGGGGCTGGTGTCTCTTCCTCTCCATATCAATCAACAAATCAAGTCTCTCAGGTCTTTACTCTCTCAACATTATCTAACCTAATTACATCTAAAAAACCCAGTGCCAAAATATTATTGCCTGTGGGAATAGAATATGTGTGTGTGTGTGTGTGTGTGTGTGTGTATATATATATATATATATATATAGAGAGAGAGAGAGAGAGAGAGAGTTGCAGTGTATAATGGAGGTATGAAGGAACTATTGTGGAGATAGAAGTGCCTCTTCTGCAATAGGTAGAATCAATTTTATAAAGTTATATTTTTATAAATTCATTATAGTCAAAGTGACTTAAATTTGAATAAAATTGATAATGAGGGAATTTGATAGCTATTGGCAAATAAGTACTTAACAGAGTATTAAAATACCTTATAAAGCTACATTGATTTACTTGTACAGGGTAAGACTGTAAATCAATAGAAGAGGTTAAAAAGTCTAAGAAAAGCATGATAGGTGTTATATTACATGACAAGCATGCATTTTAAGAATGAAACTAAACAGAGAAATGCAAATGGATGCATAGATAGATAGATAGATAGATGCTTCCTAATTCATGCTATAAAAATGAATCTAGACACTTCTAGATAGAAGTGTAGTATATACAGAACCTCCCTGCGAATATTATTTCTGGTTAAATATACAGAGGTCTAGGTCACTTCACAGACTCTTTAGTCAGTTTGGGATGCTATAAATAGATCCCATAGAATTAACACTATAGATTGACTGTCTTAAACAACAGAAAGTGATTTCTCCTAGTTTCGGAGAATAGGGGCCAGATATCAGGTTGCCAATAACGTCAGGCTCAGACAATGGCACTCTTCAATATACTCATATAAGGGAAGAGGTGACTATGGAGAAGAAGAGACAAAAAGATGACAGACAGGCAGGCTGATAGGCAGGCAGACAAACAGATATATGATAGATGTTAAATAGATGATAAATAGATTCATGGTTGATAAATGGTATGCAAATTCATGATGAGGATAATTGATAGACATTTATAGTTGATATATTCAAGATATAGATAATATAAAGAAGTGACAGGGGTAAATAAAGAGAAAAAAGAAAGGAAGAAGGGAAAGAAGGAAAGAAAGAAAACCTAGAAATGGTCGATAAAATTATTACATAAAAGTCAAAAAAACCTGAATGAAAAACAAGAAAAATAATCCATAAATATTCAACACAATTAAGGAAGAAATATTACAGGGTAAATTTAACTAAAACCTGTGAAATTATTTGTAGTACAATATATATGAGATCTACCAGTTACACTTGTCTATAATATTTTTAAAAATCATTATATACATACAACAAACAATCTTTGAAATAGTAGACGATATAAGTACCAGAACTGTATCAATCATTAAATAAGAAAATAAGATGGGAAATAAGTAGAGGAAATGATGATTAATTTTAATAAGACTAAAAAGTAAATTAAATCAGCAATGAGTTAGGTTTTAATAACTGTCATACTGATGTAGAGGAGGAAGAATGGACAGTTATGTGAGCATACTCAGTTAAAATGCACGTCAATCTGATAGCGTTTTAGTGTTGCAGTGGGTACAGTCAGTAAAACATTACTGCTACTTTAAGTATGAAATAAGTGCAAAGCTCTATGGTTAAGGCATTTTGTGCTTACTAATAGCAACAATTTGAAAGCTCCCTGCTTATATATCCTAGAAGATGCAAAGTTTAATTGTCCCAACACCTATAAAAATACCTTCGTTTCCCTGAATGAAGATATTACGAGGAGTGGGGCATGGGCACTGTCTTTACAAATGCCACATCCCTGAACTGCTTGCCTTCTTCGTATTCATGTGACAATGCACAAGTCATGGCACCTCTCCTTGCCTTGGCAGTGATAAGAGTATAAAACCTGTTTATTATAAAGATTAGTAAACATTTCATTCCAGTATATCATGCACGTTGACTGTTTTCAATCTCATTACCTTCTCCCGTGCCTCCCTCCAAACAGCACCCTACTGTCTAACACATTTCATAACAGTAACAGGAAGCATAATGGAAAAGACAGCTAATATTAAATATGTCTTTGACATGTTACCACTTGGTTATGTTACAAAATTCAAACAGCATTTTTCTTTCATTATCTCACTTGAAATATTACTTCACCTAATTTTCCATAGCCTAGCATTCTTGGTTTTCCTCCTATTTCAGGGCCCTCCCCTTTTTTGATATTTTTGTCTTTTTTTAAATTTTTGAGTTCTAAATTTGGGAAGCCCCTGATCTAACTATCATTCTTCATGTTCTCTGATTTTGATTTCTCTTTCTGATTTTCTATTCCAAAAAAGAAAATCGACAAAGTCACTGGCCATACCAACCACACTAATTTTTCAAAAATACATTTTACCATTTGTTTACATATATTGATTGTCTTATTTATGGTTTCTATTGTAGTGAGGAGACATCATGACCACAGCAAATCTTTTGAAGAAAACATTAAATTGAGGTGGCTTTACATTTTCAATGGTTTAGCCCATTATCATCATGGTGGGACATGGCAGTGTGCATGCAGATGTGGTGCTGGTGAAGGAAATGATAATTCTATGTCCCGATCTGAGGGCAACAGGAAGTGAACTGAATCACTGGACATGGCTTGAGCATACATGAAACCTCAGAGCCCACCTCCACAGTTACTTACTTCCTCCAACAAGGCTGTATCTATCCCAACAAAGCTACACCTCCTAATAGTGCCATACCCTATGAGCTTATGTAGGCAATTATATTCAAGCTACCACATTGACTGTAAGTTTTATAGTTATTTTTATTTTTGAAATTTTTTTTTTCAAAATGAAAGACCCATGGTGACAGGAGATTTGCATGCATTTGCTTCCTTTGCATCCCAGTTCACACTTCAATACCTATGGATAGGAGACATTAAACAAAGTAATTGAAAAACTAATTTCTATGATAAAATAACATACCAGTGCAAAACATATAATAATAACAGTAATTATGTACAAGAATAACGCTCACGACAACAACACTGTCAGCAAACACATTTGCAATGTTCACCGTGTGCTGTGCTTTCATTAACTCACCCATTCCATAACCGCACTGATCTCATGAGATGGGCACTCTAATTCCTCTCATTTTACAAATTGGAATCTTGAGGCAAAGAGAATTAAATTGATTTGCTTGAGGTTATACAACTATTATATGCACAGGGAAATGCTTAATGCAGAAAAAATGGTAAGGGCTAATTTTTTAATACTGGATAGTGGTGTATTTATACTTCTTAGAAATGGATTTAGGAGTTGTTTCATTTTCTTCAAGTATATACTAATTTTAAATAATTTGATAAGGCAATTTGAAGCAAAATGCAAAATTCTAACTTCCACAGTGTCCCTCTGAAACTGTCCCCTTTGGAAACTGGATTTTCCTTTATTTCTGCAGTAAGAAGGCTGGAATAGGAGGTTTTGTAGGATAGAAAACTTACACTGTGTTATTGAGCTGGCATTGCAGTAAAGAGGTAACTCAAGTAAGCCTGGGCACACTGATCATATAGAATCATAGAGATAAGAAGAAAGAAGTTGACTTCAGGTGAAAACACAACTTGTCTAAGGAAAATATTGAAAACTCAGTTCAGGCTCTGCTGAGCTGGTGAAGGCTTGGTTTTCTAGTTCAGTTTTACATGATACAGAGTGTTCTCTTGGCCTCCCTTTCAACTTCTGCAGCATCAAATACTCTAAATATCAAGGGAGAATGGGAACACTGTAGTATTGCTTGCATTCACACAGAGTGAAAAAGTATTTGAAAACATCCATTAGTAATTAAAGGGATGGAAGAACCAGTGAAAGCTAGAGTGTACAATAGCGTCCTTGAAAGTCTGGTTTCTTTACCTCATTTAGATCATTTCATCTAATTATAGTTACCTGAGGGAAGTTTAAGGCAAATGAAGAAGACTATGAATAGTTGCTCATTGAATCAAAACTGGAAACCTCAGCACATTCACGAAACTTGAACATAAATTAAAATAATTTATTCTTCTCCTGAATCTAGGTTCAAATGCGACATATACTTGGACAAAGTTTCAAATTCCTCAAATTCTCTTGCTCCCTCAAACCTTCCACCTACATGTTAAAGTCACCATTGCCTTCACTCCAAACAGTTAGCATCGAGGGCTGCAGTCACCTGGACGTATACTTCCACTGTCGTCCCCGTCTACAGAAATTCGAGCAATTGTTTGCCTCCTGTGTGGTTCAGCTTCCTCACTCATATAGACGTAATCATATCTGCCAGAGAGCGCTATGAAAATTAAATAAATGATAATCTCCAAAACAAACATTAACTCCTATAACCCCAGTTTATCATCTTTCATGCATTCTATTATATATCAGTGCCTTGACAGTACACTTAATGGTGTGTTTATTTTCTGTTTATGCTATTATAATAAAATTATAAGGAGAAGACAACTCTATTTCAGGAGCTATGAATGACAGGCATCAGAAAATGTCACTTAAGGAAAAATGTTTAAAAGGGGACCAACAGATCTCCTTCCTCCCCATTTTTCTCTTTCCTCTTCCCTCCTTCCCCTCTCATCCTCTCTCTCCACTCCTTCTCTATACTTTTCCTGTTGCTAGGAAAAAGCACAGTTTTTAATGACTCAAACAGTATAACAGAAGAAGGAATATATTTGAGAAAACATCATTTTTTTGGTAGAAGAATCACACACAGACATGTAATGTGCAGGTCTTGAGTGAGGTAAATGGAATACAGGTGACATCTTCATACCCATTTTGTGTACCAAATGGACTAAAAATGGGTTGCATTTTGAGACCTTTGCTAAATTTTTAGCAATATACTGATACTAGAATAAGTTAGTTCAATAAACCTATATTTGTTCCAGGATAGTAAAATAGGAGTTATAGCCCACTCTGACTGCATCAAAAGACCACAGTCTTATCAAAATAATAGGTACATTGCTATAAGGGCATCATACTACATTAGATAGCACAACATGAAAAAGCATTTAAAATTAATTTTTAAACAATTTCTTAATTGAATATATGGGAATTTCACATCAAGCACCCCAATTCTGCTCACGTCCATTCCTTATATACCTTCCACTCCTCCTTGCAGAGGCCCCCAAATGAAAATTTTTGAAAAAAATTAAACCAAAACAAAAACACAAAGAGCAAAACAAAAAACTAAAATAGCAAAAACAAAACAGAGCAACAACAAACTTCTTTCTTTCTTCCCTCTTTCCATCTCTCCAATGTCTTTCCAAATTCCAGTAGCATTGGGAACTGTGGTGTGCTTAAAAGTATACCCTTCTGTACAGTCAGCTTTACTTGCAAATGTTCATTGCAATGAGTCACTGGTCTGATTCAAGGTCTCTGGCTTCTGGTACACAACATCACTGGATCCTCACTGAACTCCTCTCGGGACATCCTTCAGTTGCCCCAAGTCATGGAGATTCTGTAGTTGTCTATTTACAGGGTTCTTCACAAGCTCCAACAGTTCCTGGATGGTCCAAACTCAGACTGTGGGTATAAGTGGTAGTTAAGATGGTCAATACAGGCCATTAGGGCCATCTGTCCCACTCAGGTAAGGGACAGAGCCAGCTCCCCTATGCCCATGCTATCAGTGTCAGGTCTCCCAAGGCCGTGGTGAAGGATGGGACCATCTCTCCTTAGTTTGCATGTATCTCCCTTGACAGTCAGGGCCAGTTCTCTCACTGTAGCATCCAGTGAGGGACAGGGCCAGCTATCCCAAGAACTAGCAAAGGGCAGAGCGGGCTCAGCATCACACATAGTTACCATGGGTGGTCCCATGAGGGGACATGGGCCAAAGAGATGGCTCAGCCGTTAAAGGCTAGACTCACAACCAAATATAAAATCAATTTTTAAATATATATTTTGTATATAATAAAGGAACATGTAATGTGTGGTTTAAATGATGTATGAATGATAATGATGTTAGAATCCATTGTTGGACTCCTGTGTGGCATTCTTCCTTCTTCTAGGCCCCCATGGGACAGGTTGAGATCGGATACAGCTAGTTTTGGAGCTCTTCATCTAGGAAAGAGTACGTCGTGGTGGAATGTGTTTCTCAGCATGCTCTTCTGAAAAATCACCTAGTGAACCATTGCTGCAAAGTGTATGGAACTGGCCTGAGATGGAATGAGTTTCATAGAATTCTAGTTCCCCTGGATCCCTGTTGGTTGAGTTACCATCTGAAACTTTTAATTCACTAATGGTGCAGTTAAAATAAGACAACAAACACAGAAATATAAAACTGGATTATGAAGATTCAAATTTATTAAATTCCTAATTGCAGCCCATGAAATATGGAAATGTACAAATATATACACCCTGACACATACATGTGTGTAAAATAGTCGATGCATCACCATAATTCTAATTTTTACCGGTTTGTAAACTTCATCAACTTGAAGTTGGGTAAAAAAGTATTTATGTCTTCAATATGATTATGTCTGTGTCTTTGTGTGTGTGTGTGTGTGTGTGTGTGTGTGTGTGTAAGAGGAGAGAGAGGGGAGCGGGGAGGGGAGAGAGGAAGAGAGAAAGAAAGACATGCTTTTGTGGGTGTTAGTGGCAAAGCATGACTGTGAAGGCCAGAGGACAAGCTGTGTGTCCAGTTTTCTCCTCTTCCCTTCATAAGGCTTCCAAGTATAGAACTCAAATCATCAGGTTTGAGCAGCAATCACATTTCCTCATTTAATAATCATTCTGAGTTTTATTTTATTAGATGGATTTTGTGTGAAGAACACAGTGTAGCCATCCCATTAGTGAATTGAAAATACAGGGCCTATGTATTAGAACTCTTATGTCTCACCATAGTTATTCTAAAAATGGAGACTGTTAAGTAAAATACTTAAACCATTATCTATGATAATTTTCTAAGTGTTTTTAAAGACAATATACAAATGGTGGATTCTTATAGTAAGTAGAAACCAAAACCCAAGTATATTACTGCATGCAGATATCTATATCTCAAAACCATTGTGAAATACTAAAGGACCATACATATTTCCGATTTGAAAATAGTTGAATGTGGGGTATTCTTAGCTTGAATTTAGCTGATTTCCAACCATTTAAATTAATGGTATATATTAAACAGAACATTATTTTTGCTATGAGAAATGTATTTAAATATTGGCATATTACATCCTATTCTGATTGAAAGTAGTATATTTTTAGAGTCTGCAGACATGGTTCTACAGTAAAAAACGAATAATATTCTTTCAGAGAAGCCAGGTACAGTTCCCAGACTAATATTGAGTGTCTGTTTCCGGGGGAACCAATGCCCTCTTTTGGTTTCTGAGCACACAACAGTCATGCGAACAAATCTACACAGAGAGAAGCAAAAATAGACATAATTAAATTTTTTACATACAATGTTTTTTTGCTATACAAAGATCTAAAGCTGAAATTTGCAATAATTATATGTAACTAATAATTTACATGATTTAAATTTTTCATCGATTATAGTATTTTGTACTTCCAAATATATGCATCTATATATTTTCCAGATTCACTTATCTGTCTTTGCATATATAAAAAGATAAAATGAGTTAATTCAATATCAAATCTTGAGTTGATTCTCCTGCCAGTTTTCTACCTAATTCACATTAGAATTTGGGGAGTTTTCTTTTTCTATTATTTAATTACCTGTTGGCATTGAATGATAAGGGGTCAGTTCTGTGTTCCCAAAGTCAATCATTCTTGTCACAGAGTCTTCCTTGATTTATGAATCAGACAACTTCATGGTAGAAGCCAGAACTACGTCAACTTGGAGAGATGAAGCTGAGCTACTAAAAAATACTGTTGCAGACTGAGTCCAGGCTAAAACCTAGCACTCATGCCATAGGGAATAAGACAGATTTTATTCTGGTGTTAAATATGAGTGACTGTGGCTTGGGTGAATAAGCTCAGGTTACCCTAAATATTATATTCCAGTGTGGTAACACTTTTATGAAGGTTTTACAAGAATAGAACAAAAAAAGTCAAAATTCAAGATACTTTTATTATGTGGGTGTGAATATGAAGCAAGTAGGTAAAAGCAAAGTGGAGACATCTCTAATACAGGTATTAAAATAATATCTGATTACATTCTCAGCCTTTGGGTTGGTACCGGCTAGAAATCTGTTAGTTTATTCATTAACATATTTTATTTAATATTTATATATGCATATAATGGCTTTTGAACAAATCTACTCCTCATCCCCTCTCTTTCAGTTCCCATAAATTCCTTCCACCACATTCTCGCACATATTTCATATATTCTTTTTTTTTGTTTGTTTTGTTTTTTTTTTTGTTTTTTTCGAGACAGGGTTTCTCTGTGGCTTTGGAGCCTGTCCTGGAACTAGCTCTTGTAGACCAGGCTGGTCTCCAACTCACAGAGATCCGCCTGCCTCTGCCTCCCGAGTGCTGGGATTAAAGGCGTGCGCCACCATCGCCCGGCTCATATATTCTTTTTTAAATTGGCATAAAACCACTGTCTCATTTTATCGCTACCTGTGCAGATGAGTGTAGGACCCTCTACTAGAGCGTGTTAGTATCTCAGGGCCAGAACCTTGAAGATAACTGACTCAGGTTTCTAAAGGACTTACCAATAGTTCCAAGGATAAATGTCCTTCAGATACTGGAGTGAGCAAAGAATATCCAAGACAACCCAAGATAATTTGGCTCTGGACCTGAAACATTTCATTTTTCTTCACTTACAAAAATCCTAATGAGGTCATAAGTTCTATAGCAGAAATCCAGCTTCTTTTCTGGGAAACTCATTTCATAATTCCTTTACCGTTCGTTGATGGTCTGAACAATCAATGGTAAGAGGGCTGGGGTAGGTGCACATCAGAGAGAACTAAGTACAAGGCTCAGGTGCAGAAAGCAAAGCCTTAAATGATTAATCATTCTCTCTCTCTCTCTCTCTCTCTCTCTCTCTCTCTCTCTCTCTCTCTCTCTCTCTCTCTCTCTCTCTCTCTTTCTCTCTCTCTCTCTCATTATGACTTGAATTCTTTTCAGTGTAGACTAAATGAGAAGTCTCTGGGCATAGAAATACATTTCACTCAATACCTCTAAATGATTATGGTCATGGTCCTTGCTACTAAAAGGAACTGCCCATTTTTATTTGACTTCAAGAAAGAAAGGAGAAATCACCACCTGAGACTTGCATGAATCATCACTACCCAAATCTTACCAGTCAGAATTTAGACTCCCGGTCAAATTTAGCTGCACAAGAGACTTAAAAAGTTGTCTTAAGCAGGACAGCCATACATTTGAAGAGCCATATGAATTTCAAAGAACCACTAACGCTAGACAATTACTGCAGAACAGACATGATAGGGATAATTCTGATGCTGATAGATTGCAGTAACCAACGCAGAAGCAGAAGGATCAAAACTGAGTGGGTTTCAAAAGAAGCCAGAGAACATTAGAAGACATGCTGTCAAGAAAAGAAGCGATTTTGTTATCACAAATAATGCTTTTACTTTCAAATCTTTTTTTAATTAGCTGGATAATTAAAATAACCGAGACCCTTTCTGTTCGGTTCTCTTAAATGTTTTCATTTTAATTCAAAAGACTAAGGAGTGTCCTTTTCAGGGAAGCCATCAGCTTATTTACATCCAGAGAAAACTTTGTTCTGTTGACTAAAAACAAAAACAGACAAGCAAACAAATAAAATCTTGGGTTCTAGAAATGCATTAGCTGTGAAGGGTTAAGAGGTAATAGCATTTACAGCTCTTACAGGGAACCCAGGTTGAGCTTCCAGCACCCATGTCTTCTGGCTAACACCCTCTCATACCTCCAGTCCCAGGAGTAACTCAAGCTTCTGGCCTTTGGGGGGACCTTCACTCATGTACACATAAGCACACCTCACCCCACACATATACATAATTAAAAATTTAAAAATAACCTCTTAGCCAGGAGGTGGTGATGAGGCACTCAAATGCAGAGGTAGGCAGATCGCTGAGTTCAAGTCCAGCTTGATCCGCAGAGTGAGTTCCAAGACAGCCAGGACTGTACAGAGAAACCCTGACTCAAAGGAACCCAACAAATAAAGAAATAAAATAATTTCTTAAAACACCTGTTTTTTTTTTTTTTTCAAAACATTTGCTTACTCAATTAAACAGAATGTATACTGATTCCCAACAGGGTGAAAAGCAGGGCATTTGACACAGGAAAAGTTTCAGGAACAAATGCAGAGAGGAAATTTTGTCTATGAAGCTGTGTTGACTGCCTTCTTCCACACACCTGAGTCTTTCAGTCATTCCCAACCCTCTCTTCTAAGAAATCACTGGCTCATTCCACATACAAACAGAAAGAAGTCCCCTTCAGGGTTTCGAAAGGCAAAGATAATCCAAGTGCTAACCAGGTTTTTGGTTGTTATGAAGAAACAGTGACTAAAACCAACTCAGGGAGGACAGGGTTTGTTCTGCTTACAACTAACAGTTCCCCATGGAAGGAAGCCAGGGAAGAAGCCCACATAGGAACCTGGAGGCAGGAACTGAAGCAGAGACCACAGAAGCAGGACCTGTCAGGGTTGGCATCAACCAAACCCACATCAATCTTTAATTAAGAAAATGTCCCCAACCATTATTCCCTACAGGCCAGTCCATTGAGATTCCCTTTTCCCAGAAAATTCTAGTTTGTGTCCCGTCGACCAAAAGCTACCAAAGGTACCCTCACAAAGCTTATCAGTAGATATGCCTCCTTAATGTGATGCCAAAGATATTTTGTAACAGAGACTTTTTTTTTTATTATGTCCTCCTAAATATCTTTGCATTTTAAATCTGATGAACAATCCTTGGTTTCACCTCCTACCAAAATATCTATTGTATATTTTAACGGGGAGAGGATGGCTGCCATGTAGCTAAATTGGAAGCCTGGGTATTTTTAGTGCTTGGTGAAAAGACTTACATAAAGAACAGCTCTATTCAGTCTACTGGGATCTTCTTATGTAAAAGGCCTGGCAAGAGCGTAAGGTATTATTACGACTCTAAAAGCTCCTCACTCTGTAATCATAAGAAAGGCAGTACTCCGGAGAATACCATGCAGTTGCATGGCAACTGAATCCTTGTGGAGTTCGTTACCATGCAGCAGAGAGCTTGTGAGTGTTTCAAATCAACCCAGCCAAAAAGAACACCTAGACACCAGCAGATAAACACCCACCTGTGGCACAAGGACACCTTCTCCTGGTAAATGAATAGGACTGAAGATGAAGATGTAGCTATTTCCTGTGATGTTCCTGAGCGATGGTTACCAGGGCTTGGTTTGGCAAGTTTCAGCTCCTATTTTTTTTCTCACTGTGAAAATGAGAACACATGCATATGATTGCTAGCAACACTGGGATGTCCGTAGGCATGACGTGTGTCACTTCAAGATGATTCTGGAAATGGAAACGCAATCCACTGGCCTGTAACATTGGTCTGACACCTCAAGATCCATTCTTGTTTAAAAAATAACTCACATACACTTTATATTGGGCAAATTATTATGTTTTATTTGTCTGCATTGCTTCTCTCTTTTCAAAACTTAATAGCAGTTTTATTTAAGTGCAATGTCCAATCTGTGCTAAGGAAGGTTAAGTAACTGATACACAGTGAGTGTTTATATGCTTTTACCACAGTAGCACCAAGACTACAATAGGCTTAAGCAAACTGACAAAGAGACTCCTTCCTAGATTCTTTCAGAAATTTAGGAAGAGAGGACCCTCTCTGCTTCTCTGACTTAGTGGAATCTAACCAGAATATGATGGCTACCTTTTCTTTTGTAGATTGTAGTTGGAATACACACACACACACACACACACACACACACACACACACACATATACACTCTTTTGGAACTTTTTCTCTTTGGGGGCCCACCACTCAATCCCAAATAAATCACACTGAGTCTTATTTCTACTTATGAATGCCCAATCTTAGCTTATTTCTAGCCAGTTTTTTTATAACTTAAATTATTCCATCTACCTTTTGCCTCTGGGTTTTTATCTTTCTCTATCCTATATACTTTTTTTAGTGTTTTGAGACAGGGTTTCTCTGTAGCTTTTGGAGCCTGTCCTGGAACTAGCTTTTGTAGACCAGGCTGGCCTCAAACTCACAGAGATCTGCCTGCCTCTGCCTCCTGAGTGCTGGGATTAAAGGAGTGTGTCACCACCACACATATATATATATACACACACATACACACACACACACACACACACACACACACACACATATATAAAATCTTTACTTTTTATAGCTTGTTGTGTAGCTGGAAACTGGCTCCTGACGTCCTCTTCTCTGTCTTTTCTCACTCCTCAATCTTCTCTTCTCAGATTTGTCTTCCTATTTCTTCTCTCTGCCTGCCAGCCCTGCCTCTCCTTTCTACTGCCTTACTATAGTCTGTTAAGCTCTTTATTCGACCAATCTTATAGGCTGTTGAGCTCTTTATTAGACCAATCAAGTGTTTTAGATAGGCAAAGTAACACAGTTTCACGGATTTAAGCAAATACAACATAAAAGTGAAAGCAGAAATGATCAGATGCTTAACAAAAAAGGAATCTCACACTAGCTCAGAACTAAGAAAACAGATCAGTTTTATTAAGGGCTAGACTTACAAAGTCAGGATTTTTACATGAACGATGGACAACGATCAGATCCAAAGCAAACTGAACAGCCAAAACGGGGCCCAGGGGAAAGCAGAGAGAGTAAGGAAGGGGCCAGAGGTGCTTCCACATCCAGGTAAATATTCCATGAGGCCACGCCCCAGCAGGCAGGTAGGTATTAGCTGTAACCTTCCTACAGCATAAAAGAATGCAGTATATCTTTGCTTCATTAGACAAATATTCCACAGCATAAATAAATACAACACATCTTAGAATAAAATTCCACAACAGTCAATAAAACTTCCTAGAAAGAAGCATAACAGGGGAATACAGGTCAATGAGAAGAAACATGTAGGCCACCAACCTAGCATCAAGTGGTCAGGACCTCATGAAAATGAAGAGCTGACCACCATGAGGCATCACCTCAAGAAGCAAGCATTCAGGGCACTTTCCAAAATTGCTCTGTTTGGAGAAAGAAGTTAGACAACCCCTGCATCAGAATTGCCTTGTCCTGAACAAAAAGACAGCCATGGAAATGGAAGGCCCCTCAAAGTCAACCAAAGCCCAAACAACAGAAGCACCCCCACTGCCAGATGAGGATATGGAGGATCTTGAAGACCAGAGAAAAGTCTCCATCTGTCCCACCAGAATATTCTCAATGAACTTAGCCAGGCCTGGTGGAGCAGCTCTGTGGTCTCAGCTACTTGGGGAGCAGATGCGGGAATCCAAGTTTGAGAAGAGCCTTGAAAAGTTAACAAGGCCCGTCTCATCATTAAGACAGAGGAAAAAGGGAGGATGGTGAGAGGTGGGGCTACAGCTCTGTGGGATAGCACTTACTTGGTATGCATGAGGGCTAAGGGCCACTCCTCAGTACCACAAGGGGAAAGTAAAGATTTAGAGGTCTCCATGGGAAGTAAGCGGGACGTACTAGCGTACAGCAACACAGCCCTTGCAGTGATAATATCAGTTACTCAGAGTCTCTTCTCTTTAGGCCACCTGTTCTTAGGCTCTGTTTATATCAAGACATGCCAGGCAGCCTTTAATCAATTCTGAGGAATTTCCATCATATGTGCCCCTTCAGCCCAGCAACATGGCTGGGTTGTTTAGGCCTTTACTACTTAAGGAGCTGTGAGCACCGCCTTGATTCCATGACAGGATTGAACTTTTCTCATCCTGTTCCCATGAAGCACGCTTCTCTCCTCGCCTTTTTTTCTAAGATAACTGGCATCATCAAGGGCTTCTGGGGACACCCTGGGAAGTCTTCTGCATAAAGCTTTTCTCTACCATGCAAAACTCCTCTGCAGTCATAAAACTGAAAGCACAAAGAAAACATGTTTGGAAAAGGAATAAGATAAGTGGAAAAAATAGAAAAAGTATAAAAAAAAATCAAATTGCAATCTTGTGTTGTTTCTACAAAATAGCTAATATCATTGGATTGTCACAACAGTAATGATGATGGGCAAAATATTTAAACATTCTCAGCTAATGAAGATCTCCCCATGTCAGTCACAGTTCAATGGTGTGCACACTGCAAAGGCAATCCCAAATAATTATCTTTATTCAGCGTTCAGCTACAAACACTTAAATATGCATATGGTATGCATATCAACTTAGTGGCCACTTGAAAGCACACACAACCTTAACAAGTCGTTTTATTTATTCTAAAGTATTCTCAGTAATTAAGTGTTGTATGAAGATAGTGGACATCAATACAAAACTTCCCACGAGTTTGTCTCCTACTCAGGAGTTCTACAGTGCAGTTTGGTTGGCCTCATGCTTCGTTGTTTCCCCAGGACATTCACAGCACCATGAGTTCAGAGACTGACATTAATCACATTTTAAGAGAAATAAACAAAATGAGTCAACCACTCATTTATGTTTGGCAATGGATTAGTTCCATCCAGAACAGAGGAACGCAGTTTACAGGAATCAGAATCTCTGAATCCTTTCCTTGCATCCACTCCTCTCTAATGATTTAAATTGGAGGCAGGGGGCATTCACATATCACTTGGTCTTGATACTGTCATTTTTTTTTTAGCGTTTTAGATCATTCATGCAATCTCCAATAAACACTGGATTGATGCTTAATACTGTATCTAGAGTGAACAAGACCGCAGTAATCTGCTGACGCTGGCGATGGAAGCTCAGAGTAAGTGTGACCCTAGAAAGTTGCAGGGACAAATAAGAACAATCATGACACTTGTTGCCCTGGGGTCATAAGCAGAGGCAAGGCATGTGTGGGCCTTAAAATTGAACAGACTTGTTGGAACTTGAGAGCTGTATACAGCTGATGGAGAAGCGTCACCATGATATCATGTTTGTTCAGTCCCAAACCCCTAAAATGGCAGTGCCACTGATAATGTCCTAAATGGCAGTCTGTGTTCAGCTCTGGCCAGGACTCAGAAGGACACTATGCTGGCACATTGATGACTGATACTTCTTAGCCTTCTCCAGAAACCTGTGAAATGAGTGTGTGTCTGCTCAGAAAAGTTACTTCCCTTATTGTCCGCTACTTCCAGCAGACGGGGCACCTAGATATATATCAAAGCCCCACACTAATCTCCAGGCCCCTGAGGTCCCTATTAACAACTTCCTGAAATGCCTGTCAAATCGCCAGTTCTTCTAAACTTAAACTTCCAGGCTGTCCCAGCCTACAGCCCCTTCTCTGCCATAACTACCTCCACTCTTTATAACCAGCCAGGCTTTCTCTGCTTTTTTTGCCTCCTTATTCTCCCCTCCGCCCATCACCATCAGAGTCTGTACACCATGACAACTTTGGACTCCCCCAAATGCTTATAGCTATTCTTTCTCTACCAGTGGAGAGATAGCCACATGGCAGTTACATATTTACAATAACTCTTCTTCCTGTCCATGGAGAAGTCTAGTTCTGTGGTACCATTTCACCCTGCCTCCAGTGCTGACTGCTCAAGCAAGCTCTTCTTAATCATGGAACCATCTCTCCAAACCCCATCTTTTTCTCTCTTTTGTTCTTGTTTTAACATTTGAAGGACATACATTATATTCGCCTTTTCTGTGTCTGCCTTATTAATTTTAACGTGATATTCACCAGTTCTATCCATTTTGCGGCAAATGATTGGTTTTGACATACTTGAATATTTTCAGTCAAAAATGCATCGTAAAAAAATGAGACTTGTAGTTCTTAGAGAACTGTCACAACAAAATTAGTGTGGGAAAACTATGTGAAGGTCTCTTGCAAGAGAAATGGGAAACTACAACCAACAGTAAGCCTCATATCCATGAGAGATTATATTCCTTCAAATTGTGGCTTCTAGGACCAACTGCTCAAGCAACAGGAGACTTCACAGCCTCACTTACCTTACCTGCTGCTTTTCCCATATGCAGCCTCAGATTGTTGTATTTTTCTTTTTCTTTCTGTTTTTTTTTCTTGTAAGTTGGAGCATGACAATAAGCAGAATATGCTTTCAACTCAAATATTTCCATCCCCTCGAATACAAACCAGGGTTATACATAGCTTTCAGAAAGTTTTGGTTTAACAAAAACTTGAGCCTGGGCAGCTCTGATCGGGAGTCCTGAATAGAAGTACATATGACTGCAGTTACAAATTCTGTCAAAATTGTTGGGCTCAGTGGACAGGGCAGGGCTATGGTGAATGTGTATGCCAAAGTCTCCTTCAAGGACAGAGCAAGGTAGGATTCGCTCTGTTACAATCACACACACACCATAAAAATGCTTAATGATACATTTCACAAGGGTTTTCCATGAAAAGCCCCATGTGTCTGATCTTACAGTAGCAAAGCTAATGGACCAGCATTTGGAGAGAGATTTATTACAAAATTTACAGGGAATATATACCAATGATGTGTATACTATATTGAGCATGTATAATGGCTGCGAGCCACATGAAGTGTTTTACAGATCTGCTCAACTCTCTAACAGGTCTGACAAGTAGCTAGGTGCAGCCCCAGTTACATAGACAGGGGCATCAATTTAAAAACAGCATGTCAATATGTTAGGATAAAAGCAAAACTGTAACCCAAACAAGGACATGCAAAAAGTGATGACCAGCAGCACTTTAATTAAGAACAAATAAAAATAAAATAATCATTTCCAAAACTGTTAAAGCACTGACTTTGTAATATGTTTACCACGAGACTTTGCACACTCAGACCCTAAGGAAGCACAGACAGCTTTTTGAAAGTAGTTGTGATTAGTTTTGTCCTTTGACAAGTTCATACCTGTATATATGATACTCTGCTTCCTCTTCTTTTTTCTCCTTCCTAGTCAAGCTCCTCTATGTCCACAGTCCCTTTCCTGGATTCATTACTCTGTTTTGTCTTGTCTCTCTTTTACTTAACCAGGGCCATGGGTATGATTATTGGATTGGAACAATGCAACGGATCAGATCATTGTTTTGCAGCCTAGTCTAGTCAGTACAACTGAGACAATGATGATATCTATCTCGGGGTCTTTCAGTAGCAAATACTTTATCAGTGAGAGCCCCTGAGGTCCTGAAATCCTGAAATCCTGAGCCCAAGAGCTCCTGAGCCCCTAAGGCCCTGAGCCCGTTAGCCCTTGAGCAACTGAGCCCCTGAGCCCATGAGCTCCTGAGTCCCAAGCTCCTTCACCATCCATAACTGAGATCAGGTCTATTTTTGTGCACACCCACTCCTTGCATTTGAAGCTACTGTGAATCTATTAGTTGTGATGTCTGTGTATCTTGTCCAGAAGATGGCTATGGTGGCTAATCTTGATCGTCAACTTCACTGTATCTAGAAACAACTAAATTACAAGTTGTTAGGCACTCCTATGGAGGATTTTCTTGATAAGATTATTAGAGGTAGGAAGATTCACCCTTATTATGTGTGGCACCTTCTGGTCAAAGCCCAGGTGGAAGGACATGGAATAAGGAAACTTGGTTCTTGGCCTGTTTACTCTCACAGGTCTATCTTTGTAGAGAATTCTGGTAATACTAAGCTTTTCTGTTCGCAATTTTACTTTTCCATTCTTTCTTCCCTATTTCACAATGTTCTCTAAGCCTTAGCAGGAATGATATAAATATCTTAACTAGGAATAAACCTTCATCTGCACTTAGTAAAGAAATAATTGTGTGTGTGTGTGTGTGTATGTTTCTAGTGTAGTGATGTTCTTGATCAATAATGCCCATGATATAAATATGTCACAAGAACAACAGGAATACATTCTAATATCTTATATTATAGTGCATTATAGTGCATAATATTGATGAAACATACACATTAAAACATGTATCTTTTTTAGTGATATCTTGCCATCCTGGAACCCAGAAAAGACAAAGTATCAAAGAGATAGTATTGAAAATGTTATACCCAGGTTGTTATGTTTCTATACACATGCATACCTATCACAATACTTAATTTACCTATATGCACTGTAAATTTTTAACACTGATAAGTAAAAATACAAAAATTATAAAAATAAAGTATAATAGTAAAGATATTTTTAAAATATTTTAATTCTAAACTGCTGGACTCTGGAAAACATTTGGAGCAAAGGTCTATCAGTATTTCCACTGTCCTTTTCTCATGCACCTAGTGATACCTGCATTCCTACAAATTTAGCAATAATCTAATGGATCTGTTTTATATTATAAAATTTCCATCAAATACTTAAGATAGAAAAACAGCAGTCTACATAGTAAGGAAGGCCTGGTGTAATAAATATTCATGAATATCAAAATATTCTGGCCCTATACAATATCAAATTGACACCAGAGTTTCCTCACTATTGGCTAAAATCTTTCTCTTGAATTTATTATCTAACATTTGAGTGAACATAATTTGTATGAGTTTGCTCACACAGTCAACAGAAGAGGAATTGGAGCCCAAGTATGCATGAGTTCCAACATCTCAGGGTAGAGATAGTTCAGTATAGTTCCATTTGGTTTTCCTTATCTGTTCACACTTCAGGGTGCCTCATGTTTCTGGTCTCTGATGTTGGGTACTGTAATGCCTATATGCTGGCAGTGGCTATTACATCCCTGCTACTATTCATTTCTATAGATTAGATAGGCTTCAACTGGGTTCTACAGAGTAGTCTAATATAGCTGAAATGTAGAGGCCTGACCTGCTGCTATTGATACATAAGATAGCATTTGATGGTAGATTAACTTTATAAGTATTGTTGAAAAGATGACAAAGTATGATGTCATTATCATTTCAAAACACATCTATAGTCTTTTTCCAAGATCAAGGGAAAACGTAGTACAGTCTTCAACTTCTCTCTTTCTCTGTCCTTCACTAGTGCAGGCACAGGCCCTTGATGAGATTTTCAGCCTAAATATCTGCCATATTTTCAATATTTACCCAAACATACTCATTACTCTTCAATATCACAGCAAGAAATTGAAAGAGAAGAACAGCTGCTATGACACTAGAAAGGGTAATTTGCTCCCTAGCAGTGGAAAATAAAGAGCCAATGTCTTTTTATTTGCAGCATAATTGAATACAGGGACCAGAATAATGTTGTAAATTTTTGGATATAGAAAAGAGCACAATGACACACACACACACACACACACACACACACACACACACACACCCCACACGCACACAAAATCATTAAAATCGTGAAAACACAAAGGGTACTTCATGTAGAAGAGCAGGGATTCAATGGAAAAGAGATTTAAAAAGAAATTATAATGGTAGAATGTGATCAAAATTGTGTATATGAAGTGGTAAAAGAATGTATAATTTTTAAAATACATTTTCAGATTTTGTGTATGTACTCGTGAGTATTTATTTGTGGGGGCAGAGTGTTGTGTCTCTGCGTATGTTTGTGTTCAGGTGTCTTCCGGGTCCAGATAAAGGCATAACCTTTGTTGGAGCTGGAGCTCCAGGCATCTGTGAACGACTAGACTTCAGTTCTCAGAGGAAAAGAACTTTGGTTTTCTGCTAGCGTATCAAATACTCCTAACCACTAAGCCATCTCTCCAGCCCTAAAATAAGATATTTATAGAAAAAAGTGACTGTGCTGGATTTTTGGGAGGGTTGTTTGGGGATAGGTACATAAAATATATTTCATAATAAATGTAAAAAATGTTGTGAGGCACTACAACTTCCAAATAACTATTCTAATACTTCCTTGAAACATACAGACTTAGAGTACTGTAACTTGGGTACGTGTGATAATATTTGCAACTTCTTTACAATAAAGCTTTAATAAATTTTAAAAAGAAGTGAAAAAAGAGGTGTTGGTTAACTAAGTTCATATAAATGAACCACTCTATTTATTTGATTTTGACTTAAAAATATCTGAAAACTATAAGTTTGAGAAGGTAGTCCAGATATTAGTTTAGTCTACTTGTTCCATTATTGTTTTAATCTAGACAAATACAATCTCATCACCTTACTAGGGAAATATAAAACATCACACATGTATGTCTAGTTATTTGCTATTCAAATCCTCATGTTATTTTCATTAAAGCTGAGTGTGGGATTCATTAAAATTTAACATGTTCATCATGTTTAGCAGTTTTTATTCATTAAAAGTAAATAACCCCTGTTCAGTGACAAAACTCACAAGATCGTTTTCCCCTTAACCAAGAAAACACAGAACGATGTTGAGAAAAACAGCTAGAGCTTATCTAAGGTATTTCCCATGATGGTCATTTGGCTTTGATTTACAGCGTCATTCACTGTGCAGCAACTTAACTTTTACATAGGAATTGGGCTCTTGAACACTTTATTTAGTTTTCTAGGGGAATATAAAAAGTTCATCTCAGAAGCCAGTATGAAAAGGCAACTTCATAGACAAGCACAGTTTTTATTGATTCAGACATTATGGAGACAAGTACTCATTTTAGCAAGTATGTTAAAATTATATCACCTATGATGGTCTCCTCTGATTCTTTCATTTCATTCTTTATCCTTCAATTTCTGATTATTACAGAGAAAAGCCTGAATAAAAGAAATTAAGACTCCTTTCAACTTTGTTGTTTATTCTCTTCTCATATGTTAGTCTAAGACCTGAGTGGAGAAGAAAACATGCTATATGAAAGCCACCATGCAAATCAAGTTTGGCTGGTCTGAGGCATTTATGACAGCACTCCCAGGAGAAGAAAAATATATTTAAATTTACTCTTAATGAGTGCCTTTGTTAATTTTCTTTTGCTCTGATAAAATGCCATGACCAGAACAACTTACAAAAGAAAGCATTTAATTGGGACTCTTAGTTCCAGAGCATTAGGATTCATGACCATAATAGTGGGCAGCATAGATACAGGCATGGTGCTGAAGCCATAGCTGCTAGCTTGCACCTCATCAAAAAGCACAAGCAGAGAGATAAGTAACCAGGAATGGTGTGGAGTTTTGAAATTTTTTAGAACCTTTATGATACAACTTACATTCTTTTCCAAACACTTCCATCAACTGGAAATCACATATTCAAATATATGAGTTTACTAGAGCCATTCCTTTTTATTTATTATTATTATTTTTTATTTTATTAAAAATTTCCACCTCCTCCCAGCCTCCCATTTCCCTCCTTCTCCCCCAACTCTCCTCCCCCTCCCTCTCCAGTCCTAAGAGTAGTAAGGGTTCCCTGCCCTGTGGGAAGTCCATGGTCCTCCCCCCTCCATCCAGGTCTAGGAAGGTGAGCATCCAAACAGGCTAGGCCCCTCCAAAGCCAGTACATGCAGTAAGATCAAAACCCAGTGCCGTTGTCCTTGGCTTCTCAGCAGCCCTCATTGTCCGCCATGCTCAGTGAGTCCAGTTTTATCCCATGCTTTTTCAGTCCCAGTCCAGCTGGCCTTGGTGAGTTCCCATTAGATCAGCCCCACCATCTCAGTGGGTGGGTGCACCCCTCGCAGTCCTGACTTCCTTGCTCATGTTCTCCCTCCTTCTGCTCCTCATTTGGACCTTGGGAGCTCAGTTTCTAGCCATAAATAAAGGACATTGAGACTATAATTCGTGATCCTAGAGAAGATAAGTTAGAAGGTGAACCCAAAGAAAAGCATGTAGTTATCCTCCTGGATATTGGAAGGAGACAAGATTGCTGGGCAAAAATTGGGAACTGGGGGGGGGGATGGGGTCAAGGGGAGATGGGGAGAGAAAAGTGTGAAGGGGAGGATGGGGAGAGCTTGGGGTAATGGGATGGTTGGGATAAAGGAAGGGTGGATATGGGAACAGGGAAGCATATATCTTAATTAAGGGAGCCATTTTAGGGTTGGCAAGAGACTTGACTCTAGAGGGGTTCCCAGATGTCCAGGGAGATATCCCCAGCTAGATCCTTGGGCAGCTGAGGAGAGGGAGCCTGAAATGGCCCGATCCTTTAGCCATACTGATGAATATCTTGCATATCACCATAGAAGCTTCACCTGGCCATGGAAGGAGATAGAGACGGAGCCCCACACTGGAGCGCTAGAGCCATTCTTATCCAAACCACCACAAGGAGTAAAGCATGAAGACCTCTTCTCCTGTCACCAGGTGGATGAGGAGTAAGCACAAAAGTGTGACTTTCTCCCCATGACATTGACCTAGGAGGCCTTCCTGTGGCATTCCTCACTATCCGTTGGCCAGAACATGGTAACAAGTCTGTTCATAAATGAAAAAGGAAACATTAGGAAACAGTAGAAAGATATCTCCTGGACCCACATGGGAAGGAGTCATTTCTGATTACCTGTGAGCCAACAGAGAGAGATGGTAGAACAGTGTGAAGTAAGCTAGTCTGGGAGAACTATGTGGCTGGCATTTAAGAATAGAGAGAGCAGTCCTGTGAAGAGTGGGGATACTGGTAATTATGAACCTGACAAGATATGGTACGACATGGAGACTAGCCTCGATGTGTGCTTTCCGACTAGATTAACTGTGAAGTACAGTCCATTCCTTGTTTAAATTGCTTTTGTCAGGGCATTTATCACCCCAATAGCAAATTGACTAAGACAAGGAGGAAATAAACTCTCTGCAGATTAAGTGTTGTGGCATATATTTTAAAGGTGAGTTTTTAACATAGCTTAAGATGGGGTAAATTAATAATGAATTTCTCTCCTTGCTCTCAGTATCTAGAACACTAAATATGAATTGCTCTTATTTTTAGTACTGGTATATAGTTTCTTTAACTGTCATTTCCTATAGACTGGTATTTATGGAATGCTAGAGATGATATTTAATTAGCAACTCATTGAAACAAAGGACAAATCAGTTAAATGTAAATAATAAATAATGGTACAATGATATAATAGTCACTAATAACATGCTCAGACTAATATTTTGTTTTCAACTGGACCATTTCATTTATCTAGCTCACAAAGTGGGGGAGGTCATGTAGCAGTTAAGGGATTTAGATGAAATATCATATAGTAGTGGCTTCCTTGCACTGGATCCTTGCATTTTTCCTTTTTTAGGACTAGTACGTTACAAATGAACTTTATTTTTTTATCTTGGTTTAGTCTACATTTTTGAATTCACATGTATTGTAAGTCTGAAGAGCAAGTGCTTTGTAATGGTTTATGTGAGAACATGATTAAGCCATATGCAGATACTTGGTCAAGTATCATTTTGCATGTTAATAGAGAGTCCTTCTGGATGAGATTAATATTTTAATAAATAAGCTACACAAAATTGTCTTGACTAGGAAAGAAGGTCTTAACTAATCAAGGAAATATGAATCAAAAAAGGTTAGGTAAGAAAATAATTAAAGAAAAAGAAGGCCATGTAATTGGAATAGAATGAAGAGGGGTATATGGTGGGGGAAAGAGGGAAGAGAGAAATGTACTTATAATGTCATTTTTTTTTAAAAAAAAATTAAGTTCTCCTGATTATCTAAGCTCAAGTTTTGGTCTTTTCTAACCATCAGGATCAGACTTAGACATCAGATTCAAACTCAAGCATGAACTCTTTGTATGGCTCTAACCACTTGGATTTTGGGATTCCTGGAGTTCAGAGCCTTGGCACTCAGGTTAGAATCTGCTGGAAATGATACATTTGCTCCTGTGTATCTCCAGATTGCTAACTGCAACTCTCGGAAATTCCTCAAATATATAATTGCCTGACCCAATTTTTTTATAATGATGACAGAGAGGAAGATGAAAGAGAAGGAGGAAGGGATGGGGATGAAAGAAGAAAGAAGGAAAAGTAGAAAAGGGAAGAAAAGAAGGAGGAGGAGAAAGAGGAAGATGATGAAGATGAGAAGGAAGAGAAGCAGAAGGAGGAGAATCAAAAGCAAGAGGAGCAAAAGCAAAAGGAGGAGGAGAAGAAGGAAAAAGAATCTACTGAACAAATAGCTTTTATAAGGGGCTGCTTGTGTGTTCCTGGATGTCCCCCACTTGTTCATTTCCCACCATCCAGACTCCTGAAATAACCACACAGAAACTGTATTAATTAAACCACTACTTGGCCAATTACTTAAGTGTATTGCTAGCATGCTCTTACATCTAGAATTAACTCATCTCCATTATTTTATATTTAACACAAGGCTCATGGCCTCCCAGCAAAATTTCAGCATGTCAGTCTCTGGTGGTGGCTCCATAGCTTCTCTGGCCTCCACCCCTTTTTTTCCCAGCATTTAGTTTAGTTTTCCCTGTCTAGCTCTGTTCTAACTTATCAGGCTAAGCCAGTTTCTTTACTAATCAATGGTATTCACAGCATATGGGGGAATCCCACATCACCTCCCCTTTTCTGTTTAAATAAAAATGAAGGCTTTATCATTAACATAGTAAAAATACATATAACAAAACAGGTATCAAGCAAGAATTACAATATTTTTTATCTACTTTCTCTTTATTCTTCAACTCCATCAAAGACTCCAGAAGGATATAATATTACCTAAGTAAACAGGAAGTGCATTGTAAGCAACTTCCAAAACTCTACCAATGACAGAGTCATTTTGCTACCTGAACAGTCACCCAAAGTTCTTCTGTACCATTGGGGCATCCATCTTCAGCATACAGGCTCATAGTATCCAGCAGACTTTTCCACAAAGCAGGAAATTTCAAAGACAGTTCTGCCTATAGTGGCAGTTTGTCATTCACTTTCTTCTGTGTCCTGCAGATATCTAGCACTCTTTCATAAAACAAGAATCCTGAAGGACTGTGTTACCTTCTTTAGGCAACTTTGTAGTCATTTTTCCATGGGTCCTGCATGCCTAGTTCACACAGCATACCATCAAGCAGTCCAGGCAAGAGCAGTTTCTTTTCCAAATGGCTAACCAACTCTATAAGGAGCATCTTCAATGCCTGTCATCCTCTTGAAATAGATTGGTGCTGCCAGGAGCAGATGTGTCTTATTGTCATGAAAAGTCCTAAGTTTTTAAACATTTTAAATGTCATATTCTATAGTCTTTGAAAGGTTTGAAGAATACCTACCATCTGAAATACATATACACAGTATAACAAAACTGACCTTAACTTTGTAGCAATCAAACAAAATCCCCTGTGGTGGCACATGCCTTTAAACCCAGCACTTGGGAGGCAGAGGCATGCAGATCTCTGTGAGTTCAAGGCCAACCTGGTCTATAAGAGCAAGTTCCAGGATTGGCTCCATAGCTGTAGAGAAACCCTGTCTTTATAAACAATCATTTTGGGAATTTGGGTGCCAATTTGTTGTTTGAAGGGCTGCTTGTTAGTTCCCAGCTGCTCAGCCCTGAAATAATTACACAGAAACGATATTATTTGAATCACTGCTTGGCCAACAATTTATGCATAATTTTAACTAGCTCTTACTTATTAATTTAACCCATTTCTATTAATCTGTGTATCACTACATAGCTGTGGCATACCAGTAAAGTTTTGGCATGTCTGTTTTGGTTAGCCATTTGGTGGCAGCTTCATGGCTTCTTTCTTTGACTCTGCCTCCTCTTCCCCAGCATTCAGCTTAGTTTTCCCTGCCTAGTTCTGCTCTACCCTATCAGTGGTCCTAAACAGTTCCTTTACTTACCAATGGTATTCACAGCATACAGAGGAAAATCCCACATCACATCCCCTTTTCTGTTTCAATAAAAAAGAATAAAACTATAGCATCTCCATTTGTCATAAGTAGGTTCTTTCTGCAATCTTCATGAACTTGTGATTGAAAATCAATCACAAATATGAAGGAAAAATATAAAGGAATGAAGCATTATTGATTTGTGAGCAGAATCAAAAATTAATCTTTTTATTAATAAAATCATAACATGTCTATCTGCAAAAAGGGGGCAAGATAAAGAAAGGGAATGATTTAAGGCACAAAGTTGGAATTGGCAAAGCTATTTCTGAGAAGGTAAAGTGTGGGCTTGGTTAGTTTCATGTCTACCCACTGATCATTATGCATTCTATGCTTTAGTATGAAATGCTCCTTAATCCACAATTCCTTCATTATCTCTACCTCTCAAGCTTTTGCATCTAACGCATGCTCTCATGAGAAGTAGCCAGAAAGTCCCAATAGAGAGGCTCATATTCTCTTCCCTGCTGACCAGTATATCTACTTGCAATAGTACTTGTCTGTTTCTTCTGTACAGACAAATACTATTCTTCCATACTGTCCTGGTATGTTGCTCACTCTCTATGTTTACCCAACTGCAAATTTGTATCTCTGTGGTAATAAATTCTAAGGAACAGGAATCATGTTTAGGCTGTATTAGCCTTCAAATCTTCAAGTCTAAAGACTTAAAACAATAAAAACTACTAGTATATCTTTAACTAGACTCTGAAAAGAATTGGTGAATAAAAATGAATAACAAAGAGTAAGAGATTGATGAAAGATCAATTAGTAACTAATAATCATGACTCTTAAGCCCATAAATATTAGTTACTTTCTCTTGCTGGGATAAAACACTATAATCGAGAGAAGTTATAGAAAAGAGAGTTTATTTAGGCTAACAGTTCTAGATGGTGAGAGTCTATAATGTCAAAATGAAGACACTATGGCAGAAGCAGGAAGCTGAGAGCTAACATTTTAAACCACAAACAAAAAGCAGAGAGAGCAAACTAGCAGCAGGAAGGGTTTTACTCTAAAAACTCGCCTCCAGGAACTTACTTCCTCCAACACATAGCTACACAAACTAAGTTTCCCAAACTGTGCCACTAGGAAATATTCATATTCCCAGGACTGTGTGGGACAGGTCATTCAAACCACCACACCATGAATAAGTGAAATACAAATGAAAATAGTGGAGGTGCTGCACATTTATCCATGCTATGCTGGAGATGAGAAAACTTCGTAAATTGTCACTATTCCTAGGTTGCTCAGACCACAGTTCTAACAAAGGGTGTGTTGGGGAATCCAGCTCAAAATGCCATAAACCTAGGAAGGAAATCTTTGGTGATGTTGAAAACAAAAGTGGTATCAAAGCCTGTGTACAGCTCAGTCTCAGAGAATCAGGAACACCCCTGCCACCAGCCACAACTCGAGGTTGCACTCAATTCTCTGTTAGATTTGTTCTTGGAAGGTCCTCTCAATGCAATGACCTGTCAGGTCCACAGTGACATGTGGCTCCACCTGCAGTTATCATAGAAGTCCTCTCCCTTTCCCTTTGTCCATGCAGAAATATAAGGGAGCCAATATTTGTACCATTGTAAACCACACTGAGTTATGGGGTGGGATGGAGAGCATGGAATGTGATATGGCCCTTGTCCACATTTAGGTCACATGTGATTCTTAGAGCCAGGACTAGGCTTAACCCTACCTGAGGGCTGAATAATGATCTTCCAAAAGAACACTAGGGACCTCCTATTAGCAGGTGGGGATATAAGAAATCACAGCTATGTCTCCTGCAATTCCATTCCCACAGTGCTATCTCTTGGGTTTAATATATAGAGTTTGTGGTTTGTCTTCTTACTTGCATTTTTTTGTGGTAGAAACTATTGTGCAAATGCTTCCTTTAGTGGCTTTTAGTTTTTTGACAATTCTTCTATTCTTTTTATTGGAAATTACTTTGAAATGGTATAAAACCTGGACTATGTATTAAATTGAACTATAGAGAAGCAATACATATAATTCCTACTAAATGAATAAACTAATATTTCTATAAATGAGGCTAATCTCTGAAGAAACAGGCCCAAAACACATTTCTACTGTAATTTGTATATTTAGTATAGAATGAAAATAGCATTCTTAGTAGAAAGTGATAGAACTATATCTTGTACAATTCAGAGTTATAGATTGTTGGATGATTCTATTCACACTTCAGAAAATCTTGGGGTGCAATTGTCTTAAACCCCCCTTTGAAACTTGGCATTACTGAATGGCATTCCAAAATATTCACTTGCTTAATTATGGAAGATTTTGCTAGGCTTTTATTCTATGTAATTTTAGAGTCAGATTGAGTCCAGAAATTCGTGATCAGTAAATAACTCAAAATTACTCTTGAAAGGCTCCAAATGAGGCAGTGTTTTGAAGTGAAAAGAATAATAGAGCCTCATAGTGCATGTTGTATTTCTGTACTTAACACCAGATCTATGTCACCACAGGCAGGTCAGTTAAATTCACTGGGGTTCTTTGACCTGAAGAATGAAGAGGGTTGATGTGGTGTTTTGAAAACCCTCTTCTAAAAAAAAAAAATGTAAAACTCAATATCGCTGAATGCATGTTTACTCTAACTTAAAGATTGTTAATATTAGTATACTTTATTTTTAAAAAGGACAGATCTACTAAAAAAAGAGTTTCATCCTGATATTATAGAAATGAGTATATTGCCAGTGCAGAAATTATCAAAGCAAACTTTTGAGATCCAGTTAGATCAAATAGCAGATTGTCATGAGTTATCTCAGCAAACTGCCCACATCCAGAATGACTGTGTTCAAAAGTAAAACGTCAAGTTTTAGGTCAATGATAACCTACTGAGAGTTTAACACAAAGCAGAAACTTCCACAGGACACATTCTTTATACCACGGCAGGTAGTCTGAATAATAGCTTAACGTCCTTCTCCCTGTCTCTTTAATACTCATCTAATCCTGCCCAAATAATGATAAAATCTTTAATTAATTCTGCTTGGAGCTTTGAGATACAGTTTGTTTTGGCTTCATAAAATATCCATGTTCTAAAATTTCTGCTACAGCCTGACTTAAAATTTTCCACAAGGAAGAACAAAAAAATACTGTCTGGGAAACCTAAATATAAAATACAATGATTATCTATATATTGCTCTTATAATACCTACAAAAATTATTCCTAACACTCTGAGAACAATTTATATTATTCTATCTCGTTCTCGATTGGCCTTCATGGGAAGAGGGCTACATGCAGTATCTCTTAACAGTCTTTCAACATAGAATGCTAAGGCTTAGAACACAGTGGATGATTATACACACACACACATACACACATGCACACACATTCACATACACACACACACGCACACACACATATATAGTCAAGACAATGAATGCAGGAGAGTTTATCTTAGATTTAACATATTTAAGTTTAGGAAATTTTTTTTTCTTTCTGTTAAAGATCTGTATTCACTCGTGTTTTAGTATTTTGATAAGGAAATAAATATAATTAAATATCATAGGAATGTGTGATGACTGTTTATCCAGTTACGTTATTACACAAAGATCAATTCTAATAAATGCTATTCTATTTGCTGACTTAACAGGAAGGTGAGAATAAAAGTTGCCTTCAAATTAAATGAAGTAACTTTCTTACTAAAATGTCACCCAGGATATTCTATAAAGTTTCAAAATCCATTTTTCTCCTGTAAAGGAAAAGAACTAAATATAAATACCTTTGAAGCGAGAGTGTGGTGACAGAGTTGGATGCAAGTTACTGAGGTCAGATTCACTGTGCTCAATTTTTTGTTCATGAAATTTTTCAAAGTACCTTTTATAAGATAAAAATTTTTTAAATGCAATCCTTTGCAAATTCTTACTCAGTCTATAGGGAAAATGGCAGGCAACTTAGAGACTGTCCAGAGCCTTGAGAGTATAGTACAATTGTTGTGTAATTAGACATCCCTGCTAATTGCAGTCTAATCTCACACTAACCATCTAAGTGACTCCAGAAATACCATAACTCAAAACCTTGTTTCCTGATGTGTAAGTCTGTCATGGAAGACACAGAGATAGGGTGGTTGCTTAACATTGATTTTTCTCCCACCACACCAACTATGCATACAGGGAATTAACTGGCTGTTAATTCATAGTATTGCTGTTAGACATGGCATGTTAATTTAAAAAAAAAAAGCAGTAGGCATCATCAAAGCAGTTTGGTACCTCCTGACACAAGGTAAGTAGGGTGATGTGGTCTCAAAAGAACTAATTCCTGGACAGATACTTTCTGGGTGTGAAATTTCTTCTTATAACAGAGTCAAATGAATGGATTTTTCTTATGCTATATTTGGAAGGAAATTGCTTGGGCACAGATAAGTTAATATCTGCATATTACTAGAACCTTTTTATAGAATGGGATAAAACTGCTTTTGAATTGCTAATCTACCTCACAGATGTGAGTGTGTTGTTCTAAATCCCTAGGGAGACAGGGATGTCTCAAAGTTATTGCAGTAACTCTTGGATAGATATATACAAGTGTTATGGGTTTCATAAAATTCACTTATTTTATTAATAAAGGTTTTATTTATTTTGAATTTACACTGTAATACTTGTTAATATCATTTTTGTAAATATCTATTATAAATATATTATCACACCATTAGCAGGAAGTAAAGAAAAACATTAATTGAAAAAAAGCATCTGAAAGAAAGCTGATGATTAAAACATAAAATATTAAAAGGATAAAATATAGGGTATAAATAGTTTCTTAAACCATTCTGCTTGAAACCCTGTTTATCTCTATTAAGCTAAATGATGCAGGGGGTAGGGAGGTGGGTCTGGTCCTGTCTCAACTAAATGCGCCAGGCTCTGTTGACTCTCCATGGGAGGCCTTAGCATTTCTGAGGAGTGGATGGACATGGGTTGGCGGAAATGGGGGGTAGGGGGAAGAGGGGGTCAAGGGGGAACTGTGGTTGGAATGTAAAATGAATTTTAAAAGATAAAATGACATATTCAAATTAAACAGGCATAGAAACAGCTACCTCTGTCTGTAGGGAGTTATGAGTGTTTATGCTATCTGCACTATAAAACCAAGCATATCTAGGAAATACCATTAATTTGAGTGCCCCATCCTACATCCCAAAGGACAACTCTGCTCTCAACATACTGTCTTGCTACCACAATTGCATCTTAGTCTACTTGTCACATTTGCTGAAACATCTATTTAGAATATTCAGCTCATAGGGCTGTTAGGCGAGACTGCTTGTTCATTCCCCTCTGCCCAGAACCGAAATAATCACACAGAAATCTGTACTAAATGCAATACTGTTTGCCCAATAGCTTCAGTGTATTTCTGACTAACTCTTGTATCTTAAACCAACCCATTTCTATTAATCTGTGTATCACCACATGGCTGTGGCTTACCAGCAAGGTCCCGGTAGGCACCCGGGGAGGCGTCTATCTCCTGCAGGCAGCTACATGGCTTCTCTCTGCCTCCACTGACTATCTTTCTCTCTCTCTCTCTCTCTCTCTCTCTCTCTATATATATATATATATATATATATATATATATATATATATGTCTTCCAGCCTGGCTATATTCTGTTAAGTCATTGGCCAAAAGCAGCTTCTTTATTAACCAATGGTGGTAAAACATATTCACAGCATACAACATACATCACTTCCTCTTTTCTGTCTAAATAAACAAGGAAGGCTTTAACTCTAACATAACAAAATTACATACAACAAAACAGGTATCAGGCAAGAATTACAGTTTGAATAAAAAATGTTCTCTTAGGTTTTAGGTATGTAGTCATCCGTGTTGACGTCAATTTGTTGGAAGAGACCACTTGTTCGTTTCTGACTGCCCAGAACCAAAATAATCACACAGAAATCTGTATTAACTGTAATATTGTTTTGCCAATAGTTTAAGCATATTTCTGGCTAACTCATATATCTTTTTTTCTGCATGACAGGGCTTCTCTGTATCTTTGGAGCCTGTCCTGGAGCTAGCTCTTGTAGACCAGGCTGGTCTCAAACTCACAGAGATCTACCTGCCTCTGTCTCCCAAGTGCTGGGACTCATATATCTTAATTAACCTCTTTCTATTAATCTGTGTATTGCCATGTTGCTGTGGCTTACTGGCAAGATTTTGTGGGCTCCGACAGAGGCATCTGTCTCCTGCAGGCTGCTACATGGCTTCTCTCTGACTTAGCAATTGGCCTAGACTCACCTAAAGTGTCACCTCCTCATCCTCACAAAATTTGTAACTTTCTCATAATTTTAAATTCTGTTTTACTTTTAAGCCTA
This sequence comes from Arvicola amphibius, assembly GCF_903992535.2. Taxonomy (NCBI): domain Eukaryota; kingdom Metazoa; phylum Chordata; class Mammalia; order Rodentia; family Cricetidae; genus Arvicola; species Arvicola amphibius. The sequence continues at coordinate 110,739,971 of NC_052054.1, forward strand.
GAGCTTCTTAGTCTCCAGTTCTCGGAAAAATCTCACACCATGCACACAACTCATGAAAACATGAAGAAATGGCAAGCTTTTGTTTTTCCCCATTTAAATATTTTTGTTACTATCATGTGTGTGTGTATTACTCTTATCTACTCCCCAATCCTCTCTTCTAGTTCATCTTGGACCCCTAGCCCTTACCAGCTTCATGTCCTCTTTTTCAAGTACTTATTTATTTTCATAGTACTGAGAATCTAATCAGTGTTTCAAGCAAGTACATGGTTGTAGGATCATCCTCTGAAGTATGAACAACAATGTCAATTGATTCAAACCAAACACAAAACAAAGATGTCGCCCTAGTTAGCTTTCTATTGCTGTGATAAAATGCCCATAAAGAAAAAGGGGTATATTTCAGATTACAGCCCTAATGTTATATCCATTACTGAGAGAAATAAGGACAGGAACTCAAAACAGGAATCTGGAGACAAGATTGGGGAAAGTGAATGGGAGGAGAGGAGGGAGAGAGGGAAAAATGTGGTTGGTATGTAAAATAAACAAATAAATAAAAGAAAAATTAAAGAATTCATGGACTATATTAAGAGTAGAGAGAGTAGACACACCTATATCACCCTTGATTTGAGTAAAAATATTTTCAGTCTTTTAATTGATAGGTAGATGATAAAATATAGATAGATTGATGGATAGACAGACAGACAGACAGACAGACAGATAGATAGATAGGTGAATAGACACAAAGACAGAAATATAGATGATAGGTGGATAGAAGATAGATAGATGATAGGTGGATAGACAGACAGACAGATAGACGATATGTGGATAGACAGACAGAGTCACAAATAGGTACATAAATGCTAGAAGATAGATTGATAAATGATAGACAAGTAGATGATTGATAGATAGATAGACAGACAGACAGACAGACAGACAGACAGACAGACAGACAGATAGATAGATAGATAGATATTGATAGTGGTAAAGAATAATCTTCAGCATATTAAGCAAATGTTATACTACTCAGCACAATGTTGGCTATAGATTTGTTGTGCATAACCTTTATATGTTGAAGTGTATTTCTTAATTTCTAACTTGTCCTTGAAATTTTACTTTGAACATTGTCAAACAACCATATATAAATATATTGAGACTGTCATGTGATTTTCATTCCTATTCATAGTTATATAGTGTAGAACATTTATTGGTTTACATATGTTGAGCTACCATTGCATACCTAAAATGAAATGATGAGATCATTGTGTATAATCTTTCAAATGTATTGTCAAACTCAATTTGCATATATTTTACTGAAGAGTTTTGTATCTGTTCATAAAGAAAGGGGATTCAGTCAACAACAACAAAGAATACAAACATAAGCCATGGAGGAATGCTGCTTACTGGATTGCTCCTCATAGTTGTTCAACCTGATTTTTATACCTCCCATGACTACTGGTGCAAGGGTGGTACCAACTACAATGAGCAGAGTTATCCCACATCAATCATTAATTAAGAAAATGCCCCACAGGTTTGACTGTAGGTTAATCTTATGCAGGCATTTTCTTAAGTGTGGTTCCCTGTGAGGTGAGATTCTCCTCTGCATGCTGTGAATGCCACTGGTTAATAAAGAAGCTGCTTTCAGCCAATAGCTTAACAGAATATAGCCAGGCTGGAAAATATACATATAGAGTAGGCAGAGTCAGAGAGATACCCTGTAGCTGCCATAGGAGAAAGACACTAGCTTCCAGCCAGAACCTTGCTGGTAGGCCACAAGCCTTGTTGTAAAATATAAAATAACAGAAATGGGTTAATTTAAGATGTAAGCGCTAGTTAGAAATACACTTAAGCTATTGACCAAACAGAATTTCAAATAATATAGTTTTTGAGTAATTACTTTGTGTCTGGGCAGCAGAAACCAATGAGCAGCCTCCTACTACATCCCTATTATCAAATAAGTCTAGTTTGTTAGTTTAAAAAAACAATGAGGATAATTGACCCTCTGTCAACAGGACACACGAACATATTGCTATTAAACCATAAACTTTTCTTTCTTGTTGTCCCCAAGATGTTAGATTAAATATTAATAGGACAGTATGAAACAATATAACTGTTTTAACCACAATAAAACAAAATATCATATGATAAAATAAAACTATTACAATAAAGTAGAGCAAGGCAAGCCAACAGAAGAAAAAAGACCCAGCAGGCACAGAATCAGAGACTCACTTATTTATACACTCAGGAGTACCATAAAAATACTAAACAGAAAATACACACAGGAACAGAACCTTGTAGACCCTGTGCTTGTTGCTTCAGTCTTTATGAGTGAATATAAATTTTGCTCAGTTGATTTAGAGGACCTTATTCTCCTATTGTCCTCCAACCCCTCTGTCCCTTTGTTACCTCTTGAACAGGGTTTCCTGAGCAGTGAGGGGAGGGATTTAACGAAGACATCCCATTTAAAGCCATGTGTTGCAAGGTTCACTCCCTGATTCTCTCTCTCTCTCTCTCTCTCTCTCTCTCTCTCTCTCTCTCTCTCTCTCTCTCTCTCTCTCTCTCTCTCTCTCTCTCTCTCTTCCTGGCTGGAAGAAGTTTGACACCGAAGATGTGACTTTAAAGTCTGTGTTTTCGTCCAAACTCATCTTTATTACCAGTCTCACTACCTTCTATCTGCCATGAGATTGGGTTACCACAATCTTCTGCCCCATCACTGGCCTGGAACAAGATGGCCATGGTGTGTATCCTTTAATACTGTAAGCCACAGTAATGACTATATATGTTAGATAAGCCAATTTGGGTATGTGATCACTATGACATAAAACTGACTAATACAGTTGGTTAGAGTTTTATATCCTCTAACACATTTGGCCTTCATCCAATATGATACAGAATTAATTAAATGAACTTTCTTCTGTACTCACATGTTCTTCTTCCTGTATGAAATCTCTAAGTCAATTTCAAAGAACGTCAATGCATAACACAGGGGTTAACTGAGCACATATTCTTAATAAGAACAAAGTTATACCCAATGCCTCAAACCTAATATCCTCTTCATGACCTTATCTTCTTGTCTATGTGAAATAGGTTCCTCATTTAGATGGGTCCAGCAACAAGTTAAATGAGGTAAATTAAGCTATAGGAATGCTAAATTCCAATTAAATCTTAGGAAAAGACATTGCTGGGGTCAAATTAGAATAGAGTAAATGGAAGGAGTAAACCCAGAAAATGTGCATTATAATTAGGGGCTATATTTAAACTCAAACTTAGTAATTATCTGTTAAGAATAGGATTCTATAGCTCTCCCAGTGACCTTGAACAAATGGGATAATTCTTTACATTTAATGTTTCCCCCTCTGAAACCAGATACTATTTTTCGATTACTTGCCCGAACAATGATAGCTAATAATCTTCATTACATATTCTAGGGTCTTCCTATAATTTTTGTACAAATATAAATCATTATTACTTTGATAAAAGCTAGTAATAGCTTGGTATACACACACGCGCACACGCACATGCACACACATACACACACACACACACACACACACACACACACACACACATATATATATATATATCAACTCAAATAAATAGATAATTACCCTTCATATTAGCACATAGAACACATGAGCTTCTGTATTGTTTCTTCCACAGAACCTGGTTTGTATTGTTCCAATATATGTCTTTTTCATCCTAATCATATCTTTAACTTCTGAAGACCTTTCTATATTGTCTTTTCACCCCTATTTTCACATCTGAAACATCCAATATATCATCATTAGGAATTTTTTATTAATATATTTTTAAGATGGTTAGTAACAGTTTTAATTTAAAACCCTATGTGTTGCTATTATGAAAACAAGTCAAAATAATTGTTATGGGTAGGGGAGGATAGCAATATAAGAAGAAACATGTGAGAAATTGCCATGAAAAGCACATAACAGGAACTGGAAAGATAGTTCAGAGATTAAGTGCAAGTACTTAGCCTCTTGTAGATTAACCAGATTCAGTTCCTAGAAGATATGTCAGGTATGTGACAAACACCTGGAATGGAAGATCCATCCCTCTCTATAATCAGGGCATCTGCATGCACTTGGTGCACATAAATACACAAGGGTACATGTACACACACATGTATATATGTTAAAAACAAAATACACAAATAGACATATAAAATCACACAAAAAGTATTTTTAAGAGAGTAAGACGTAGCAAGTTGAGAAAAAAATTGAATAGCACATATTTGCCATTACAGTTCACACTGAGACTCTGGAATCCAGTCAGAATATTAGAAGCAACAAAGTTAAAGAATAATTTCTTTGATTGCTTGAGATAAACCTTAGGAAGCTTACTATATTCTTCAAGTTCCAAGCCCCTGGGCCTTCATTAGATGATGGAAAATTAATGACAATAACCAATGTGGATCAAAGAAAGGTCTGATGGGCACTATGTTTGATTCTAAGAAGCATTCATCTTTAAGGAAGTATAACTAACTTTAATCCAACTGGGAAATACAAATAAACTATGGAATGCAGACCAATGAATGAACAGATTGACATTGAGGAGAACTAGAAATATTATTGACATCTTAATTGAAGGTGTGTGTTTCGTGTTTCCTTATGTGTGTTTGTGTATGTAGGTGTATGGCATTTGAATGTGTGCATGTGAGAGTGGGTGCTCATCTCTGCAGGTATGTGTAGAAATCAGCAGTTGGTATGACATCAGGATGATTTTCTAAATAACTTTATTCATTCACCTTTATTTAAAATTCAGAATCTCACACTGAATCTGAAACTCATGGTACTGGTTTGACTTGGTGACCACTCATCCTCAGGATCACAAGATCACCTGTTCTATCTCCCTACCACAGGGATTGCAAGTGTATTTATCAAAACCAAGCATTTTTATTTTCCCATGAGTGCTGGAGGTCTGAACCTCAGTCTCCACAGTAAACACGGCAAACAATTCACCCCCTGAGCTCCTCTTGATTATCTGAACCCAATTTTTAAAGAAAAGAATGGACAAACTTCATCTAGTAGATATACATGAGAATGCTGGGGTTTTGTGAGTTCACCATGCTGCTGTACTAGTATGGTTGTAATGGAATACTTTGATAGTATTGGATGGAGGAGGTGACAGGATGAGGCTTAGAAGCATGTGTTTGGCTATCCTATGCCTTGAGAAGTTTTGAAGTTGGTCCTGGACTATGTGATGATGTTGAGATTTGTGGCATCATAAATTTAAACTTGGGGGAATGCTATGATTAATATATATATATATATATATATATATATATATATATATATATATACCAATGTTTTGTTAAATGGATTGGTGTGATAAAACCAATAATTGAATTCATTTCCATTTTTTATGTCTATCAGAAAATTTTAATAGTGCTATACTCTGCACTTTCAATAAGTGGACATATAAAAATCCTCCCCACAAGTTCTTATACACTTGAGTTTGACTATTGACTTCTCCCAGACCTCTGATAATCCTTACACTAAGATATAATGCCTTATTTAAAGTAATAAAATATAATATTTGTCTGCACAGCAAAGATATTACTTACTGCAAAGTTTAGGAAAATATCATTTTTAGTTTTTACTATTTTAGAATTAATTAGCATGTTTACTTTTTCCTATTTTAGAATTAATTAGTCTTCTTTATAAGTCTTGCTATTAAAAACATTTTATTTGAAAATATTTTAATGTATACATATATATAGCATACTTACCTAACTTCCCATTAATGTAAACAATAGTTAGTGATGCCTTCGAGTTTTAATCTTTACTGTCAACAAAACCTTTTAAAACCATATCAATATACTTTCTTACCTAATTAAAACAATTAATAGATAGTGCTCACTTGAAATATTTTTAGCAAGATTGATAAGCTAAATATAAATTCTCTTTTATATTGTAATAAACACCTAAATGAAAACACTATAAGAGTAATTTCTATGGCTAGTAAGTTCATTCAACCTGTAAAGATACTTGCTATCAAACATACTCCTAATTTTTTTTTCTTTAGACTCCACAGGTTCACAACAGACACACACATACACACATAACTCTCACATCTGTGTGAGCCCCCCCACAAATAAATAAATAAAAATATAATATATTTTTTTAAAAAATAGCAGGTTTTGTTGAAATAACCAAGATATGAAAACATTTAAAATTGTCTAGCATACTACATGAGAACAACATGTCTGTTCTATTCATACATTGTTGTGGAATATTTGTCTAACTATACAAAGATGTGTTGCATTTGTTTAATCATGTAAAGATGTGCTGCTGTTACACCTTGCATGCCTAGGGCACCTTATTGGGCTAATAGAAAGCTGAACCGCCAATAGTGAGGGAGGAGGAAGAGGTGAGACTGTGGGCAGGGAAAGCAAGGAAGAGGAGCAATTTAGCCTCAGGAAAGAATTAAAAAGAGATGTTGGGGAGACACCAGAGGTCAGACAGACAGACAGACAGACACGGAAGAAGTAGGAAAGTAGGACATACAGAATAAAAGATATATAATTCCTTGTTCCCGTATCCACCCTTCCTATATCCCAACCATCCTATTCCCCCAAGCTCTTCTCATCCTCCACTTCACACTTTTCTTTCCCCATCCCCCCCTCCCCCATCCCACCCCACCCCTATGTTCCCATTTTTTTGTCCGGCAATCTTGTCTACTTCCAGTATCCAGGAGGATAACTATATGTTTTTCTTTGGGTTCACCTTCTTATATAGCTTCTCTAGGATTTTTTACGAATTATAGGCTCGATGTCCTTTATTTATGGCTAGAACCCAATTATGAGTGAGTACATCCCATGTTCATCTTTTTGGGCCTGGGTTACCTCACTCAGGATGGTGTTTTCTATTTCCCTCCATTTGCATGCAAAATTCAAGATGTCATTGTTTTTTACCGCCGAGTAGTACACAGACTTGACTCTAGAGGGGTTCCCAGGTGTCCAGGAAGACGCCCCCAGCTAGGTCCTTGGGCAGCTGAGGAGAGGGTGCCAGAAATGTACAGATCCTATTGCCATACTCATGAATATCTTGCATATCACCATAGAACCTTCACCTGGCATTGGATGGAGAAAATGACAGAGCCCCACATAGGAGCACCGGACTGAGCTCCCAAGGTCCCGATGAGGAGCAAAAGGAGGGAGATCATGAGCAAGGAAGTCAGGACCGTGAGGAGTGCGTTTACCCATTGAGACGGTGGGACAGATCTAACGGGAGACCACCAAGTCCAGTTGGAATGGGACTGATGGAACAGGGGACCAAACCAGACTCTCTGAATGTGGCTGACGGTGGAGGAGGACTGAGAAACCAAGGACAACGGCAATGAATGAGAACTCTACAGCATGGACGTGCTCACTGTGAGCCTTGTCAGTTTGGTTGCTCACCTTCCTGGACTTAGGGGGAGCTGGGAGGACCTTGGACTTAACATAATGAAGGGAACCCTGATGGCTCTTTGTCTTGGAGAGGGGTGGAGTGGGGGTATGGGTGGAAGGGAGGGGAGGGAAGGGGGAGGAGGAGGGAAGGAGATGGAAATCTTTAATAAAAAAATGAGAAGAAAAAAAAGAAAGGTAAAATGCCCTGAGGCAAAACATAGATGAATAGAAACAGGTTACATTAAGTTTAAAAAGCTAGTGGGATAGGCTAAAGCCAAGCATTCATAAATAAGTCTCCATGTCTTTATTTGGGAGCTGGCTGGTGGTCTAAAGGAAATTTCTACTACATTGCATAGCTCAAAAAGCTTTGTCGTGTGTGTGTGTGTGTGTGTGTGGGGGGGGGGGGGTGGGGTTGTTCAATGAATGAATGGGTCTTCAGTCAAACAACTAGCAATGTAAATTGATCAAATGTATTATACTTATAGCTGTTGCTACTTCCCAGCAGCTTACAGTTAACTGTTTTCAATACTTATTGATAATTCTAAAAAAATTTAGGCACTGATCATACCCTGTGCACTAAGGCTCCTTACTCCAGAGCTCTGCCTACTGCCCAGACATCACCTATACTTCATATTAAACATACCACACTAAGATATAAAGGCTCCTCCATTCAGTAAAAGCTATTATGGACTCAATCATCCATTATTTCTAGTTTTATTTTGTGCCTGGAGTCAATCTACATACTTCACATGTGAATGTAAAACAAAAAAAGGAAAAAAAAGGAGACTCCTGTGAACTTTGTCTTCATTGAAATTATAGTCTATTTATTTTTTTTTTCATTTCACTTACAGAAGTAGTTTATTGCTGTTCTCGAGTTCAGTGTCACATCTCCCATTCGCAATGGACACACCAAGGGTCAGCTCCAAGGCAGAAGACCCCAATCCAGGGCCTCCGTGTGCATCACCTCCATCTCGTCCCCCAGGTCAGTAGCTTTATTTCTCCTTCTGGCATTTGAATATCTTCCAGAGTTATGGTTTCCTCTTACAGTGCTGTTATTGCTTTGAAGGTGAGCAGCTCTGTCCATGCTGAAGAGAGTAGATGCTCACAGCTTTAGAGATAAGAAGCTCATGCCCTCCCTTCTAGTCAGTTAACGTGAGACATGGCAGCCCTTCTTTCCAGCTTCAGTCACAAGACCCTGAAGAAGGGATGCTTTACATCTACAAGGAAAGGGATGCTTCTAGCAGAGAGACTCTGTGAAGCGCCTTGCCTGGTCCACACTTCCCTACAGAACACAAACACAAAGACTCAGCTCCACAGCATCCTAGCACTGAGCACTGGTGGAATCAGCACCCTGTCTCCCAGGAGATTTAAAATCTGAGGGAAAGAATTGGGAACAAATGTTGAAGACTGATCAGAGACAAATATGAAGGATATGATAATTTAGGGGTGGATGATAAGAGACAGACAGTGAGGCAGAAATTAAGTCTAAAATGGCTATGGTATAGTATCAGATTCTGTGATGTAACTGAGCTTCCTTATAGAATACCGTAATGTGTACATTTAATCTTTCTATACTGTGCCAAGAATGTGAATCACAACTTTTTAAAGATGCTTGTCAAAAACTATTAAATTAGCAGATTTTTTAATCAAAAAAATGTTTGAGTCACCAAATGAGCTTCATTATGATCTGTACAAAAGGTCTGGGAAAAGTGGGGGATATTAATAACTAGAGGGAAGATTTGTCAGAGCCAGTTATTTGTGGTAGGCACAAGAAAGTCTTTGTTTTCCCTGTTTATACCTGTAAAAGTGGAAGGGATATAGTCTATTTAGAAGGGGACATTAAACAACCAATTAAAAATGTGAGAGACTTAGGGAAATAAAAGTGGTGTGGATTCAATGGTGCAGGCCTGAGGTTAATTTAGGGAGTTAAATAAAGACCTAATTACTTGTAGTTTGTTTAGTTTTGCCCCAGTTTCTTATTTTGGTGGCTTAGTGCTGAGCCTATGTACTCATTTGTTCATTCCACCAAAGTCAATCAGTTTGATAGCCAAGGCTATTCAGATGAAGCTGAGAATAGCCATCAAAGTGATTGCAAATATTTCATTTACTGCAGAGACATTAGATTGATAGCATGGGGCTTTTCACTAAGACTTTATATTTAAACTAACACAGAAACAATCTATTTTAGAGATGAACATAACAAATTATCTGAATAATTTCTTCTCTCCCATTTTCTAAGCATGATTCATGTTAATTTTTCTGCATCCAGTTTTACAGTGTTTTGACAATTAAGCCAGTTTGGAAATGAAAAGCATAATGTTTCCTTACTTTAACACAGATCCAACGAGTAAAGTTCATGTAGCTCTTTTATCAATCAGAGTTTAGAGCATAACTGCTAACTTCTAGAGGATATGATGTGGTGGGAGAGGGTGAGGCACATTTTCTGTCTATGCAAAATCAAATTAAATGAAGGTAACACTATTACCTTATCTGTTACATTTTGTGATTCATGTGCCTCATGTCATTTTCCAGCCATATTATCATTCCTCTTTCCTTGGATGGCTCTGATACTTAACAATGGCTTAATTATAGTTAGTTAGAATACAAAGAGGACAAAATGATTATACAGGATATTTAATTTCCCCATGTTGGCCATAAAACAAATTTTGTCTCAATGCTGGTTTTAATTATGGTCCCAGCTCTATACCATTGCATTGGAAAAGTGGTTGGCACTTTTTCTTTAACAAAAAATAGATTTATTTGTTTTTATTTATCTTACATGTATGAGTATTTTGACTGAAAATGTGGTGTGTACTACTTGCTTGCATGGTGCCCCAAGAGCTCGAAAGAGGGGGTTGGATTCCCTAGAACTGAAATTACTGATGATTGTAACTACCATGTAGGATTAAGAAATCCAACCTATGTCCTCTACAAGAACAATAAGTGCTCTTAACCACAGAACCATCTCTCCAGCCCTCCATCTCCATTTTTGAGACAAGGTAGCCCACCCTGACCTTAAACTCATTATGGCTGAGACTGATTTCCCCCAATTGGTAATTACAAGTTTTCACTAGCCTGCCCTGTTGATGCAGTGCTAGGGTTTCCAACCTGCAAGCCTAAGAACTGAGCCTCATGCCAGCCCTGCATTGCCTCTCTTGGCTGTATATAACAGTCACAAGTGATGTATGGGTGCTGGACCTTCCCCACTTGTCGTTATGGACAAACTCACTACTTTCCTTTTCCTGTTGTGATCCCTGGCTAATTACAGCAACTGAAGGCTGGCTAACCTCGACAGAAACAGCAAAAGCCACCTTCCTCCCCACTCCTTTTTCATTACTGGAGAAGCTACACACTAAAACACTTTGCAAGTCTCTCAATGTGGGCATCCAGGGCTACCAGACGGTCAGGCAGTAACCTCTATTGGGAGTCAATGCATGCAAGTCACAGCTCTGGACACTCTTGAGATTATCACAAGGGTCCTAAAGTTCCTCAAAAGATTCTACCAACAGGATCTCTTGGAGCCAATGACAGTGATCAACTCCAGGATAAATCAGTGACTTTACAAAGGAGACCTTTGTAAAGCTAGGTAAGTATGAGTCTGTGATCCACAGGCAACATTTTTCAATAGTTCCTACTTAAGCTTCCTGCTTGAGTTCCTACCCTGACAACCTTCAATGATCTACTGCATCCTGTAAGCTAAAACTTAGTCACTTTAGATCAGTGTTTGTTACAGCAACAAAATGAAATTATAAAATGATGTTTAAAATAGTCTAAATTTGATAGTGATGTAACCCTGTGAGCATAACATAGTTCACTGTTAATACCTTTTCAAATGGTAAGTTATATTATATGACAAGTATATCATGAATGAAGCTGATAAAATATCTAATATTCTGTTTCTGTGAAATTTCACCAGATAATAGCTAGAGTGGCACAGTTCTGTCTTGAGTAATCATATTTGACTGTTTACAAAATTCAGTTTACTTATTTCTCTTAGACAACATAAAAAGAAAAAGGCTTTGCAAGCTGAGCTTTAAGAGTCTACATCAGATGTACCTCACACACAAGCTTTATTGAAACACAATTTTTAATTACACACCTGCATTCAATTATCCAAAGTGCAGACAAAACATGTATTTGCTCTTCGCATCCACTGCCTTAGAGACGCCCCGCCCCAGAGTGCCTTTCTCCCTGTCTGTGCATGTTGGTTCCTCCGTACTTACTTTCATGCTTCATCTTTGCTTCAAATAGCTCTGAAACAAACTGTGCTCTTACTCGAACAATATGCTTAGAGACGGCAAGCACAGCAGTTCACTAAGGAACACTAGAAAAATTCCTCTTCTTGTACAAACAGAAGTACATAAATGCTACTTTAAATGTATTGTGTTACCTTTAAGTAAATCCTACAAAAATGTAGGCATTTTATGATTGGCTTGCTTTCATCTTTTTCAAAATGACCAAAAAGAAGAAAAGATTGGTTTTTAAGAGAGGATTACAAAAATCTAACAAAATTTAGATAATTTAAAACAACCAAAACTATTTAATAATCCTAGCAGTAGAAATAAACTAAAAACTGAAGTGAGGTGAAATGACAAGCTACCCAGCGCATGGGAGCTGTTCTGCTTGCACAACTGCAAGAGAATTTCTAAGGCTGGCCTTTGTTGTCCCAGAACACTTTCTCAAATTGATTTGGTTCTAATCCAAACTCAGTGTTGTTAACAACATGTGCATTGGTTTTCTTAAATTTATTATAATTTCTATTCATCTCTAGTTTGTAAAGCTATAATCCAAATTGATTTCACACTGAATGCTTAGTTTAATTCAAAGAAACTAATAAAATTAATAAAAGAAATGGGTAGTAGTTCAAAGAATACCCCAATGACCAACTTGGCGTAATACCCTTTGGGTCACAGTAGTCCAGATTTTTTAAATGTAGGATTAACATAAAGAGTGGTCTGATCACTAAAAGCAGCAGAAATTCTCAAAGACGGAAATCTCTTGGGTTGCCAATAATGCCCTCATCATTCAACCATTGGCTCATCCTCAAGTCTCTTTCCTGTCTTCTCTCTCATTTGTCAGTCTCTAAACTTCTTCAAAGCTCTTTACGTAGGCTTCCCGTTTTCTGTATTATATCTTGGAACAAAGCAACTCTTTTAGGGGAATTCCAACTACTCAACTCTAATCCAGACCCATTACTGAAATTCCAAGACTCATGCTAACACTGATCAGACTTGTCTATTTCATCACCTCTGTTCCTTTTATTAACTTTGGAGTTTCGATTTGACCCTGGAGTCAAGTTGTTTCAACTAGTAACGAATAAAACAGCATCATTAGTGTGTTCTCAGTAAGCCAAATGTACCATGATCTTGTTATCTAAGAATCTGAATTAGAACCACATCAAGTTAAGACACGAGCAGAAAAGTAAAGTATCATGTTTAAAGCTAAATTTTTTATACTTCCACCTTCCTCAAATCCCTACTATCTTAACTCCTATTCTGTACTAGATGCTGTTATGATTCCCTGACATAAAAATGCTAGTTATTATTCACATCGTTTTCCTTTTTTGTTTTTATTCTTATAGCTTTTAACAATTTTCCATTAAAATTTTGCATAACAATTTGAAATTTTGTTTCCATGAATATTCTTTTCTGACTTCTGAAACTTCAGCTAAAGTCCATTTTTAAAATACTAAAGAATTTTGAGTTTAAGTAAACTAGAGTATTGATTAATTTCATAAAGTTCTTTTATTCTCTATTTCCTCTTGAGTATGAAATGAAGTCTTTAGGAATAGAGATGAAGTGATGGGCAGTATAGACAATAGTTCAAACATGGTACTGACAAGTCATTCATGGAACTGTGACATAGCAACATTGGAAGATCAACTTGTCATTTCTAGAAGGCAAAAAAGAGAAAGCCATAGTTGACTCAATAGAATTGGGGGACAATGTCATCTAAGGAGAAACTGTGAGCCGAAATAAATCATTTTTTTCTCTTAAATTCCTTTTTATGGTATTTTGTAACAGAAATGAAACTAGGACAATAGGAATAATAGATCTCATTCTTCCTTGGCCTCTCAGGTTTTCAAAATTAAAAATTAGTTAATAAACCTGAGCTGATAAGATGTCTCAGTGAGTAAAATCACTTGCCACCCAAGCATAGTGACCTCAGCATAATCCCCAGAACACACTAAGGAAAGAGAGCACAAATTATTGGAAAAGGTCCTCTGAGTATATATGCATATGCACAACTGTGTACAGATATGTGTGTGCAACATGTTAGCAATTGTGTGCACATGTGTTTGTGCATGTGTCTGTGCTCATCTATTCATCACATTATTCTGTCAGTTATGAAATGTTATATAAATATGATTCAAACCACTTTGTGCCTAGCCTATTTTGTTCAACACAATAATCTAAAGATCTATTGAAGATATTTTTGTATCTAAACTTGAGTTCTACTAGTTGCTGGGTATTATTCCCTTGAATGATTATACAGCAATTTGTTTATCTATTCTTATATTGATGGATACTTGGGGCGTTTCCAGTTTCTGACTCTCTTGAATACAGCTGCTGTGAAAAATCTCGCATAAAGGTTTTGCAGACATGTTATTTCATTCCTCTTGATTAAAGACTGAGGATTGCAATTTCTCTTTCACAAGTGAGCATCTGTATGGCTTCATCGCACAACAGAAATGCTTAGCCATTTGCAAAGCCACATATTGCCTTACATCCCTGCCAGTCTAAACTGCTGAGAAATCTCCCCAGTACTGGGGCACTCTTGGTATTTTTACTTTTATTCCTCTAATAAGACTGCTGATACTTCATTTTGCTCTCAACTTCCTGTTGACTGTATTAATTACCTGGCTGTGTGCTTATTGGACAGTTATAAATATCTTTTGAAAATCATTATTTAAGGTTTTGTCTGTTTTATAAATTGATTTATTGTCTTCTTAATTGCAGTAATTATGTATTTTTGGATTCACTCCCTTGAGCAGATACATGGTTTTGCAATATTCTCTCTCAGCTGTAACTGCTTATTAATTTAAAGATCTGTCAGAAGTTTAATTTAAACTAATATTTATGCTTAAGGTAATTATTTTGTTCTCTGAGAATTTTTTGTAGTGAAAAAATTTAGATTTTCTTAGAGAAGCAACTAATACTTCAAACTCAGATAGAAATTTATGGATTTATCTTAGAAATTTAAGTTTATGATCAAATAAATGTTTTTTTATTTTCAGCGTATGACTTTTTACTTTATTCATTAAGTTTATTCCTCTATGTCCTATCTTTTCATGCTCTAGTCAGCAAAACTCTGTCTTAAACTTCATTTTCATATTGTTTACTGGATTGTATAGAGTAGTACTAATTTGCGTTTACTGGTTGTATTTACTCATTAAATGAACTCATTCAATCATTCTAATTTGTGTGTTGTATGAGTTTATGTATGTGTGGTCCTATACTCCTTAGAATTTTCTCTGCAAAGATCATGTCATATGCATTGTTTGGTTGCCTAACTGAATGCTTTTCATTTCTTACCGCTTAATGGTCACAGCTAGGACCTTCAATACAATAGGACAATACTCAGCAAAAATGGAGAGAATGCACATTTTACCATTCCTGATCTTAGGATGTTTATTAATACAACTGTTTCCATCACTGTCAGAAAAATTCTTTTCATATACAGGCTGTACTTTGAAAGGGCTTTTTTTCCAAGCAAATTCATGGAAACAAACAAAGAACCAGGCAAGGGGTGCAGCTGTAGGGGAGGCAATGAAGGGAGATGCCAATGCAGGAGAGCCAGAAGCAGTGGGATCTCTGGAGACTAATGGATGGCCATTCTAGCCAAATCAGAGAGTTTCCAAGTCACCATGAGAAAGTCTGTCTCAAACAGTAAGGTGGATAGTTTTGGAGGAAGGATACTCAAGGCTGACCTCCAGACTCCACACAGATATACATATACACAAAGATGTGCATGTGAGGTGAAGCCATGTGGACTGGGACTCTAATTTGTGGGAATAAATTTAACTTCTTAAAAAATTTTGGGAGACAGAACATAAAATATTCTCGATTTTATTTTTGGACATTTTCATATTTCTATCCAGGGTTCTATAGTTCTAAGTTACCAAGTTCGGTGAAATGTTTGGCACATATTTGATCATAAGAATGTTCACTTCTGCCGGGCGGTGGTGGCGCACGCCTTTAATCCCAGCACTCGGGAGGCAGAGGCAGGTGGATCTCTGTGAGTTCGAGGCCAGCCTGGTCTACAAGAGCTAGTTCCAGGACAGGCTCTAAAAAAGCTGCAGAGAAACCCTGTCTCGAAAAACAACAACAACAAAAAAAGAATGTTCACTTCTTTTAGGCCAGTAGTAATGTTTCCTCCTCCACACCTAGGTTCATAAATTTTAGTTGATTTCCACGTTTGTGTACAATCTAGGTTGAATGCTGCCTTTCTTGTTAATCTTCACAAAGGAGCAGTTTTTATTTCATTTTACATTATGTATCTGATTTATTTGCATGGCTAAACTTTGAAATGATTTTTTCATATGTTCTTTGCGTTTAATTTGTTTATCTTGACTAGCTTATGAAGTTTGAAATTTATTGACTTTAAATTTTTCTTTAAAATAATATCTGTAACTGTAAATATAGCTCCAATTAAAGATGCTTTACCTGTGTCACACACAATATTTTGCATTTACTTTTTGTTCACCTACTAGTATTTCCAATTTTTCTTAAAACAATTATCTTGAACCCATTAACTATTGCAATTATGTTGTTGAATCTTCACATTTATTTCCTAAAATTTTCTTACCGATTGATTTGTAATTTAAACTTTTATTATTAGAGGGCATATTTTGAATCATTTCCTAGTTATAACCTTAATGAGACTTAGTCTACAGACTTAAATATGGTCCTTTCCAGAGTACATGAGAAGGTGAATACGGATGTCTGACCTATTTGAAGTAGAGTGCCTTCAAACTTTAGCATTTCTTTGCTTATCTACCTGGCTGTTCTTTCCATTTGCAGGCCCATCCCTTTGTTTTAAAGAGTATCTGTTGCATATAGGGTTGTGACTTTAAAGATTTCTTTTACTTTTATGTTGGAAAGGTTATCTCTTACCTTTTTGAATTCGTTCCTTTGGATTAAAAAAATAATTATTCCTGCTCTTATAGTTGAAGTGCTGTCTGCCAAGACTGTTTCCCTTCCCATTGCTTTTATATATCTTAAAATCCATATGTCAACTATTGCTTCATATATTTGCCGTTTTGTTTTCTAAGCTACAAGCAATTGTTCCAGAAAACCTTGACATTGTAGGGATGATCCCCTCACACTGACTGCTTTTCATGTATCTCCTCTGCAGTTCCAGCTAAAGATATATTAGCTTATTTGATAATGTGGAACAAATATTAGAAGCTCTGCTAAGTTTTGTCTCTTTCTGACTTTGTTTTCAAGAATATTTTCCATTTTCTGATTTAGATCATATATTTCATAGATATAGCTCATTTACTCTTTCTCTTGATGTCTTCAATATGATTTTAGACAAATTCAGTACATTTTGCACTTTGTTAGAAAATTTTCTTTTTTTTTTTTTTTTTTTTTTTTTTGGTTTTTCGTGACAGGGTTTCTCTGTGGCTTTGGAGCCTGTCCTGGAACTAGCTCTTGTAGACCAGGCTGGTCTCGAACTCACAGAGATCCGCCTGCCTCTGCCTCCCGAGTGCTGGGATTAAAGGCGTGCGCCACCACCGCCCGGCAAAATTTTCATATTTTTGAGATTTCTATTTGACTGCTGGAATTATCTATGACTGTTGAAATCATTATTTCTTTAAATTGTAAAATGTAATTAATTCTTTTTTCATGATATTAAAATAATATTCTCAGAGGTAAAAAGAGGACTTGAAAACAGAAAGCAACAAAGGATCTCAAGTCGTATCAAGAGCTGAAGAGAAATACTTTAAGAAAGACGACTGTCTTAGTCAGCGCTTTGTAGTGGTGAAGAGATCCCATGGCCACAGCAGTTCTTACGATGGGAAGCGTTTAATCATGTCTTATTTACAGTTTCAAAGATTTAGTCTATCTCATGGCAAGGAGCATGGAGGTATGGAGGTAGGCATGGCTCTGGAGATGTTTAGAGTTCTACATCCAGATGCTCAGGCAGTAGGAAGAAAGAAATGATACAGCTCTTTGGTTGTGTAATAGCAAGTGCTCTTAGGATAGAATGATTGCGGTATTAGAAAGAGCCTGCTATTTGATCGCTAGTGTTTTGAGAATGAATTACATAGTAAACATATGAAAGAGATAGAGATATCGTAAGTGGATATATGACAGATGATAGATAGATATAGATATAGATAGATGATAGATGATATATAGGTGGTAGATAGTTGACATATAGATAATAGATAGATGGTAGACAAACAACAGTGTATGAACGAGTTCTATTAAATCTTTAAATTTTCTAAACTTACTTAAAGAGCATGTGAAATCTTTATATGACTGTTTTCTAAAAATGTTATTTTATGTTTATCTATTTATGTGTATCTGTCTGTCTGTCTGTCTGTCTGCCATATCCTTTATGTGAAGGTCAGAAGACAACTTTCTGAGTCCTTATCTCTTTATACCATGTGGGTCCCAGGAAGCAAACTCATATCTTCAGGACTGACAGCAAGTTCTTACCCACTGAGTCATTTTGCTGGCCTTTTTTTTCATGATTTGTGAATCTTTTCCTTTCTGTAAGTTTGCAATCATACAGAAGGTTATAAAAATATTAATTTTATTATAAATAAACAATTTTGTTCTTTGCTCTTTTAGAGTCACAGAAGTTAAGAACAAAACTACACACCTCTTTCTCTGTTTCCCAATTTATATGTTACTTAATTCTTTGACAATTTTATACATGTACAAAAATATACTAGTTACTCTTCCCTCACACACCCTCTCTTATCTCTTTGTCCCTCCAGCCACACCTTCAATCCCTGTCAATCCCTTTCCCAGATTCATGATTTCTGGTTTGTCTTGTGACCTGTATGATTTAATCAGGGCTATGCATGTGACCACTGGGCTGGAACTTTCCATCAGTGCCCAAGTTAATGATGGGTATGTAACTGAAGAGGGTGACTCCATCTCTACCGAATCTATCAGTAGGGAATAATTCAGCAGTGAGGGGTGAGGTCTGCTGAGTTCCTGCTCCACCCATGCGTGCTGTTGATAGACCTGCTCTTGGGAAGACCCAGTATAAGAATCTAAAACTCTTGTGAGTTTATGATTGCAATGGTTGAGTCTTCTTCCCAAATCTGACATTCCATAGCCCTTCCCCTAAAAATGGAGTCTTAGATTCTTTATACCCATTTCTTCAATGTCCTCTTATCTTTACAGTGGAGGTATAAATGTCTTAACCTCATTAGTCACTCATTTTAGCTCCTTATGCAGTCATAAGTCTCTGCATTTCCTAACAAGAGCTAAAATATGGAAGCATCCTAGATGACCCTGGACTAATGGTGAATAATGAAGTACGGTACATATAAAGAAAGGAATTCTATCACCATGAGAATAAACAAGAAAAATAAGGGTGCATGGAAAATACTGCCAAAAACATGGGGGAGCTAACACAGCCAGGGGTGGGAGAGAGCATACCACTGCATAGTCTCCCTCAAATGTGGACCCAAATCTTGAATATTTAGCTCGGTATGTTCAACTTGAACCAAGTAGAAACCGATAACCTAGAAAGGGGCCATTATGAAAGGAAATTCGTAAAATATGTGGGGTGCATGAACATAGGCGATATGAATAAATACAGGATAGGAGAATGCTGGGGATAGAAAGATTTAAACAGAGTAGAAGATGGGAGATAAAGGAGAGAAGCCTGTGCTGGATAGAGTTAACACAAATGGTGGCACATTAAAAATACAGAGGGGAAATCTGTAATCTTAAAACACAATTTAAACTGCAATTTATAAAAATCATTAAACCTTTGCCAGACTGGCAAAAAGTTTCTACTGGAAGCTGTGGGTTGTTAAACAATACACAACTACCAGAAATGAAATACTTTTTTTTCTTTGTCTTTTTCTTTATTAAAGATTTCTATCTCCTTCCCTCCTCCTCCCCCTTCCCTCCCCTCCCTTTCACCCATACCCCCACTCCACCCCTCTCCAGGACAAAGAGCCATCAGGGTTCCCTTCACTATGTTAAGTCCAAGGTCCCAGCTCCCCCTAAGTCCAGGAAGGTGAGCAACCAAACTGACAAAGCTCACAGTGAGCCCGTCCATGCTGTAGAGTTCACGTTCATTGCCATTGTCCTTGGTTTCTCAGTCCTCCTCCACTGTCAGCCACATTCAGACTCTAGAGGGGTTCTCAGGTGTCCAGGAAGACGCCCCCAGCTAGGTCCTTGGGCAGCTGAGGAGAGGGTGCCAGAAATGTACAGATCCTATTGCCATACTCATGAATATCTTGCATATCATCATAGAACCTTCACCTGGCATTGGATGGAGAAAATGACAGAGCCCCACATAGGAGCACCGGACTGAGCTCCCAAGGTCCCGATGAGGAGCAAAAGGAGGGAGATCATGAGCAAGGAAGTCAGGACTGTGAGGAGTGCGTTTACCCATTGAGACGGTGGGACAGATCTAATGGGAGACCACCAAGTCCAGTTGGAATGGGACTGATGGAACAGGGGACCAAACCGGACTCTCTGAAATACTTTTTAATAAGTTTTAGGTCAGGTAAACCACAGTGACTCCCCAAACAATACTGTATTCTGCCATCCTCTTGGTTATCCAACAGAACTGGATTTTAAAACCCTACTTCTAAAACCTTCATCACACATCTTGACTGCATGATACAGAGAAATCAAGTTGGAGCTGGTGTGGAGCCTTCTTATCTGTCAGCTAGCATTCATGTTTGGGAAGCTACTATGCAGGCTGCTTAAGGAGAAAAGGCAGAAATGGCATTATCCATCTTTGACCCTATAAACTATGAGAACAACTTTTGGTAAGGTGTGTTCAACATGTACAATAGTAGCACTGTCCGTACATGGTTAACCAATAGCTCTCTGATAGCTATAATGGCCATTCCACAGGATAGAACTCATTTTTGAGCTATGAACTTGTTGAAACCTAATCAGAGGGATGTTCCAGATCCTAGGACAAAGCATAGCTTAACATTTTAAATAGACAGGGTTTCCCTGTTCCTTTCGGAGCCTGGAACTTGCTCTGTGTAGACCAGGCTGACCTTGAACTCATAGAAATCCATCTGCCTCTACCCCCAAGGACTGGGACTAAAGGCATGCACACAACCATTGAGATAAATATGTCTTCTAGCAATATCAGAAAAACAATTAAGAGGCTATACAGAAGGAAATATCGAACTTGAGTTTTAGACCTGGCAGAAGTTTGGCTGTGATAAAATAACATCAAATTAAGTTTTTGCTGTGACTAAAACTGTATTTAAATTATTTCAGTATTCTACTGAGGAAAAAATTAAGTAAACAAATGTCACAGACATGATTTCCCAGCCACAGCATTTTCTTTCATGCTTCAGGTATTTTTTTTTTTTTTTGTCTAAATGGCTCAGTCCTTTGATTTCGTTTTGATATGGGAATGAAAGGCACATGCAGACTGCTTTATTTAGCTCTTGATTAAATTCAGCAATTTGACACTGTCATTTTCTCCTTTTTGCCCATTAATGTCACAGCACAGAATGAGCATGCATTCTGCTTTAAGTTTCAAATTTTAAAAGCCATTCTGCTTAATTTCTGTCCTTAGGAAATTTTATAAAATTTTTCTCTCATCTACAAGGTTATGTGGCTTATCAGTGGTGTTGTATTCTCCCTCAAAAACATTATGAAAAAGAAACTGTTTTAAAACTTCAAAACCTTAGCTGAGATAAGTCATATAATTTTACATTTTCTAACTTGTGTGGCTACAAATATTTTCCATTCCACTGGTTCCCATGGACCAGTTTCTCTTCACCCATGGGGCCGCTCTCACTAGCTCCTGAGGTCGCTTATGAAATAGCCATTCTGAGGTTTAATATTAATTATGTACTCTTTGGCGTATTAGCTCAGACTTCTTATTAACTAGTTCTTACATGTTAAATTAGCCCT
Source organism: Arvicola amphibius (assembly GCF_903992535.2). Taxonomy (NCBI): domain Eukaryota; kingdom Metazoa; phylum Chordata; class Mammalia; order Rodentia; family Cricetidae; genus Arvicola; species Arvicola amphibius. The sequence continues at coordinate 110,761,463 of NC_052054.1, forward strand.
TTTATACTACTTTATATTTAAGCACGAGGCTCATGATTAATTGGTAAGATTCTGGTGTCTTTCTTTCTCTGCAGCTGCATGGCGTCTTCCTGACCCTGTCTTGTTTCCTCCTTTATCTCTGCTTGGATTTCCTGTCTTACTACATTCTGCCCTGGCATAGGCCAAAGCACCTACTTTATTAACCAAAGGTAATAAAACATATTCACAGCATACAAAGGAGCATTCTACATCATTTCCCCCTTCCTATCTAAATGAAAAGGAAGGTTTTGACTTTAGCATAGCAAAAGTACATAAAACAAAACAGGTATCAAGCAAGAACCACAGTTACAATGTTTCATCTATTATTAGCACATATACATTATACTAGACTTATCATGACATTTTCACATTTAAATACCATGTATTTTTGAGTGTTTCCTATATGCACACTTCATTTACATCAGTTTCTGCCTTCCATTATCCCCTCCAGTTCCTCCCACGTCATAGCCAAATTTCCTGTCACCACTTTCTTGACCTCTTCTTTAGCTATTAGTGTTACACGTCTGTGCAACCTTCTGCATCCATTTGATGTTGCTCACATATGTGTTTAGGGATTACCATTTGGAAATGGTTAACCTGTCACTAGGCTTACCCTGAAGCAAACTGTCTCTCCCTTTCTCCACAGGCAGGAATTGCCTGTAGCTGCTCCTCTAGGGATAGGGCCCAATCATTCACATGTCAACTAGTGGTATCATTAGGCAGACCATGTTTTAGAAACCATGTTTTTGAGACTGTATGGGTGCCACTTAGCTCCCATATACAGAAGGTACAAAAGATCCCTGATCCTCTCGGTCTTACAATTTTACTGTCCCCTCTCCTACAGTGTTCCTCAAGACTTAGGGGTAGGAGTTGTGTTACAAATGTATCAAATGGGACTGGACTGCACCCAATGATCTCCTGTTCTCTGCATTTTGACCAGTTGCGGATTTCTGTAATAGATGCTGTCAGCTTCAATAGGAAATTTCTTGGGTGAGGATAAAAGCTACACTTGTCTGTGGATATGAGGATGTTTTTATAATGTAATTAGAAATTAAAATGACTTAGGAGATCAGAAGATTTGAGTCCCCTCTCTAGGGTCCAGGATTTTACCACTGGGTAACTTGCTTAGTTTACACAGTATCAGACATGATTGCCAGAGTGGGTGAGTGGTCTTCAATCCAAATAGACAGTTGTCGGTTACCCCTGAGGAATAAGGGTCACTGCTGCACCATTGGGTATATCTCACTAGTATGGCCATTGCTATGGTTAAGAGGTTTTACACTAGAAAATATTTTACTGAGTATGGTAACTTAGACCCAGAAAAACGCATACCACATGTTCCCTTTTGTTAGTAGATCCTGGCTCTGAATCTTTAGATGCAAGTATGTATATGCATCATATATATATATATATATATATATATATATATATATATATATATATATATATATATATATATATATACACACACACACATACATACATACATACACATATACATATATATACTCACATTTAAAAATATTCATATATATTCATATATAGATGTGGTTATATACATATATTACCAGCTGTAACTGTTGAAACCAGGAAAATTAAAAGGGACCCAGGGCAGTGAGCTCTAGAGAGGGGGGTAACGGGAAACAGGAACTATGAAGGGGAAAATGTGTAAACAGGGGTGGGACTTAAACTGAGGTCAATCTTGGGAAGATCCTACAGAGGGAGAGGAGTGAAGAGATAAATGACACTAAGGGCTGGGCGGTGGTGGCGCACGCCTTTAATCCCAGCACTCGGGAGGCAGAGGCAGGCGGATCTCTGAGTTCGAGGCCAGCCTGGTCTACAAGAGCTAGTTCCAGGACAGACTCTAAAAGCTGCAGAGAAACCCTGTCTCGGAAAACCAAAAAGAAAAAGAGAAAGACACTAAGGACACTAAAACGCCTTAAGGAAACCTTGTTTTGTGTTTACTTAAAAATTCATATGTAATATATATTAGTATGTGTGCATACATGCAGAGATAGTTTGATAAAGTTGTTGTACTTGGGGTGATATTGCACCCCCTAAAATCTGTAGATCATATAACAAAAACTCCAATGACATGCGTTGAATTGCTGGCCCAGGGAGTTCAAGAGACTCCCAAAACATTATAGGTGATTACTGTTGCCCTTGACTGCTTCCCAGAGCTTAATGGTAAAACCCTATTGCTGAACTTACCACACAGTTTAGAAATGGGATTGGAGGAATCAAGCTAGAATTCAGTTTGGTTTGGTTTCTCTAGAGTAGAACCAACTATAATACTGTTTGTGAAGAGTTGCAAGGTTGTACTCATTCAGATTGGCTAATCTTCTGAGCTTGTCAGAACTTTTCTGCCCACATCCAAGTTTCACGTCTATGTTTATGGCCTTCAGTCACATGGTTTCTCCAATGTTTTAAATTTGGGTTTCAATAGAAGTGATAGCACCTCTTCTTATCACAACTATTTACCACGTTTTTACTTTTATTACATGTCACAATTGCAGAAATAAAACCCTGCAAAGGCACTTAACAACAAAACAACTTAATGTGGGAGTGAACAGTGATAGACACTTAGTTGGGTAGAATTCCTCTTGGAAGTCAGCCTTGGGGCAGCAACCAGAGTCCTCTTGCACATATTATAGAGGGATTATAGAATGCAGATGAATTTGGTTAGTCAGTTAAACACACAATGTTTTTTTTTTAAAACCTGCTTTTTTGGTGTCTTTAAGGTCATTTATTTTGTATCGATGTTATTGTCAAATACATAATTTCCAGAATTATGCTTTTTGAATTTGTGACACATGGGTGTTATATGTATAAAGCAATGAACTGTGTCTAATTAACTACTTTACATAATTAAATGATATTTCACATAAGAATATTTAAAACTATGATCAGTCATCCCTTGCAGATAAAAACTGATAATATTTCTAGAAATGGTGTTCAAACAGTTCTTTTATGGTGATCTTCATGCAGGCATTCTCAGCAACCTCTGTATTTGGTTCTGTAAGAAAGGTCCTCAAACGTGGTTTTTGTTTGTTTTCTTCTTTCTGCTTTTAAAGTATTTATATTTAAAACATTATCATACAATATTGCAGAGTGAGGTCAGGATCTCAGAATGGGGTAATCACAATCAGTGTTTATTCTTGAAAAAATTTCAGTTAGGAAAAAAAAAACATCATTCTGTTAAAGGGGTATAGGTTTTGATGGTATAAATGCTCTAATTACGGAGTAACTCTGTCAAGCCACATGATACTGTTAAATGCAAATTTGTAAAGGGATGCTAACAGTCTATCTTGTAAAGCCAGCATGCTTCTCTTCCAACAGATGGATCTAAAACGTTCCACCCCCAGGACACTGCTAACTTTAGTCAACTAAAATGGTCTCTGTGGTAAAAGGTAGGACTATGGAGGTCACAGGAGAAGTTATGCATCTGTGAAACATATACACAGCTTAGTAACCTGTCCTTACCTTATTTAAATACTTTGCAAGCAAAGATCTGTGGTCCTTAAGCCTCCATATGGAATGTGCTACATTCAGAACAGCTTGCGGTTTTTCTATGAATTCTTTCACTATGAATCATGTCATCAAGCAATAAGCATTTATTAGTTTGTATTGAGACAGTTGGAGAAAACTCATGAAACATTTAATCATATAAACTATTTATAGAATGCACATCTAAACACAATTTTAATTTATCAAAGAACAGGAAAACATTGCAGCATAGGAACTGAGTCTGTTTTTAATTACTCATGATAAAATAAGGAACTGGCATTTTGTAATTTTGTAGGACAATGGGTTCTGACTTATGAACATGTCGTGCATCATCATTAAACCATTATTAATCAACTGCTTGTGCAGATTTAAGACTGACAGATACTGCAGAAAACTACCAGGACCACCTGATTGCACACATCTTTCCTTAAAGTCCCCAATCATGGGCTACATATTCTAAATCAGCTGCTGTGCTTGTGCATCTAATAACATATGATTGCTGAATCTGCAAGATGCACTCCATGTGCTCCATCACACAGGACGCTTGATGTAGTAAGGCAAACTGAGAAACACAAATATTTATAATTTAAATGACCAAGCTTTAATAGTTCCTTTACAAATTAGCTTATCAACCATCATATGGCATGGATCTCCATCAAAGCTGTTAGACCAATTCAAGCAGTATATGCAGAAAATCATACACATTATGTTTACCTAGCCTACACAAACATGGAAAGAAGGCCACTTAGTTCCTCTAATTAAAATTTCAAACCCATGCACAGTTTGGCTGGTACACACAGTGATAAGGAAACACGGGCATAGTTTAATTCATTCTTCTAAAGTGCCAGCTTACAGGCTTTCATTGAATCCAATCCAGGCTCAAAAGCATAATTGATGACAGCTCAAATTCTCAGGCAACAGCCAACGACAAACACTGAATCTGTTGCTGTTGGCTTTGTTTGGGTTCAGGTGCAAAGCCCTTACCATATGGTATCCTAAAGAGAGAGCTTTTGTTACAGTGGGCGGAGGGGGGCAGTGTGTGTGCGTGTGCGTGTGTGTGTGTGTGTGTGTGTGTGTGTGTGTGTGTGTGTGTAAGATTGCAAGAATGAACTCATTGCATAGAACCACTACAGACCATAAGCTGCTGGGTTATTAAAGTTACATAGCACATCAGACAAATAGAAGCATCTATCTAAGACATTGCTTCATCAGTGAACACTTTATTTGTCCTTTACACCTTGTTTTCTTTTCATGACCAAATTGTTGTGCATTTATAATTAATGAGATGACACTGTATTATTAATACAAAGTTCAAAACAGTTTGCAACAGACCAGTATACTTTGGGGGAAGATATATACCTAAAATGTTTTTTGAATAATCATTTCCTATGAATGTTCAACTTTTTTACATATGTGAAAAATATTTAGTTCAAAAGGGTAAACAGTTTGGATTAAATTATAATGATTAAATGATTTTGAAAGTGACTGAATACCGAAGAAACAATTAAATAACAATAAACTACAGATTCCTATGATTGATTCACATCAAATTTAATAGATTTGAAAACCTCCACCCGTAAGTTCCTTGTTTATGCTACTAAAACTCTAATTGCCCAAATACCATTATCACTAACTAACCAGTGAAACCTTATGACAAATAGCAAAGTCTCTACACTCAAGAACAAAAAGTTTCATGTTTAGCAGGAGCTCATTAGATGTGGCAGTAGTTATTGTAGTCAGTATATGATTATTAAACAGAATTGGTTTAGGATTAAAAGCTCCTACCACGAGAGCTGCAGGCTATCAGTGGCTGATGAGAAAAGGAGAACCATTCTTCTCCAGTAATAAGTTCCTTGATAAGTTGTCCAATCCCAAGTAGTTAGTCCTTTAAAATGTGTCCATTAAAACAACATTAATGGACTCAGTGGGTTACACACACATGTGCATATGTTTGTAATAATTATAGAAGAGTACATAATGCTGAGATGGGGGGAATGGAACATCAGAGGAGTTGTCCCTCTCTAAGAGAGTAAGGGATTGAAAAGATGTAAACACAGGAATTCTAATATGGAATTCCCCAAATAAACTATAATGAAAGAAAAGTCCAAGAATAACATAAATCCAAAAATGTTCAATGAAGGAAATAAATCTTCTCAAGATTTTAAACAGTGGATAGACATATTTTACATACAAAAAAATAGATCCTGAACGGCCTTCCAGGAAAGACTCACAATATAGAGAAAACTGGAAATGAGGAAGAACAGACTGGGTGACTTGTAATGATGCCGTCCCAGAGAGTAATCAGGTAATTCAATTGGCAGGCTTTCCAAGAAACTGGTTTCTAGATGTTTTCAGACCTGATGTCATCAAGAAGTGTTTTCATTCAAAGCTAAGGTTATTGACAACTCTCTGCAACCCACTGATGGCATCTCATTAGATTCTAATGATTAGAGCATTATAGTAGCCACATTAGGAGTCCTCCACTTTACTATATTTTTGCATGAGAAATATTTCAAATTTTTAATTGGGATGGGATATTTCTAACTAAATGAATACTTTAATAGAAAGAATAGTTTTCACATCCTTCAATAAATCATAGGAGAAACGTAACCCCATGTAAGCTCACATAACAGGTTTATCCAGCACTGATTAAGTTTACAGTAGTGGTTGTTATTATTTAATGTAAGCAAGCTAAACAAACATACCAAAATTCTAGAAATATGTACCCTCATTCACATCAACAATTATCCTATAATTGACAGCATAATTAATAACACATCCCAATATAAATCCATTAACTAATAAGGAAATATAGAACAGTAAGCTAAATGTTATGTTGTTTTGTAAGATAGCTTCTTAGAGAGGTACTTTTCCCAAAAGAATAACAGGTGGGTTTCCTCTTGCCATTACTGTATAGTACCAGGAGTACACAAACAAAAAATAATTATTCATTTCACATCTATTAGATTCATCTGTGTCATATTCTTCTTCTAGACTGTTCTGCATCATGTAATTTAAAAGACCATGTATATAGGGTGTGGTTGAGCCAACAGGCAACTTCTGGTGCTCAACTAGATTGAATCAAATCCCTGCTAAAATGCACAGCTTCTTAATGAGTTCATCTGAGCCCTTCTCCAGCACTGACCAAGATCTAGTTTGGAAATATACCACCTTATACACATGGAAAGTGTGCTGATAGACACTCTTTCTAAATGATCTTTCTGCATGATAGTTACAGACAAAAGATTTCCACTGGTTTTCAGAAACTTGTTCCACCAATACAGAGCAGACTCTTTAGTGTGTTTCATTAACTGCTTCTTTGAAAGGTCAGTCAGGGCTGTGCAATTTCTCCTGTGGGATATTGAATTTGACCTTTGAATTGTTGTTACCCCTTCCTGCTAATCCTGCCTCCTGGATACACTTTTTCCATGTGTTTCAATGGAGCATGGTTGGTGGCAACACAAATAAATTACTTTTTGGTGATTTATAAAATGTCCCTGATGCCTGATGAGGTATTTCACGACAAGGGAAATCATTATGTACTTCTTATCTACAGCTTTGCCTTATTATTCAGCCATTTATTTAAAGTATTGTTTATGACCCTTGGCTTACAATTGAAATAACCCTGGCAGCCTTTGCCTTTTTTATTTTCTATTAAATGCCCATGCCCTATATCAAATAATTAAAACAGGATCTCTGGCTGATTTTAATGCTGTTGCTTTTGTACACTGGGGCCAGCATGACTTGTCTAAGTCTGTACATTTGATCATCTAATTATTGTCCTATAAAATGTATGGCTGGGAATAGCTCAGTCAGCAAATAGTTTGTCACACACGCATGAGGACCTGAATTAGATGTCTAAACAATTATCAGAGAAAAAAATGGTGTGAGGGTGCATTTTTATAATCTCAGCACTGGAGATATGAGATGAAAAGATCCGTGGAGCTCCCTGGGCAGCCAACCTAGTTGAATTGGAGAGGCCCAAGCCCCAATGCAAAATACAACAAGGAAAAGACAAATGAACAAAGTCTCCCAAAACAAAGAAGAAAACTTCAGGTCAACTCATGGTTGACATCTGACCTCCACACACATACCCAGATACACACTCATTTGCACACATGAACATACACACAAAGGTAAACATGCAAACAGATTCCCATTGTTTCTTGGTATGATAAGCCAATAAACAAATTCTTGGTCCAATGCAGAGGGCTTTGTACAATTCTGATCCTAGGATGTTCATCTCAGCCATTCTTTCTCACTCCCAACATCTGCTTTGTTTTCTAGATGCCCACATCTCCCCACCATTGTTTGCTTTATAAGATGAGAAGCTGAGAAGGTTATGTACCCAGACATATGACCATTATCTTTTGTATTGCTACCTATCCTTCCCTAGCGCAGAAATTCCTACCACAGATTCTGCTTTTTAAAAGGTTTATTTTGTTTTTAATTATGTATTTATGTGTGGGTATCTGCACATGAGGCAGGTTCCTGAGGAGGTCAGAGGCATCCTAGCGGAGCTTGAGTTACAGGCAGATGTAATTTACCTAACTTGGGGGCTAGGAAAGGAACTCAGGTCATCAGTAAGAGCAGGAAGCGCTCTAAACCATCTACCTGTCTCTATAGCCAGCCAGCCAAATCTTTTTTTTTTTCATCAAGAAGCTGTCATAGTATTTTAATAGAAATCATACTGCACTTGTATGGCAGTCAAGGAGAACTGACATTCTTTTTTTAATGAAATATATGTAAAAATTATACATATTTATATTTTATATATGTATAATTTTTTATGGTTTATTTTTTTGGTTTTATTTATTTTTTTCTCATTTTTTTATTAAAAATTTCCATCTCCTCCCCTCCTCCTCCCCCTTCCCTCCCTGCCCTTCCACCCATATCCCCACTCCCTCCCTCTCCAAGCCAAAGAGCCATCAGGGTTCCCTTCACTATGTGTTTTTTTTATATTTAAAAAATTATATTTAAAAATTTCCATCTCCTCCCTTCCTCCTCCCCCTTCCCTCCCCGCCCCTCCACCCATACCCCCCTCCCTCCCTCTCCAGGCCAAGGAGCCATCTGGGTTCCCTATTCTATGTTAAGATGCAACAAACCCCCCTGGCCAGCAGGGAAGAACGACCACCGAGTAGAGGATTCTTCTCAAATCACGCTTTATTGGAGCCTCTTGGTTGTAGGGAGAGCAGGAAGCGAAGGGCCCAGAGCACTAAACGGCAGCCGCTTATATAGGGAGAGTGGACACGGGTCATGCCTGGATTGGCTACTCGCTCATCTTTCGATGCCCCCGGCCACGGGATTGGCCAAGATTACTGTGCACTACTGCGCATGTGAGAGGTTCCATCTACAGCCTTGCCTAATATGGAGTTGTTTACTCGGTGGTGCAGGGGCTCGGCACCATCTTGTAATGGCGGCCAGCAAATCGGCTCCCTGCATTAAGACCAAGGTCCTCCCAACTCCCCCCAGGTCCAGGAAGGTGATCAACCAAGCTGAGAAGGCTCCCACAGAGCCCGTCCATGCAGAAGAATCAGAGCCCAGCGCCTTTGTCCTTGGCTTCTCAGTCAGCCTCCACCATCGGCCACATTCAGAGAGTCCGGTTTGGTCTCATGTTCCATCAGTCCCATTCCAACTGGAGTTGGTGATCCCCTTAGTTCTGTCCCACCGTCTCCATGGGTGAACGTACCCCTCACGGTCCTGACTTTCTTTCTCATGTTCTCCCTCCTTCTGCTCCTCATCAGGACCTTGGGAACTCAGTCTGGTGCTCCAATGTGGGGCTCAGTCATTTTCTTTATCTATCGCCAGGTGGAGGTTCTATGGTGATATGCAAGAAATTCATCAGTATGCCTATAGGAACTGGCCTTTTCAGGCTCCCTCTCCTCAGCTGCCCAAAAAAATAGCTGGGGGCATCTCCCTGGAAACCTGGGAACCCCTCTAGAGTCAAGTCTCTTGACAACCCTTAGATGGATCTCTTAATAAAGATATATGCTTCCCTGCTCCCATATCCACCCTTCCTGTATCCCAAGCATCCCATTCCTCCGAGCTCCCCCCATTCTCCCCTTCACGCTTTTCTCTCCCCATCTTCCCTTGGCCCCATCTCGCCCCACCCTCAAGTTCCCAATTTTTTGCCCGGCAATCGTGTCTACTTCCAATATCCAGGAGGATAACTATATGTTTTTCTTTGGGTTCACCTTCTTATTATCTTCTCAAGGATCCCGAATTATAGGCTCGATGTCCTTTAATTATGGCTAGAAACCGATTATGAGTGAGTACATCCAATGTTCATCTTTTTGGGTCTGGGTTACCTCACTCAGAATAGTGTTTTCTATTTCCATCCATTTGCATGCAAAATTCAAGATGTCATTGTTTTTTACCACTGAGTAGTATTCTAACATGTATATATTCCACAGTTTCTTCATCCATTCTTCCACTGAAGGGCATCTAGGTTGTTTCCAGGTTCTGGCTATTACAAATAATGCTGCTATGAACATAGTTGAGCATATGCTTTTGTAATATGATTGGGCATCTCTTGGGTAAATTCCCAAGAGTGGGATTGCTGGTTCCTGGGGTAGGTTGATCCCGAATTTCCTAAGAAACTGCCACACTGCTTTCCAAAGTGGTTGCACAAGTGTGCATTCCCACCAGCAATGGATGAGTATACCTCTTACCCAACAACCTCTCCAGCAAAGGTTATCATTGGTGTTTTGGATTTTAGCCAATCTGACAGGTGTAAGATGGTATCTCAAAGTTGTTTTGATTTGCATTTCCCTGATAGCTAAGGAGGTTGAGCATGACCTTAAGTGTCTTTTGGCCATTTGAACTTCTTCTGTTGAGAATTCTCTGTTCAGTTCAGTGCCCCATTTTTTAATTGGGTTAGTGCTTGAAGTTCTAGCAATAGCAATAAGACAACATAAGGTAATCAAGGGGATCGAATTGGAAAGGAAGAAGTTAAACTTTTATTATTTGCAGATGATATGATAATGTACATAAGCGACCCCAAAAACTCCACCGAAGAACTCCTACAGCTGATAAACTCCTTTAGTATCGTGGCAGGTTACAAGATCAACTCCAAAAAATCAGTCACCCTCCTATACACAAAGGATAAGGAAGCAGAGAGGGAAATCAGAGAAGTATCACCTTTCACAATAGCCACAAATAGCATAAGATATCTGGGAGTAACTCTAACCAAGGAAGTGAAGGATTTATTTGACAAGAACTTTAAGTCTTTGAAGAAAGAAATTGAAGAGGATACTAGAAAATGGAAGGATCTCCCTTGCTCATGGATTGGGAAGATCAACATAGTAAAAATGGCAATTCTACCAAAAGCAATCTATAGATTCAATGCAATCCCCATCAAGGTCCCATCAAAATTCTTCACAGATATTAAGAGGACAATAATCAACTTTATATGGAAAAACAAGAAACCCAGGATAGCCAAAACAATCTTATACAATAAAGGTACTTCTGGAGGCATTACCATCCCTGACTTCAAACTCTATTACAGAGCTACAGTATTGAAAACAGCTTGGTATTGGCATAAAAACAGAGAAGTTGACCAATGGAATCATATAGAAGACCCGGATCTTAACCCACAAACCTATAAACACCTGATTTTTGATAAAGGAGCCAAAAGTACACAATGGAAGAAAGAGGGAATCTTCAACAAATGGTGCTGGCATAACTGGATGTCAACATGTAGACGAATGAAAGTAGATCCATATCTATCATCATGCACAAAACTCAAGTCCAAATGGATTAAAGACCTCAATATTAATCTGAACACACTGAGCTTGATAGAGGAGAAAGTGGGAAGTACTCTACAACAAATGGGCACAGGAGACCGTTTCCTACATATAACCCCAGCTGCCCAGACATTAAGGGCAACATTGAATAAATGGGACCTCCTGAAGCTGAGCAGCTTCTGTAAAGCAAAGGACACTGTCACAAAGACACAAAGGCAGCCTACTGACTTGGAAAAGATCTTCACCAACCCTGCAACTGACAAAGGTCTGATCTCTAAAATATATAAGGAACTCAAGAGACTAGACTTTAAAATGCTAATTAACCCAAATCTTCTTCTAAAAAGTGCTCTCCCTTTTGGTGTTCAAATCTTACTTCAGACATCAGATCTTCTCCAAGTTTCTCGGACAGAAGAATGAACTATTATTCAGCGTCACAAGTCCTGTGCAGGCAAGCTCCAAATCTCTGAGGGCTCGGTAGAACAATGCCTTTTGGAAGGACACAGGGATTGGCAACTTACCTTGGAGATTCGCTGGTATAAGCAACGTGCTATTTCCGCCCTATGCTTCATGAAAATGAAGATGATACAGATGCTGATGCACTGCCAAATCGTGCATTAGCACCACAGCATGGCCTCTCTTATACAAGTCACACATTAATTCTCCTGTTGTAAATCTGCCTGTCAGCCTAAAAGAGCACTGTAAGCCCTTCACAACATCCTGTTCATCTTTCTCTTCCATGCCCTTCCAAGCCAGAGAACTGACTGGCTATAGGAAGCTCGGAACTTGTGCGGCGAATGCGTGTAGCTATGAATGAAACGATAATGTGCCGCCATTTTATAACCTCAGAATCTTTTCTCTGAACTTCATCAGAAATCAAGCTAGACGCGGGATATTTTTAATTATCTATAGCCAAAAGCCTCTCTCCATCAATAACATGTGTGGGTGTTTTTTTTTTTAATACTTTAAACAAACAGGCCATTTTAGTGCACTTAGAATATCTGTTCCAGTAAGCACTGTAATTTACTTCTAAAAAGACATTTTTACAGGTAATGCATTTAAATCTTGCTATTGCATATGGTGTTTGTGCTGTATCTAAACATTAAACATTTTTAATACATGCTTAACGTTTGTGTAATTTAGATAATAATAGTAATTGTATATATTAATATTTTTAGAATGCACATACTTTTAGTACTGTCAACTTGGCAGAATATAGAAGAATCCAGAAGACAAGCCTTTGAATATGCTGTTGGGTATTATCATGATTGTATGGATTAAGGTAGGAAGACAGCCCACTGTGAAAGGGACTGTCCTCTGGCTAGGATACTGATCTGTATTCATGGAGTATGGGAGCCATCTTCAACATGATGTCACTACTCACTACTTCCTGACTGTGGGTGTGTTGTGACCAGATGTTTAATGCCCCATGTGCCTTGACTTCCATGACTTTGTGATGTATGGTACCTTTAAATTACTAGCCAAAAACAAAAAACAAAAAAAAAACCTCTTTCTCCCTCAATTTGCTTTTCTCAAAGTGTATTATCACAGTAACAAAATTGTGACTGAGACAACATGTGGCTTACTCTTTTATCCATTGAAGCAGACCCCAAAGAGGCAGTGGTGACATTCTACACGGAAACCTAAGAGCCAAGGCTGCAATACTTTGTTCAAATTTTGAGGGAGGAAAAAAAAAAGACAAAGAGCCATATGCAATATCTTACTACCTTCAATCATCAAATATAATGGTGCAGGAACACAATTTTAATGTATTAATTCTATCATTAACTTAACTGCAACATTTAAGACTGAATTTCTGCTAAGTAAGTACTAGGAGGATTTTCTTATACAGGTCTTACAAACGTACAGTATGGAGGTCTGTTCTTTCTCCACAGAGTCAGACCCTAACTAAGGCTCCACACAGTTTCCTATTTTCCCAGATTACTCAAACGGAGAAGGTTGCTGAGCCTGATTTAACCTTTCTGTAACTTGCCTGATAGCCACAGCCTGGAAATTATCTCCAAAGCATCTTGATTTTATAATTATAAGTTTGGCTTAGTTCTTTGAGGCATGATGGTTCTTTAAAGCATCATTTAGAATTATAGGCATTTCTAGAATTCAACCTTTACAATGTTTCAATTTACAGCACGAAATTACTGTGAGGATAAAATCAATGAAAAGTACTGGATCTGGTCCATGGCTCATAAATATTCAGTAAACTGATGACGATGGTGGTGGTGGTGGTGATGATGATGATGAAGATGATGATGGTGATTTAATCTAACCTCTTCATGATTCAATGATTCAGTAAGAAACCTGTTCAGAATGAGAAAGTAGCAAGGACTTAGATGAAAAGGGTGGCAGAGAGCCTCTATAATGAAAACTTACTCAGAGATTGCTCAAAGGTATTTTGCAAATATTACCATGATAACCCTGACATGTAAGGTTAAAAACGTGGAGGAAACCAGGGTTCCCCCCTCCAGCTCAGGGTGATGCATGTCTTGCTCCACGAAACAGCAGCAGCAGCAGCAGCAGCGTTAGGAACTCATTAGGAAGCAGAATCTTGGGCAACTCCCCAGACTGAGCAAATTGCAATCTGCATTTGACAAGTGGCCGAGTGCCTCCTAATTTTATTAATGGTGGAGCAATGACATTGAACCCCATCTAGAAGTAAACTGAAGATCTGAGAGGTGAGTTGTGCAGACTTCAGCCATTCTCCATTATTCATTAGATTAGAGACTCTGAACAGATTCTCAAATGCAATGTAGCACTTTAAAACACGGGTTCAGTTTGTTTTCCTATCAGTCATAATGATGGAAACAGGACAAGAGAGCAACATTGAAAAGTATATTTTAAATGCAAATGTGAGTGGATGTACGCATGGCTTTAAAACTTGCATCTTTCAAATAAAATTGCAATAAAAGAGACAGAAAATTTCTAGGGCAACTTTGAAATAGTTAAGTTTTGCTTTTTATAATTATACATATTACATATGTAATTATAATATATATGTATATATAAAACATTACATTTTAGTGAATATTAATTCTCAGATGGAGATCATACTCATTCCAGGATAATAAACCTGAAGGGAGAGACTATTTTGAATTCTGATTACTTCGCATGGCTAGGTCCTTAACCATCTTAGTTAGTCATTTAAGACCTTAGTTTATCAAAACTTAGATTGTGTAAAAGTGACTACTTTGCATTTTGTGAGTAGCAAATCCATTCAGTGGTAAAGATGATCTTGTTTGTTAATCTTCGGTGTACTGTAGTAAAAAAAATTGTTGAAGAGATGACCCCTTTCCTGTTGAAGCCCGTGTGGCTCCAACATATAAAATTATCTTTTTCTAACTGGACTGGTATGGAGACGCAAGGAATGATCAGGCACAACTTACATGGTCATCATTGAAGGGCATCTCAGGGCCTTTTCTCCTGACGATCTCCTGACGATCTCCCGCGTTTATCATCCAAACAGCTTATATACCATCACATCAATTGGGGGGTGATGGGGATACATTTCGTTGTCTCCTAGGCAACCAGGTGAATGGCCTTTTGTCACATCTGCATGTACCTGTTTGTAGAGTATGTTAGCTGTCACGTAGGCTTGAATTAGCATCTCTATAAGATATCTTCCAAATTACAAAGGAAAAAAAGCACCAAACATCCTGTTCTTTGTTAGGCAGAGACAGCTTGTCTGCAGAGCTATGTGACCACCTCAGATCAGGCCTATGGCTTTTGTGCCTGGTAGCCACACCATACAGAAATATGGGCCTACAATGTTTAAAAGTGACTACTTTGCATTTTGTGAGTAGCAAATCCATTCAGTGGTAAAGAAAATCTTGTTTGTTAATCTTTGGTGTACTGTAGTAAAAAATGTTGAAGAGATGACCCCTTTCCTGGTGTTTTAAAGTTGGTCTGGCCAACTAAAAACAAAATACAAACAGGGTTTTATAATAAGGGCTCTGTATCACCAAGCACCATGGCCTTACTTTGGAATTCAAACTATGATTGCCTCTAATTGTTTCTCAAGCAAAAAAATGTTAAATAATGCTAAGCATAAAAATGGTGAAATACCCATCATTTGAGGAAAGATTAAATTCTCTCAAGCACCATGAACTTATTTTCTCAGTAGAGCTTTGGAACTAGATATAAAAATCTGAGCTAGCATGGTTCTATCCCTTGAATTGTGACTGACAGCGGTGACGTGTTCAGGAGAAGCAGATTTGGGAGCGGCCCCTGTCACTCTCAGTGTAACATAATTAAGACTGGCCCAAAGCCCAGCCCGTATGTAGTAAACTAGGAAGTGGGCATTTTATAAGTGAAAATGGGAAGTTTGCCTACATACCTGGCAGCATCAGTAAATCTACGCTCCATCACAGAGTTAAAACAGAACCCAAAAACAGGTGATGTATAAATGGTCCAAATACTGAGTAAGCCCCAGATGACCTGAGCACGGAGTCGATAATAGGATAATAGCATTTTTCCTCCTCTTAGAAGTGATTACCGCCCTTTATATATATTTTCCTGTAAATCATACGCAAATTATAATTTAGTAAATTTGGCTGTCAAAGTCAAGACTGCATTTTCATTATGTAATGCTGGTTTGAAAATATTCTCCCTGTAGAGTGATTTTAGTTACTTTAAATGAATCCATCCCTTCAAGTTACTTTAAAAAAAAAAAAACCCTGGGTTGTAACCAAGGTCTTCTGACCTATTTCTCACAAAATTATTCATCAATAAAATGTAGGGCTTAATTTGTAGCTGTCATAATCACCTCTCCCTCCGTCACCGTCTCTTCTCAGCAGGGATCTCGGGGGATTACTTGTCACTACTGATTTTCTATCACTCAAGGGATCCTTGGAATATTATATTTGATAACCATCCCAGACCTGATTAGATGGCTGAGATAAGAGTCTTTTATCCGAGCACCTCAGCCAAGTAGAGGCGTCATCTGGAGCGGTGAAGAGCGTGTCAGAGTGCCACCCATCATTCTTCTATAATCAAAGTCTGGGGTGAAAATCTCTAAATTTTTTTCTGAATGTTGTAGTTAATATGCATCTAATTTCTTCCTCTCTCCACCATGAGGCCTCATGAGGATCTAGAAAGATGCTCTCCTTTCATATTTCATTCCCTCCCTGAAGGCTGTTTGAATTAAGCTTTTCTTATAAATACCTGAAAGGATGACCGGTCTTAAAATGACTATTAATTATGTGGGCTCACATGTTTTCACTAATAGCCACAGCCTTGTAGAATTGCATACTTGTCTTTACAGAGTTTTGTTTGCAAATCAACATTTTACGAAGTTATAAAAATATGCTTTAAAACAACCCAGAATTACCTTTTACAACCTTAGCTCTAATCATCGACTGCCAAACATGACACTCATTTGTCTCCATGCTATCCCTTCCTTGTTTGATTTTTTTTTCCTATTTTTGTGTCATTATATTTACTAACAAACACAGGATCCTATTGATGTACTGGGAAGCTTGCAGAACAGAATCAATCAAATTACATACAAAAATGCCATTAGTAACTTGATTAGTGTCAGGCAAGAGAAACCCGTAATTAAAGAAAAGGGGGTAAGATTAGGAGAGGTGCTAAAGTAGGTAGGGTTGAGCTGAGCCCTTAAAACAGGAAATTATGTTTGAGAAATCCTGTTTGAGCTGAGGGCTAAACAACAAATGGGAGGGACCTAGGCAAGGAACAGGATAAAACCACCCCCAATGCAATCAAAAGGTCAATTGCAGGAGACCCTAGTAGGAGACAGTTAGGCTTTGCCTACATAGAATCTGTGCAAAGAGAACCCAGACGTGATCAGCATGGAACTGCACACACAAGGCCTTAGAGAAAAGGAGAGCTCTGCCTCTCTTCTAGGAGTGGGATGTGGAGGCATTTTAGAACACAAGGATAACAAAAACGGTCATTTGAGAAATCTCTCTGGCTTTGTGTGGATGGGGATTGGTATTGCATATCTATAAGCAAAGATTGTGGATGTTATTAACAGAGGGATTTAGGGAACAGAGAGGGTGGTGGATTTGCTGAATTTGAAGAAAAAGAGTTGGGAGAAGTTGGCAGTCTTCTTGAGCATGAAGCTCTACATTTCAGATGTTGCTTTTACCTCATGTTAGATGCCTGGCATTGTGAACTCACACTTGATGGGTTTGGTCCAGTCCTCCCTCTTCCTACTGCTGGTCTCTAGCAATTTCTGGGGGACAGAAAACCTCATGCATTGGCATTCACACTGATCCCCTTCCCTCTTTTCCTTCAAAAAACCTTTTGATGGCTTCCTCTTTTTTTACACCCATTCCTTTGCACCTTTAGTTTTTTGTTTTGTTTTGTTTTTCTTTTTTCTTTTTATTCATTTTCATTGAGCTCTACAAGACTAGCATTAAACAAAGGTTCAGAAAAAAATTATTTTAGAAAAAATTATTCAGAAAAATAACATTTACCAAAGTACTCGGTTCCTCTTTGGCTTGTGTTGTTCCCCTCATATCCCCCCTTCTCAAACCCAGGTTAGAATGTCCTTCTTCCTCCTGAAATACTTTTTTCTGACCTTTGTTTATTGTTAGTCTTAATTTAAACCCTAGCTCGTTCATTGTTGCCGCAAATGCTTTTTTCTATGAGCCCAATCTCAGCTTGTGCACCACTCCATTTTTATTCCTTTTTCTATAGAAAGAGTTTCAATTTAGAACTAAACTAGAAATCGCTCAAGAATAGGTTTGGGGGCTGGCAAGATGACTGTGGGTAAAAGCATTACTCACTTAGCATGATGACCTGCATTCAGTACCAGGGACCCACATGATAGAAGGAGAGAACTAATTGCAGAGAGTTGTCACAAACTGTAATTTTAAAACTAACTGGTTATTTGCTTCATATTATCCAGAAGTAGAAGGATATGTACACAGAACTAATGTCACATTCTCAAGTGTATACCCAACAGCAGCTTCAGAAATATCCAAGTTTCCTACACAAGGATCTTTGAAGAGAGGCTAGAAAGGAAGCCAGGTGTTTCATAGCATGTACTTAAGAGACTGGGTTTAGTTCTTAGCATCCATGCCAGATGTTTCACAACCTTCAATTCTAGCTCCAAAGTATCTGGTGTTCTCTTATGGCCTTTGCAGGCAACTGCATTGGTGTGCACATGCCCCATACAGGCACATAAGCATCCAGATAATTAACAAAAATTGTTTTTACTTATTTCCAAAGTAGGGAGAATTATGTTCATAACAAACAGAATAAAATGAGATGCTTTGTGGACTTGTATGAATGGAATGAAATGGATGGACTTTATACCTAATAACTTCCTTGTTTATTATAGGAAAGCTAAACCCATTTATCATTCTAATTACATAGCAATATAGTTACATCATGTAACAAATAATTTAGAAGTAGAAAATGTTGCATATACTTTCAAGAAGTAATTAACACACAAATATTTTTTTCATTTTTTTAGATTAAATAATTAAAATTGAGTATGGTTAACAACAATAAATTTATAGTTCAAAATAATGGTAGAAGGAGATTTTTAGTTTTTATTGAAAATAATTTTATACAGTATATTCTGATTAGTTTCCCTGCTGTCATTTCCTCCCATATCCCCCATGCTTTCTCACCCATCCAACTCGACACCTTCTTTCTCTCTTTAGAAAACAAGCAAGTAAATAAAAGCAACAACATAATAAAATAAAACAAAGAAAAGATACAAAAACACATACACATGAAGACACACGTGTGCACACACATACACAAACTCTTTTAAAACACAAAATCAGAAATCATAATATATAAGCAGAAGACCAATAAAATAAAAAATATGCCCAAACAAGGCAATATGAGATAAATAATGCCCAAATAGAACCATTGAGCATGGGGCCAACCCTTAACTGTGGTTTGTATACCCAATGATGTTCCATGGGAGAAAACTAATTTTTCTTGTGCAAATGCTTGCCAATTTGAGGTGTCTTCTCAGTTACGGAAGGAAACTTGTGTTCACTTTACCCTCCCAGCACCGAGAAACCATTTAGCCTGGACCTGTGAAGGTCTTGGCCACACAACCACAGTCTGTGAGTTTGTATGTGCATCATAGATGAGTTTCCCTGTTGTGTCTGGAAGGCACCATTGTCTTGGTGCCACCCACCCTTTCTGGCTCTTACAAACTTTCTGCCTCCTCTTTCACATAGTTTCCTGAACCCTGAGGTGAGGGACTAAATAAAGATATCCCTTTTATGAGTAAATGTTGCAAGATCTCTCATTCTCTCAATATTGTAAAAGATGATTTCTAATGTCCTCATCACAAAAAAATGGTAAACATTTGAAATTAATATGACTATGCTAGGCTAGCATAATACGCTATTGCACAAATTATTTTTATACCTATGTGTTGAAACGTTAGACTATTCTTTAAAAGTATAATTATGTCAAATAAAGCTTAAAGTTAAAAATCAAGAGCACTACTTTTCTACATAAACATTTACTCTAAATAGTTAAAAATCACTAAAATTACAGAAAATTTAGTGAAAAATTGACACCTAAGTAATCAAGACAAGGTTTACTTCTGACCTGTGCTAGCACAGGTGAGACAAGGGACAATACATCTTGTGTAAACTGACCATATATCCTCCCTTCTCTACAGAGCAGTCAAAAATCTCACAGATCTGTAATTTGCTGGTTCTTCATTCCCATGAGCCTTGATGCTGAACTCTATGTCTTGCCTTTTCCTGATACTGGCCATTGCCTCTGGTGTTGCCATCCTTCATTAAAGATCATACCACAGAGGGAGTGAAGAAGAGGTGCCACTGTTTTCAGGGTATTTGCCTTACTTCAGAGTAGGCAAAGATGCTATGTTTGTTACTTATATCATTGGTACTAAACACCAACAAAAGCCACTTAAGGAAGGGCTGGGTTCTTCTGGTTCATTGTTTGTGCTATCCAGAAAAGGAATTCACAGTAGGTAAGAAGGCTGGTCACATCGTGTCCATAGTAAGGAAGTAAAGAGGGATAAATGCTAGTTCTTAGCTTACTCTCTTTTTATTTTGAATCCACAATCCCAGACCATAGAATGATGCTCTATGCAGTCAAGATGGTTCTCTCCACATCAATAAATCTGATCTTCACTATACCTCAGAAACATTTCCAAGGTGATCCCAGCTCCTGTCAAGTTAACGATCAATATTAATTATCACAACTGCATCCACTGAAAGAATCTCTTGCAAACTGTACCCATTCCACCCAACTCTCTTGTTTCCCATATTCATCTTCCTAGGTGCTCTGCCTGTCAACCCTACCAGCCTGTGTTATATATCCATCCTCTTCTCTTAGAGATTTGACCCTGTCACTAACTTAAGTACTTCTCCTTTATTCTTTTCATGTTCTAAATTTTAATAATTTAAAGTGGTATAGGACAATTCTATATTCTGTCAATTATGTTTTAAATAAATGCTGATTGGCCAGTAGCAAGGCAGGAAGTACAGGCAGAACAACCAAACAGGAAGTAGAGGTGGGGCAAGGAGAACAGGAGAATTTTGGGATGCAGTCCTGCCCAGACACTAAAGAAAGAAGATGTGACCTGCCCTGCCAAAAAAGGTACCAAGTCATGTGGCTAACATAGATAAGAATAATGGGTGAATATAAGTTATAAGAGCTAATATGAAGCCTGGGCTAATGAGCCAATCAGTTTATCATTAATATAGACCTCTGTGTAATTTCCTTTGGGGCATAATGATTGCAGGAAGTAGGCAGGACAGAAAACCCAACAAACAGGCCCTCATGTTACAACCTTTGTGTCTTTCAATGGATCTATACCTTATTTTGTTTCAACTGTTTACATTTTTTAATATTTATCTGATATTGTTTTCTTGTTTTTAAATATTTTATTAATTCTTTGAGAAATTCATGCAATGTATTTTGGGCATATTCATCCCTGTTCTTCCCAAATCAACCCTACTGCACCCAACTTCCTGTTTGTTTGATTTTTAAAAAATATTCCATCCAGTCCAACTTGTGCTGATCATATACACCTGGTCATTTACTTCTGAGTGTTGGGCCATCCACCAGACAGTGATCAACCTGCAAGTTTCGATACCATTAAGGAAAACTGTGTCTCCCACAAAAACCTATAGATGTAAGTTGTTCCTCAGTTAGAGGATGAACACTTTTCTCCACAATTAAAAACACTATTGAGTGAACTTACAAGCCATGACCCCTTTGCTCTACTTTTCCTCAGTAATTTTGAACAACTCTCTCCTTTCTTGAATTACAGTACACACTTTAGAGAATAACACTGGGCATGTGGCAATTAACTAATTAGCTAATTAATACATATACATTAATACAATAATACATATATATATAGCTGTAAGTAAATATTTTCTTCTAGTGTGATTATTAAACTTCTATTCTTTGATGTTCAAAATTCATCTATTAATGTAGAAACAAGTCAAAGTCTTTTTTCATACTAACCTTGTTTTATTTTTATGACAAGTTGAGTTTCTTTTTCTATTCTAGTTTTGTTTCTAATTTACTTCTCTCTTTTCTTTGACCATCGGTCTCATGGTAACCATTTGTGTGACATACATTTAATGCATTTATACACACTTAAAATTTATCCCTTTGTTATTTTATCCATATAGTGCCATTTCTAGTATACACTCATTTGGCAAAGTGGTCTAACATGTTAATTCGGATGTTACTTTGTATTCCTTTTCTATTACGAGTGCAACAAATTGCCATAGACAAAGTGACTCAACCCAATAGAAATGTATTATTTTATACTTTGTGAAGTCACACAAAATGACTCTAAGTGGGCTAAAATAAAAACCAATATTTTTTCTACCAATGTATTTTATGTGTGTGTGCTACAGGGATTATGCATACATGTGTGTGCATGTTTGCAAATGCGTGGGAGTATCTATGAGTTCAGGTATGCACACAGGTTCTAGGACTTGATCACGATGCAATACATAGGTTCTAACTGGTAAATAGAACCTTAATACAATCAGAAAGTACCTGACATCTGTGCCACTCTTGCCCCAGTAGACACATCTTGCTGAGCCAGTCATTAGTTTAGTCCGCAGGATTTCCAGCCAGGTAAGGCTGATGATCACTTTTCTTCTCCAGTAGTACTCCAAACACCTTCAACCACTGTGAAAATTAGCCAGTAGGCATAAGCTTCCAGCAAGTACTAGCTTAATTTTTTCCATTTTTTATAATTCAGGTGTGCAATATTCTCAAGTGTGCAATACCCTCAGTAAGAGTATCTTACTACCAAGTTCTGAAAGGCAACTAAAAGCAATGGCAGTAGCATGTAATGGTTTAGAAGTCTATGGGACCCCACTGACCAGTAATTCCAAAAGAGGTAACTGTCCCAGGAACTAAGCTTTTTATTTGTTGGCCTGTAATATCTAATACAAGTACTTTTGCCCCATTGTACAATAACTCCACTTAAATGCCTCTTTGTTTTTTGAGATTATTATGTAATTACATCACTTCCCCCTGTTGTTTCCTCCCTTCACACTTTTCCATGAACCCACCCCACTCCATTTTAAATTCATAGCCTGTTTCTTTAATTGTTGTTATATGTGTGTGTGTGTGTGTGTGTATTCCTAAATATGTAAATATAATGTACTCAGTCTTACCTTAACTTGCAATGTTACCTGTATTTGTGTGTCCCCAGAAATAACTTATTTGATATTAGATAACCAAGTGGGGTGTATTCCCTACAGACCATTTCTCCCACCCTCAGCATCCCTTGGTTGCCTGTAGTTCTTTGGGTGATGTTTCCGATTTTCACATTATCATGTATGTTGGTGTTGTCCCTGTTCAACTCATGTTGTCAATAGCAATATATATATATATATATATATATATATATATATATATATGAGTATATGTTTCAGGAAGCTTCTACAGCAGTGATTACATAATAATCTCGAAAAATAAAAATGCATTTAAATGGAGTTATCTGCAATGGTGTAAAAATACTTATATTAGATGCTACAGGCCGACTAAGAAAAAGCCTAGTTCCTGGGGCAGGTTACCTCTTTTGGAATTAATGGCCAGTGGGGTCCCATAGCCCTCCCTGTTCTACTGTAGAAGGGAGCATAGCATTTTTGCAGGTCTCTTTTCTAATTTCCCAGGTAGTGTTACAATCACCAGTATTTCTCATCCCTGTCAACTTTGTTGCAGTGACTTCTCAGTGAGTTCTTCTTACTCCTTCATTTCAAATACAGCCTACATGACTTAACTTAGATATTTTATTAAGGTGTGCTAGCATCCCTTTGTGCTTACTGTATGCAATTAAAAATGCTTTAGCAAACAAAATATTTTCAGTCTGTGTAGTCACATCCCTTTGGGTACACGCTGGCTTGCAACCTCCCCTGTATTGAGGCCACTATCCAAATGCTGCTACTTGTTACATTCTTTTCCCATAAGAAATGCCTTTCTCTCCTCTCAGCACATGCTGAACTCAAGCTTCAGTGTGCACACATGCTTCAACCATAAACCCTGCTCTGAGTTCCTCAGCCACAAATGACAACAAAAGCAAAAAGAAACCAGAAGATGGCCTAGTGAGAATAAGAAGGGTCATCTGTGATTTACACCCTATTCCTCTTCCATGGCTTCTTTTCATGGTGTCCTATTCATGTTATTCCGTTATATGAGCAAGTCACTTTTTTAATATTGCTCAAAGTAGGATTATAAAATCACCCAACATATATTATATACATACTTATCACATATTCAAATCCCCATTTTCAATAAAAGGTAATGTTTATGGGTCCCAGAGATTGGAAAATAGATATTCGTGAGAGATATAATTTTTCACAGGAATTAAACACAATTTCAGGACTATTTCATATACCTGTAGCCTCTAAGAATTTACATCTATTATAGTATTTTATAATAAAGACAAAAATTAAAATTTTAGATCCTTGTTACACAGATACATATTTTATCATAACTATTATTTACAAGATAATTTAAGATATATAGTGTAAAAATATGTTAAGAATGTCTTCTGTGCTGTCTGATTTGATCCTTACCATTATACCCCAAATTCTTTCCCTTTCTATAAAATTCTAGGCTGTTAGTTTGTTTCACAGAGATCAATTATATTACAGATTCAAGAGAAAATTTGTGAAAAGCTTCTGATCATAATTTAAAGCTATAAACTGTTTTCATTGTTACTTAGATACTGTATTTTTTAATTGGATTTAATTTTTAATTGGATTATTTGGGATTTTGATGTCTAATTTCTTGAGTTCTTTATGTATTTTGAGGATCAGTCCTCTGATGTGGAGTTGGTGAAGAAATTTTCCTATTCAGTAGGTTGCCTTTTTGTCTTATTGACTATGTCCTTTGCTTTATAGAAGCTTTTCAGTTTCAGGAGGTCCCATTTATTAATTATTGCTCTCAGTGTCAGTGCTACTGGGTATATATTTAGGAAGTAGTCTCCTGTGCCCATGCATTTAAGGCTACTTCCCACTTTCTCTTCTATAAGGTTCAGTGTGGTCAGATTTATATTGAGGTCTTTAATCCATTTGGACTTGAGTTTTGTGCATGTGAAAGATATAGATCTATTTGCATTCTTCTACAGGTTGACATCCAGTTATGACAGCACCATTTGTTGAAGATGCTTTATTTTTCCATTCTACAATTTTAGCTTATTTATCAAAAATCAGGTGTTCTTAGGAATGTGGATTAATATCTGGGTCTTCAATTCAATTTCATGGGTCAACTAGTCTCTTTTTATGCCAGTACCAAGCTGTTTTCATTCCTGTAGCTCACATGGAAACAGGAAATAGACAAGATAGATTGACAAAATTGGGAGCATGGGGATTGGGGAAGAAGGGAGGGCAGAAAAAGAAAAGGAGGGACGAAAAAAAGGGGGAGAAGAATTTAAGGGAACAGGATAGTTGAGATGGAGGAAGGACATAGATGAAAGCATAGAAAGAAATATTTAGACTGAGGGAGCTATTATGGGGGCTAGCAAGTAACCTGGCACTAGAGAAATAACCAGGAATCCACTAAGGTGACCCCAGCTAAGACCCTAAACAATAGAGGAGAAGGTGACCGAACTGGCCTTGCCCTGTAGTCAGATTGACGAATATCTTAAATGCCACCATAGAACCTTCATCCAGCAACTGATGGAAACAGGCAGAGACCTGCAGCGGAGCACTGAGCTGAGCTCCTAAAGTTCAATTGAAGAGTGGGAGGAATGAGAATATGAGCAAAGAGGTCAAGATCATGATGGGGGCACACTGATGTGGGAGTGTCATCTCTTTATCTGTTGTTTCATTGGTTAATTAATAAAGAAAACTGCTTGGCCTGAGAGGGAAGAATTTAGATAGGTGGAGTAGACCGAACAGAATGCTGGGAGAAAGAAGCCGAGTTAGGCAGTCGCCATGACTCTCCTCTCTGAGACAGACGCAGATTAAGATCTTTCCTGGTAAGACAGTACCTCATGGTGCTACATAGATTACTAAATATGGGTTAAAGCAAGATGTGAGAATTAGCCAATAAGAGGCTAGAGCTAATGGGCCAAGCAGTGTTTAAAAGAATACAGTTTCCATGTAATTATTTCAGATAAAGCTAGCCGGGTGGTGGGAAGCAGCCCACTGCTTCTACTCCTACAGCACACACTGAAACAATTTACCTGAGCTAATGGGAGCTCACCAACTCTGTCTGGACAGAAATGGAACCAGCATAGGACCAAAGTAGACCCTCTGAATGTGGGTGACTGTTATATGGCTGGGGCAGACTGTGGGGACACTGGCAGTGGCCTAGAGCTTATACTGGCTTTTTGAGCATCCATTATCTTTTGATGGATACCCTGCTCAGACTAGATATAGTAAGGAGGACCTTAGACCTTTCCCAAAGCAGTGTTCCTTACCATTTCTGAGGAGTGCATGAGGGTTGGAGTGGGGGAGAAGGTGGAGGGAATGGGAGGAGGGAAGGGAGTGGAAACTGGGATTGGTATATAAAATAAAAAAATTAGATAGATTAAATTTAAAAAATCATGGGTTTGAATGGTGTGGATAAAATTACTAGTAGTAAGAAAAGGAGGAGGAAGAGGAGGAGCAATTTGGGATCTTGGGATAGAGCTTATGACTTTACTCTACCACTAACCTGCTGCCCCACCCCTAACGAAATTATTTTAAAATTTTCTTCTAATTTAGAATAGTAAAGAACTAGAAAGAAACAGATATTGGAAGGAAAACACATCAATGGAATACTAAATAATTGTTCTGGGTCCTAAATGTTTTCTTAATTCTTTGAGGATAGCAGAACTCTTCACTAAAAGCATGTTCAATATTAACAAAAATGTGAGAAATAATGTCTTAATTCATTCTTAAAACACCTCTGTTTTAAGTCTTTCTATGAGTTAAAGATAAAACATATGCTCCCACCTTATTTATATGAAATTAAACATAATGTTGTACATGTAGATAGGCCAGACTCAAGTTATCAAGCAAATATATTTGACTCTTTGAGATAAAATGCAACTATTCCTTTAGTAATAGGTCAAAACATTACACCCAGAATTCTCTTTGATGAGTTCCATCCTCTTCCTTCCAGTGCTCTCTTACTCTCAGACTGTACTGCATTGGCTTACACATCTCATTTACTCTTCCCAGGAAGGCTTTACATCAGCCGGGAAGATCATGGAGGCCAGGAGGTACTGCTGTGAGTGACGCAGAGACCAGATGGGGAAAGCAAAGCAGTCAGCAGTCTGTGACACTCTTCCAGAAGACCCCAGCGTAACGTCGTCAAAGACTGCACACTTCAGGATCTGCTCCTGGATAGTGTAAATGTTATCTATCTCTGTGGAAAAATGGAACATAATTATCATGGGAAGACTGTAATCTAAAACAATGTCCTTGTTGAAATAAGATGAATTCAGCAAGAATAAAACGAAAGGGGTTTTCCTGTTTTAGCTTGAGCCAGTGATTGCAAAAAATGAGCTTTCTCTTTAATTCCATTGACTATTAGCACAAAGGGATTTAGACATGACAAGTCTCTGAATATTATGTCACACTGACTCACCTAGAAACACGGGCCTTTGAAGAATTGTTTCAGAGCCCCCTCTGTCAGCAGTGAGGGAAACAAATACAGAAGTATCAATAAAAACTCAATTTTAACTCTTCCACAAAGACAGACCCACTAGCATTTTCATAAAAATTGTTCCATGTTTTAAAAGCTAGGCATTTATTTTCCTTTGTATCAGATAGGTTCTCAGGAGAAATGCATCCTAAGAAACTCAATGAATGCATTATTTATATGCCTTTGTCTTGTGGTCTGTAGTTTCTGTTTAGTCACAATGACTAAAACATTGGACCTGACTGCAGAACACTACTGTTTGGTGTTCTCATGTATTTTATCCATTTAAAAAGCCTAATAATGTCACCAAATTGCATCTCAGCAGCCGTGCTGATCAGAATGCTTTTTTTTTTATTTCTTTACTTGCCTGGAGGAAGCTTCCATGGGCAAGGCTTTTGCCCCAAGTCTGAAGTTCTGCAAATCATTCTGTTTTGCAGGCATTGATAAGGTGCAGGGAACAGTATTAAAGGCAATTCATCCCTTTAGGAAGTTAACTGTCAATTCGGTAATGTACTCTGCCCTGTGCATACTTTACGTTTTTTTTTCTTGAAGCCTAATACATACAAATATGTTCATGGTTCATGAAAGTAGCCAGCTGCCAAATTAAAGGGCTGCTTGAGGTCATGTGATCACTGGCCTTTTAAACACAACCAAGTCTCCTATCTTACACAATGGAAACTGGGCAAATGTTGCCTTTGAATTTTTTTTATTGATTTTTATTGAGCTCTACATTTTTCCTCTGCTTCCCTCCCTGCCTCTCCCCTCCCCACTTCAACCTTCTCCCAAGGTCCCCATGTTCACAATTTCCTCAGGAGATCTTGTCTTTGAATTTGAATGTTGTCTTTCCCCCATACTTCCCCAGACCTGTCCCTTGCTCATCTCTTGATCAGTGTTCTGCTTCCTATTCATGTGGTCTATGATCTCTGAGCCTTATACTAAGACTGGAGTCTCTAGGCAACCTGTGGAGGACTCAATGTGTTCATCACGTGACCAGCTAAGCATGTGACATTGCTGGGGATGCAAAGGTTAGTTTAGTTCTGTGACAGTGGAATATGCACAAAGTAAAGACAAGTCTAACAGTTCACTGACATGAGACTAAAGGAGGATTTCAATGGTGCACTAAGGCCATCAGCCATTCTTTGGGAGCAAATTCAGAACACTTTAAGGAAGAGGCAAATCTTGAAGGAGCAGCGGAGGGCCACTTCCCCCCACACAGCTAGATTTACCCAAAATAATTACACAGAAACTGTATTCATTTAAACACTGCTTGGCCCATTAGTTTCAGCCTCTTATTGGCTAACTCTCACATCTTGCTTTAACCCATATTTAGTAATCTGTGTAACACCACGAGGTGGTCGCTTACCAGGAAAGATCTTAACCTGCGTCCGACTCAGAGAGGAGAGGCATGGTGACTGCCTGAAGCATCTGCCTGACTCCCTTTCTTTCTCCCACAATTCTGTTGTGTCTACCCTGCCTACCTAATTTTCTGTCCTATTAAAGGGCCAAGGCAGTTTCTTTATTAACCAATGAAAGCAACACATAGACACTCCTCCAGGCAAAGTTTTATGAAGACAAGCGTGGGGGGAAAGAAGGGAACAAAGACAAAATAAGATGGTACACAGTAGCAGGGATCACGCTGGCCCTGTGGGTGTGAAGAAGAACTGGAACTGAGTAATGCTGAAAGCAAAGTCAACTGTTACCAAACACACTAGGATCTATGTGTGACGGGATAGCAACCTAAAGTTAATGCTCAGACTTCAAGCATTTGCAATCAAGATTTGACCCTATGAAATGATGATAAGTTAATGCAAATATATGAATAGCCTGAAAACAAATTTTTTTAACTTTTTTTCCAGTTTATTTATTTTTGATTAAAAATTGCCATCTCCTCCCCTCCTCCTCCCCCTTCCCTCCCCTCCCCTCCACCCACACCCCCACTCCCTCCCTCTTGAGGCCAAACAGCCATCAGGGTTCTCTACACTATGTTGAGTCCAAGGTCCTCCCAACTCCCCCAGGTCCAGGAAGGTGATCAACCAAACTGACAAGGCTCACACAGAGCCTGTCCATGTCGTAGAGACCAAGCCCATCGCTGACGGTGGAGGAGGACTGAGAAACCAAGGACAACGGCAATGAATGTGAACTCTACAGCATGGACGGGCTCACTGTGAGCCTTAACCTTCACCTGGCGATGGATGGAGATAGAGACAGAGCCCCACATTGGAGCACCGGACTGAGCTCCCAAAGTTCTGATGAGGAGCGGATGAGGAGAGATCATGAGAAAGAAAGTCAGAACCATGAGGGATGCGTTCACCCACTGAAAACAAATTTTAAATAGTATTTATTTCCTACTTTTCTCCTTAATGGAAACACTGCTATTTTTTTAATCTCTACCAAAAATTAGACTTCAAAAATATGTGTTTCCCAACCGAAGCCTCTTGTGACCAAAATAGAACAGGAAAACAATTACACACACTAATGTTCAAATCTACTGGCTATGAAATAGCTGAAATGGAAATTCTGGCCAGCAAGCACATTTTCAGGAATAAATAAGTATACTGTTCTTCCTAGTGATCGCTGACACTCTGGTGAGCTGCAGTCATATGCCAGGGGAGGGTTAGCTCTGACAATCTGTTCAGTTTGCTAGGCTCCAGAATCAATGGGGTGAAGTCATGCATATGGCCCTTGTCACTGAACATGAAAATGACAGAAGTCAGCACGCTGGCAAAGTTATCGGCCGTTCATTTGCCCTCCTGATGCGCATTGTGTGGGGCTTTTGTGCCCAGATTTGCCTCTCAGTTGATTTTTCTTTCTAGTCTGTTTTTAAATCAGGGAAGCAGCTCAAGTACACCTAAAATAAACAGTTACATTTACCCAATCAATATGTAGTTTTGATTTGGGTACATTAAGTGATATAGCCCAGGATTTCTTAAGAATCAGAGGCTTGTTTGGTGAAGATTAGAATGTGAAATTTGCATCTTCTATGACTACAATGCTAGAAAACATACCTCACAATTCTCAAGGGAAAGCAAATTACCTAACATATTTAAAATAGACAGTCAAATTAATAATACATGTATAATACTCTTTGGGCTACACACAAGTATCAAAGTAGGAGGAAAATCTGAAGAGAATAAGAGTTCCAGTCAGAGAGGAAGGGGGCAGGGAAAGCAGAATCAGGAGGTAAAATAACTATATAAATGTAGAAAATTATTAAACAATTAAAAATTAATTTTTAAAAATGTGTGTGTTACAAGATATGTACAGGCTCAAGCTAGATAAAATTTCAATATGAAGGGAGCAGAGTCCCATCCTTAGCTAAGGAGCTGTTGACATTTGATAGATGATAAAGAGGGAGATACAGTTTTCTTTAATGGTATGAACCCTGATATATTGCCATACTCCAGGCCAGGCCCCTGACCCAGGAATACTTGACCAACACAAACAAGACTCCACGGTTTGAGAGAGATGTGAGGGGAGAGAGAGGTAGAGAGAGAGAACTCCATATTAGGTTGACAAGGAGGTGGAAGTACATCTAGAAGGAACTGGTAGAGAGAGATAAACATGATCAAAATACAATAAATGAAATTCTCAAATAATTAATAAATAATAATAAAATATTTAAATAAAATATTTAAAATTTTTTTTTAATGTGTGTGTTAGCTGGGTATGGTAGTGTTTACATTGAGAGGCCAAGGAATGCAGACTCCTATGAATTGGAAGCTATCTTGATCTATATAGTGAATTCAAAGCTTGCCAACGCTATATATTGATACCCTGCATTTCAGCACTTCCCAAAAGAATTACAAGTTTCTTGAAATATTCTGAGAAGGAACAATCTCACACTTTCTCCTACAGGACAGTCAGTGCAGGTGTCATGTG